>NC_142291.1:2500-312812 GCF_965620075.1 Prunus avium
CATCTTTTTTCCAATCAAATTGACCACTAGTAGCATTTGAATCGGCCAACCCTAGTGCACTCTACGGACTGTATTAGCTGAACCGGTTCAGTTTTGTTTCAGCAGATCTTTTCTACCATTTTGAATCCTCAAGTCGTAGACTTTGAACCGGCCAACCCTTGACAAGTCGTAGACTTTGAACCGGCCAACCCTAGCGCACTGTAATGACTGTATTGGCTGAACCGGTTCAGTTTTGTTTTTGCAGATCTTTTCTATCCTTTTGAATCCTCATCCTGAAATTTGTATCCTGCTATTTTTTCCCATCAAACTGACCACTTCTAGCACCTGTATCAGCCAACCCTAGCTCACTGTACGGACTGGGTTAGCTGAACTTGTTCAGTCTTGTTTTTGCAGATCTTTTCAGCCCTTTTGAATCCTCAATCTCTAATTTGAAACCTGATGTTTTTTCCCATCAAATTGACCACTTCTAACACTTGTATCACCCAACCCTAGCGCAATGTAAGGACTGGGTTGGCCGAACCGTTTCAGTTTTGTTTTTGCTGATCTTTTTTATCCTTTTGAATCCCCAATCTCTAATTTGTATCCTGCTATTTTTTCCCATCAAATTGACCACATCTAGCACCGGTATCAGCCAACCCTAGCTCTCTGTACGGACTGGGTTAGCTGAATCGGTTCAGTCAGGTTTTTGCAGGTGTTTTCTGCCCTTTTGAATCCTCAATCTCTAATTTGAATCCTGATGTTTTTTTCCCATCAAATTGACAACTTCTAGCACTTTTATCAGCCAACCCTAGCTCACTCTACGGACTGGGTTAGCAGAACCGGTTTAGTCTTGTCTTTGAAGAATTTGTCGGCCCTTTTGAATCCTCAATCTCTAATTTAAATCCTGATGTTTTTTCCCATCAAATTGACCACTTCTAGCACCTGTATCGGCCAACCCTAGTTCACGGTACGGACTGGGTTAGCTGAACCGGTTCAGTCTTGTTTTTGCAGATCTTTTCCACCCTTTTGAATCCTAAATCTCCCATTTGAATTCCATCTTTTTTCCAATCAAATTGACAACTCGTAGACTTTGAACCGGCCAAACCTAGCGCACTGTAATGACTGTATTGGCTGAATCGGTTCAGTTTTGTTTTTGCAGATCTTTTCTATCTTTTCGAATCCACAATCAGAAATTTGTATCCTGCAATTTTTTCCCATCAAATTGACCACTTCTAGCACCTGTATCAGCTTACCCTAGCTCACTGTACGGACTGGGTTAGCTGAACCTGTTCAGTCTTGTTTTTGCAGATCTTTTCAGCCCTTTTGAATCCTCAGTCTCTAATTTGAACCCTGATGTTTTTTCCCATCAAATTGACCACTTCTAGCACCTGTATCAGCCAACCCGAGCTCAGTGAACGGACTGGGTTAGCTGAACCTGTTCAGTCTTGTTTTTGCTGATCTTTTCAAACTTTTTGAATCCTCAATCTCTAATTTGAACCCTGATGTTTTTTCCCATCAAATTGACCACTTCTAACACTAGTATCACCCAACCCAAGCGCACTGTAAGGACTGGGTTGGCCGAACCGTTTCAGTTTTGTTTTTGCAGATCTTTTCTATCCTGTTGAATCCTCAATCTCCAATTTGTATCCTGCTATTTTTTCCCATCAAATTGACCACTTCTAGCACCTGTATCAGCCAACCAAGCTCACAGTATGAACTAGGTTAGCTGAACCGGTTCAGTCTTGTTTTTGCAGTTCTTTTCTGTCCTTTTGAATCCTCAATCTCTAATTTGAACCCTGGTGTTTTTTCCCATCAAATTGACCACTTCTAGCACCTTTATCAGCCAACCCTAGATCACTGTACGGACTGGGTTAGCTAAACCGGTTTAGTCCTGTTTTTGAAGAACTTTTCTTCCATTTTGAATCCTCAATCTCTAATTTGAATCCTGATGTTTTTTCCCATCAAAGTGACCACTTCTAGCACCTTTATCAGCCAACCCTAGCTAACTGTACGGACTGGGTTAGCTGAACCGGTTCAGTCTTGTTTTTGCTGATCTTTTCTAACGTTTTGAATCCTCAATGTCTAATTTGAATTCCCATCTTTTTTCAAATCAAATTGACCACTTCTAGCACTTGTATCAGCCAACCCTAGCTCACTGTACGGATTGGGTTAGCTGAACCGGTTCAGTCTGGTTTTTGCAGATGTTTTCTGCCCTTTTGAATCCTCAATCTCTAATTTGAATCCTGATGTTTTTTCCCATCAAATTAACCACTTCTAACACTTTTATCGACCAACCCTAGCTCACTCTACGGACTGGGTTAGTTGAACTGGTTTAGTCTTGATTTTGCAGAACTTTTCGGCCCTTTTGAATCGACAATCTCTAATTGGAATCCTGATGATTTTTCCCACCAAATTGACCACTTCTAGCACCTGTATCAGCCAACCCTATCTCACTGTACGGACTGGGTTAGCTGAACCGGTTCAGTCTTGTTTTTGCAGATCTTTACCCCCCTTTCGAATCCTCAATCTCCAATTTGAACCCTGGTGTTTTTTCCGATCAAATTGACCACTTCTTGCACCTTTATCAGCCAACCCTAGCCCACTGTACGGACTGGGTTAGCTGAAACGGTTCAGTCTTGTTTTTGCAGATCTTTTCCACCCTTGTGAATCCTAAATCTCCCATTTGAATTTTCATCTTTTTTCCAATCAAATTGACAACTCGTAGACTTTGAACCGGCCAACCCTACCGCACTGTAATGACTGTATTGGCTGAACCGGTTCAGTTTTGTTTTTGCAGATCTTTTCTATCCTTTCGAATCCTCAATCTGAAATTTGTATCCTGCAATTTTTTCCCATCAAACTGACCACTTCTAGCACCTGTATCGGCCAACCATGGCTCACTGTACGGACTGGGTTAGCTGAACCTATTCAGTCTTGTTTTTGCAGATCTTTTCAGCCCTTTTAAATCCTCAGTCTCTAATTTGAACCCTGATGTTTTTTCCCATCAAATTGACCACTTCTAGCACCTGTATCAGCCAACCCTAGCTCACTGTACGGAGTGGGTTAGCTGATCCGGTTCAGTCTTGTTTTTGCAGATCTTTTCCCCCCTTTTGAATCCTTAATCTCTAATTTGAACCTTAGTGTTTTTTCCCATCCAATTGACCACTTCTAGCACCTTTATCATCCCACCCTAGCTCACTGTACGAACTGGGTTAGCTGAACTGGTTCAGTCTTGTTTTTGCTGATCTTTTCAAACTTTTTGAATCCTCAATCCCTAATTTGAATTCCCATATTTTTTCCAACCAAATTGACCACTTCTAGCACTTGTATAAGCCAACCCTAGCTCACTGTACAGACTGGGTTAGCTGAACCGGTTCAGTCTGGTTTTTGCAGATGTTTTCTGCCCTTTTGAATCCTCAATCTCTAATTTGAATCCTGATGTTTTTTCACATCAAATTGACCACTTCTAGCACTTTTATCGGCCAACCCTAGCTCACTCTACGGACCGGGTTAGCTGAACCTGTTCAGTCTTGTTTTTGCAGATCTTTTCAGCCCTTTTGAATCCTCAATCTCTAATTTGAACCCTGATGTTTTTTCCCATCAAATTGACCACTTCTAGCACCTGTATCAGCCAACCCTAGCTCACTGTACGGACTGGGTTAGCTGACAGGTTTCAGTTAGAGATTGAGGATTCAAAAGGACTGGGTTAGCTGACAGGTTTCACTGATACAAGTGCTAGAAGTTGTCAATTTGGTGGGACAAAATATCAGGATTCAATTAGAGATTGAGGATTCAAAATGGTAGAAAAGATCTGCAGAAACAAAACTGAACCGGTTCAGCTAATACAGTCCGTACAGTGCACTATGGTTGGCCGATTCATAGGCTACGAGTGGTCAATTTGATTGGAAAAGAGAAGAGAAGTCAAATTAGAGATTTAGGATTCAAAAGGGTAAAAAAGATCAGCAAAAACAAGACTGAACCGGTTCAGCTGTACCAGTCTGTACAGTTAGCTGGGGTTGGCCGATACACGTGCTAGAAGTGGACAATTTGAAGAGAAAAAATATCAGGATTCAAATCTAAGATTGAGGATTCAAAAGGATAGAAAAGATCTGCAAAAACAAGACTGAACCCTTTTCAGCTAATACTGTCCGTAAAGTGTGCAAGGGTTGGATGATACAAGTGCTAGAATTGGTTAATTTGATGGGAAAAAATATCAGGATTCAAATTAGAGATTGAGGATTCAAACGGATATAAATGATCTGCAAAAAAAACTGAACGGGTTCAGCTATACCATTCCGTACAGTGAGGTAGGGTTCGCTAATACAAGTGCTAGAAGTGGTCAATTTGATGGAAAAAAATAACAGGATTCAAATTAGAGATTGAGGATTCAAAATGGTAGAAAAGGTCTACAGAAACAAAACTGAACCGGTTCAGCTAATTCAGTCCGTACAGTGCACTAGCGTTGGCCGATTCAAAGGCTACCAGTGGTCAATTTGATTGGAGAAAAGATGATAATTCAAATTAGAGATTGAGGATTCAAAAGGGTAGACAAGATCTGCAAAAACAAGACTGTAATGGTTCAGCTAACCCTGTCGGTACGGTGAGCTAGGGTAGGTTGATACAAGTGCTAGAAGTTGTCAATTTGATGGGACAAAATATCAGGATTCAAATTAGAGATTGAGGATTCAAAATGGTAGAAAAGATCTGTAGAAAGAAAACTGAACCGGTTCAGCTAATACAGTCCGGACAGTGCACTATGGTTGGCCGATTGAAAGGCTACGAGTGGTCAATTTGATTGGAAAAAAGAAGAGAAGCCAAATTGGAGATTTAGGATTCAAAAGGGTAAAAAAGATCAGCAAAAACAAGACTGAAACGGTTCAGCTATACCACTCTTTACAGTGACCTAGGGTTGGCCGATACATGTGCGAGAAGTGGACAATTTGAAGAAAAAAAGTATCAGCATTCAAATATGAGATTGAGGATTCAAAAGGATTGAAAAGATCGGAAAAAACATGACTGCACCGTAAAGTGTGCTAGGATTTGCTGATACAAGTGCTAGAATTGGTCAATTTGATGGGAAAAAATATCAGGATTCAAATTAGAGATTGAGGGTTCAAACGGATAGAAATGATCTGCCAAAAAAACTGAACGGGTTCAGCTATACCATTCCGTACAGTGAGCTAGGGTTCGCTAATAATAAAGCTAGAAGTGGTCAATTTGATGGGAAAAAATAGCAGGATTCAAATTAGAGATTGAGGATTCAAAATGGTAGAAAAGGTCTACAGAAACAAAACTGAACCGGTTCAGCTAATTCAGTCCGTACAGTGCACTAGCGTTGGCCGATTCAAAGGCTACCAGTGGTCAATTTGATTAGAGAAAAGATGATAATTCAAATTAGAGATTGAGGATTCAATAGGGTAGAAAAGATCGGCAAAAACAAGACTGTACCGGTTTTGCTAACCCAGTCCACATAGTGAGCTAGGGTTGGCTGATACAAGTGCTAGAAGTGGTCAATTTCATGGGAAAAAATATCAGGATTCAAATCTGAGATTGAGGATTGAAAAGGATAGAAAAGATATGCAAAAACAAGACTGAACCGGTTCAGCTCGTACAGTCCGTACAGCGTGCTAGGGTTGGCTGATACAAGTGCTAGAGTTGGACAATTTGATGGGAAAAAATATCAGCACTCAAATTAGAGACTGAGGATTCAAAATGGTAGAAAAGATCTGCAGAAACAAAACTGAACCGGTTCAGCTAATTCAGTCCGTACAGTGCACTAGGGTTGGACGATTCAAATGCTACTAGTGGTCAATTTGATTGGAAAAAAGATGATAATTCTAATTAGAGATTGAGGATTCAAAAGGGAAGAAAAGATTTGCAAAAACAAGACTGTAATGGTTCAGCTAACCCAGTCCGTACGGTGAGCTAGGGTAGGGTGATACAAGTGCTACAAGTTGTCAATTTGATGGGACAAAATATCAGGATTCAAATTAGAGATTGACGATTCAAAATGGTAGAAAAGATCTGAAGAAACAAAACTGAACCAATTCAGCTAATACAGTCCGCACAATGCACTAGGGTTGGCCGATTCAAAGGCTACCAGTGGTCAATTTGATTGGAAAAAAGATGATAATTTGAATTAGAGATTGAGGATTCAAAAGGGTAGAAAACATCTGCAGAAACAAGACTGTACCGGTTCAGCTAACCCAATCCGTACAGTGAGCTAGGGTTGGCAGATACAAGTGCAAGAAGTGGTCAATTTGATGGGGAAAAATATCAGGATTCAAATTAGATATTGAGGATTCGAAAGGATAGAAAAGATCTACAAAAACAAAACTGAACCTGTTCAACTAACTAATTCCGTACAGTGCGCTAGGATTGGCCGATTCAAAGGCTACTAGTGGTCAATTTGATTGGAAAGATAATGATAATTCAAATTAGAGACTTAGGATTCTAAAGGATAGAAAAGATCTAGAAAAAACAGAACTGAACCGGTTCAGCTAATGCAGTCCGTACGGTGAGGTAGGGTTGGTTGATATAAGTGCTAGAAGTGGTCAATTTGATGGGAAAAAATATTAGGCTTCAAATTTGAGATTGCTGATTCGAAAGGATAGAAAAGATCTACAAAAACAAAATTAAACCTGTTCAGTGAATACAGTTCGTACAGTGCACTAGGGTTGGCCGATTCAAAGGCTACGAGTGGTCAATTTGATTTAAAAAAAGAAGAGAATTCAAATTAGAGATTGAGTATTCAAAAGGGTAAAAAAGATCTGCAAAAACAAGACTGAATCGGTTCAACTATACCGGTCTGTACAGTGAGCAAGGGATGGCTGATACTAGTGCTAGAAGTGGTCAATTTGATAGGAAAAAATATCAGGATTCAAATCAGCGATTGAGGATTCAAAAGGATAGAGAAGATCTGAATAAAAAAAAGACTGAACCGGTGCATTTAATACAATCCGTACAGTGAGCTTGGGTTGGCTGATAGAAGTGCTAGAATTGGTCAATTTGATGGGAAAAAAATATCAGGATTCAAATCAGAGATTGAGGATTCTAAAGGATAGAAAAGATCTTCAAAAAAAAGACTGAATCGGTTCAGCTAATACAGTCCGTACAGTGTGCTAGGGTTGGCTGATACGTGTCCTAGAATTGGTCAATTTGATGGGAATAAATATCAGGATTCAAACTAGAGATTGAGGATTCAAAACGGTAGAAAAGATCTGCAGAAACAAAACTGAACCGGTTTAGCTAAGACAGTCCGTACAGTGCACTAGTGTTGGCCGTTTCAAAGGCTACGAGTGGTCAATTTAATTGGAAAGAGAAGTGAATTCAAATTAGACATTTCGGATTCAAAAGGGTAAAAAATATCTGCAAAAACAAGACTGAACCGGTTCAGCTACACCAATCTGTACAGTGAGCTAGGGTTGGCCGATTCAAAGGCTACCAGCGGTCAATTTGATTGGAAAAAAGATGATAATTCATGGTTTAGGATTCAAAAGGGTAGAAAAGATCTGCAAAAACAAGACTGTACCGGTTCAGCTGACCCAGTCCGTACAGTGAGCTAGGCTTGGCTGATACAAGTGCTAGAAGTGGTCAATTTGATGGGAAAAAATATCAGGATTCAAATTTGACATTGAGGATTTGAAAGGATAGAAAAGATCTACAAAAACAAAACTGAACCTGTTCAACTAACCAAGTACGTACAGTGCGCTAGGGTTAGCTAATTCAAAGAATACTAGTGGTCAATTTGATTTGAAAAAAGATGATAATTCAAATTAGAGATTGAGGATTCAAAAGGGAAGAAAAGATCTGCAAAAACAAAACTGAACCGGTTCAGCTAATACAGTCCATACAGTGCACTAGGGTTCGCCTATTCAAAGGCTACGAGTGGTCAATTTGATTGGAAAAAAGAAGAGAATCCAAATTAGAGATTTAAGATTCAAAAGGGTAAAAAAGATCTGCAAAATACAAGACTATACCAGTTCAGCTAACCCAGTTCGTACACTGAGCTAGGGTTGGCTCATAGAGGTGCTAGAAGTGGTCAATTCGATGGGAAAAAATATCATGATTCAAATTAGAAATGGAGGATTCGAAAGAATAGAAAAGATCCACAAATACAAAACTGAACCTGTTCAACTAACCAAGTTCGTACAGTGCGGTAGGGTTGACCGATTCAAAGGCTACGAGGGGTCAATTTGATTGGAAAAAAGAATAGAATTCAAATTAGAGATTGAGTACTAAAAAGGGTAAAAAAGATCTGCAAAAACAAGACTGAACCGGTTCAGCTATAACAGTCTGAACAGTGAGCTAGGGTTGGCCGATACTAGTGCTAGAAGTGGTCAATTTGATGGGAAAAAATATCAGGATTCAAATCAGAGATTGGGAATTCAAAAGGATATAAAAGATCTACAAAAATAAGACTGAACCGGTTCAGCTAATACAGTCCGTACAGTGAGCTGGGGTTGGCACATACAGGTGCTAGAATTGGTCAATTTGAAGGGAAAAAATATTAGGATTCAAATCCGATATTGAGGATTCTAAAGGATAGAAAAGATCCGCAAAAAAAGACTAAAACGGTTCAGCTAATATAGTCCATAAAGTGTGCTAGGGTTGGCTAATACAAGTGCTAGAATTGGTCAATTTGATTGGAAAAAATATCAGGATTCAAACGGATAGAAATGATCTGCAAAAAAATTTGAACGGGTTCAGCTATACCAGTGCGTACAGGGACGTAGGGTTGGCTAATACAAGTGCTAGAAGTGGTCAATTTGATGGGAAAAAATATCAGGATTCAAATTAGAGTTTGAGGATTCGAAAGGATAGAAAAGATCTACAAAAACAAAACTGAACCTGTTCAACTAACCAAGTCCATACAGTGCGCTAGGGTTGGCCGATTCAAAGGCTTCGAGTGGTCAATTTGATTGGAAAGAAGATGATAATTCAAATTAGAGATTGAGGATTCAAAAGGTTGGAAAAGTTCTTAAAAAAACCAGAGTGAACCCTGTCGGCTAACACAGTTCGTACAGTGAGCTAGGGTTGGCTGATACAAGTGCTAGAAGTGGTCAATTTGATAGGAAAAAAGAAGAGGATCCAAATTAGAGATTGAGGATTCGAAATGACAGAAAAGATCTACAAAAACAAAACTGAACCTATTCAACTAACCAAGTCCGTACAGTGCGCTAGGGTTGGTTGATACAAGTGCTAGAAGTGGTCAATTTAATGGGAAAAAATATCAGGATTCAAAGTAGGGATTGAGGATTCGAAAGGATAGAAAAGATCTACAAAAACAAAACTGAACATGTTCAAGAACCAAGTCCGTACAGTGCGCTAGGGTTGAACCGATTCAAAGGCTTCAAGTGGTCAATTTGATTGGAAAGAAGATGATAATTCAAATTAGAGATTGAGGATTCTAAAGGATAGAAAAGTTCTTAAAAAACAAGACTGAAACCTGTCAGCTAACACAGTCCGTACAGTGTGCTAGGGTTGGCTGATATAAGTGCTAGAGCTGGTCAATTTAATGGGAAAAAATATGAGGATTCAAATTAGAGATTGAGGATTCAAAACGGTAGAAAAGATCTGCAAAAACAAAACTGAACCGGTTCAGCGAATACAATCCGTACAGTGCACTAGGGTTGACCGATTCAAAGGCAACGAGAGGTCAATTTGATTGGAAAAAGAAGAGAACTCAAATTAGAGATTGAGTACTCAAAAGGGTAAAAAATATTTGCAAAAACAAGACTGAACCTGTTCAGCTATACCAGTCTGTACAGTGAGCTAGGGTTGGCTGATACTAGTGCTAGAAGTGGTCAATTTGATGGGAAAAAATATCAGGATTCAAATCAGAGATAGAGGATTCAAAAGGATAGAAAAGATCTGCAAAAAAAAGACTGAACCGATGCAGTTAATACAGTCCGTACAGTGGGCTTGGGTTCGATGATACAGGTGCTAGAATTGTTCAATTTGATGGGAAAAAAATATCAAGATTCAAATCAGAGATTGAGCATTCTAAGGGATAGAAACGATCAGCAAAACAAAGACTGAACCGGTTCAGCTAATACAGTCCGTATAGTGTGCTAGGGTTGGCTGATACAAGTGCTAGAACTGGTCAATTTGATGGGAAAAAATATCAGGATTCAAATTAGAGATTGAGGATTCAAAACGGTAGAAAAGATCTGCAGAACCGAAACTGAACCGGTTTAGCTTATACAATCCGTACAGTGCACTAGGGTTGGCCGATTCAAAGGCTACGAGTGGTCAATTCGATTGCAAAAAAGAAGAGAATTCAAATTAGAGATTTAGGATTCAAAAGGGTAAAAAAGATCTGCAAAAGCAAGACTAAACCGGTTCAGCTATACCACTCTGTACAGTGAGCTAGGGTTGGCTAATCCAAGTCCTATAATTGGTCAATTTGATGGGAAAAAATATAAGTATTCAAATTAGAGATTGAGGATTTAAACGGATAGAAATAATCTACAAAAAAAACTGAATGGGTTTAGCTATACCAGTCCGCACAGCGAGCTAGGGTTGGCTGATACAAGTGCTAGAAGTGGTCAATTTAATGGGAAAAAATATCAGGATTCAAAGTAGGGATTGAGGATTCGAAAGGATAGAAAAGATCTACAAAAACAAAACTGAACATGTTCAACGAACCAAGTCCGTACAGTGCGCTAGGGTTGAACCGATTCAAAGGCTTCAAGTGGTCAATTTGATTGGAAAGAAGATGATAATTCAAATTAGAGATTGAGGATTCTAAAGGATAGAAAAGTTCTTAAAAAACAAGACTGAAACCTGTCAGCTAACACAGTCCGTACAGTGTGCTAGGGTTGGCTGATATAAGTGCTAGAGCTGGTCAATTTAATGGGAAAAAATATGAGGATTCAAATTAGAGATTGAGGATTCAAAACGGTAGAAAAGATCTGCAAAAACAAAACTGAACCGGTTCAGCGAATACAATCCGTACAGTGCACTAGGGTTGACCGATTCAAAGGCAACGAGAGGTCAATTTGATTGGAAAAAGAAGAGAACTCAAATTAGAGATTGAGTACTCAAAAGGGTAAAAAATATTTGCAAAAACAAGACTGAACCTGTTCAGCTATACCAGTCTGTACAGTGAGCTAGGGTTGGCTGATACTAGTGCTAGAAGTGGTCAATTTGATGGGAAAAAATATCAGGATTCAAATCAGAGATAGAGGATTCAAAAGGATAGAAAAGATCTGCAAAAAAAAGACTGAACCGATGCAGTTAATACAGTCCGTACAGTGGGCTTGGGTTCGATGATACAGGTGCTAGAATTGTTCAATTTGATGGGAAAAAAATATCAAGATTCAAATCAGAGATTGAGCATTCTAAGGGATAGAAACGATCAGCAAAACAAAGACTGAACCGGTTCAGCTAATACAGTCCGTATAGTGTGCTAGGGTTGGCTGATACAAGTGCTAGAACTGGTCAATTTGATGGGAAAAAATATCAGGATTCAAATTAGAGATTGAGGATTCAAAACGGTAGAAAAGATCTGCAGAACCGAAACTGAACCGGTTTAGCTTATACAATCCGTACAGTGCACTAGGGTTGGCCGATTCAAAGGCTACAAGTGGTCAATTCGATTGCAAAAAAGAAGAGAATTCAAATTAGAGATTTAGGATTCAAAAGGGTAAAAAAGATCTGCAAAAGCAAGACTAAACCGGTTCAGCTATACCACTCTGTACAGTGAGCTAGGGTTGGCTAATCCAAGTCCTATAATTGGTCAATTTGATGGGAAAAAATATAAGTATTCAAATTAGAGATTGAGGATTTAAACGGATAGAAATAATCTACAAAAAAAACTGAATGGGTTTAGCTATACCAGTCCGCACAGCGAGCTAGGGTTGGCTGATACAAGTGCTAGAAGTGGTCAATTTAATGGGAAAAAATATCAGGATTCAAAGTAGGGATTGAGGATTCGAAAGGATAGAAAAGATCTACAAAAACAAAACTGAACATGTTCAACGAACCAAGTCCGTACAGTGCGCTAGGGTTTAACCGATTCAAAGGCTTCAAGTGGTCAATTTGATTGGAAAGAAGATGATAATTCAAATTAGAGATTGAGGATTCTAAAGGATAGAAAAGTTCTTAAAAAACAAGACTGAAACCTGTCAGCTAACACAGTCCGTACAGTGTGCTAGGGTTGGCTGATATAAGTGCTAGAGCTGGTCAATTTAATGGGAAAAAATATGAGGATTCAAATTAGAGATTGAGGATTCAAAACGGTAGAAAAGATCTGCAAAAACAAAACTGAACCGGTTCAGCGAATACAATCCGTACAGTGCACTAGGGTTGACCGATTCAAAGGCAACGAGAGGTCAATTTGATTGGAAAAAGAAGAGAACTCAAATTAGAGATTGAGTACTCAAAAGGGTAAAAAATATTTGCAAAAACAAGACTGAACCTGTTCAGCTATACCAGTCTGTACAGTGAGCTAGGGTTGGCTGATACTAGTGCTAGAAGTGGTCAATTTGATGGGAAAAAATATCAGGATTCAAATCAGAGATAGAGGATTCAAAAGGATAGAAAAGATCTGCAAAAAAAAGACTGAACCGATGCAGTTAATACAGTCCGTACAGTGGGCTTGGGTTCGATGATACAGGTGCTAGAATTGTTCAATTTGATGGGAAAAAAATATCAAGATTCAAATCAGAGATTGAGCATTCTAAGGGATAGAAACGATCAGCAAAACAAAGACTGAACCGGTTCAGCTAATACAGTCCGTATAGTGTGCTAGGGTTGGCTGATACAAGTGCTAGAACTGGTCAATTTGATGGGAAAAAATATCAGGATTCAAATTAGAGATTGAGGATTCAAAACGGTAGAAAAGATCTGCAGAACCGAAACTGAACCGGTTTAGCTTATACAATCCGTACAGTGCACTAGGGTTGGCCGATTCAAAGGCTACGAGTGGTCAATTCGATTGCAAAAAAGAAGAGAATTCAAATTAGAGATTTAGGATTCAAAAGGGTAAAAAAGATCTGCAAAAGCAAGACTAAACCGGTTCAGCTATACCACTCTGTACAGTGAGCTAGGGTTGGCTAATCCAAGTCCTATAATTGGTCAATTTGATGGGAAAAAATATAAGTATTCAAATTAGAGATTGAGGATTTAAACGGATAGAAATAATCTACAAAAAAAACTGAATGGGTTTAGCTATACCAGTCCGCACAGCGAGCTAGGGTTGGCTGATACAAGTGCTAGAAGTGGTCAATTTAATGGGAAAAAATATCAGGATTCAAAGTAGGGATTGAGGATTCGAAAGGATAGAAAAGATCTACAAAAACAAAACTGAACATGTTCAACGAACCAAGTCCGTACAGTGCGCTAGGGTTTAACCGATTCAAAGGCTTCGAGTGGTCAATTTGATTGGAAAGAAGATGATAATTCAAATTAGAGATTGAGGATTCTAAATGACAGAAAAGTTCTTAAAAAACAAGACTGAAACCTGTCAGCTAACACAGTCCGTACAGTGTGGTAGGGTTGGCTGATACAAGTGCTAGAACTGGTCAATTTGATGGGAAAAAATATGAGGATTCAAATTAGAGATTTTGGATTCAAAACGGTAGAAAATATCTGCATAAACAAAACTGAACCGGTTCAGCTAATACAGTTCGCACAGTGCACTGGGGTTGGCCGATTCAAAGGCTACGAGTGGTCAATTAGATTGCAAAAAAGAAGAGAATTCAAATTAGAGATTTAGGATTCAAAAGGGTAAAAAAGATCTGCAAAAGCAATACTAAACCGGTTCAGCTATACCACTCTGTACAGTGAGCTAGGGTTGGCTGATACTAGTGCTAGAAGTGGTCAATTTGATGGGAAAAAAGATAAGTATTCAAATTAGAGATTGAGGATTTAAACGGATAGAAATAATCTACAAAAAAAACTGAATGGGTTTAGCTATACCAGTCCGAACAGTGAGCTAGGGTTGGCTGATACAAGTGCTAGAAGTGGTCAATTTAATGGGAAAAAATATCAGGATTCAAAGTAGGGATTGAGGATTCGAAAGGATAGAAAAGATCTACGAAAACAAAACTGAACATGTTCAACGAACCAAGTCCGTACAGTGCGCTAGGGTTTAACCGATTCAAAGGCTTCGAGTGGTGAATTTGATTGGAAAGAAGATGATAATTCAAATTAGAGATTGAGGATTCTAAAGGATAGAAAAGTTCTTAAAAAACAAGACTGAAACCTGTCAGCTAACACAGTCCGTACAGTGTGCTAGGGTTGGCTGATACAAGTGCTAGAACTGGTCAATTTGATGGGAAAAAATATGAGGATTCAAATTAAAGATTGAGGATTCAAAACGGTAGAAAAGATCTGCAAAAACAAAACTGAACCGGTTCAGCGAATACAGTCCGTACAGTGCACTAGGGTTGACCGATTCAAAGGCTACGAGTGGTCAACTTGATTGGAAAAAAGTAGAGAATTCAAATTAGAGATTGAGTACTCAAAAGGGTAAAAAAGATCTGCAAAAACAAGACTGAACCTGTTCAGCTATACCAGTCTGTACAGTGAGCTAGGGTTTGCTGATACTAGTTCTAGAAGTGGTCAATTTGATGGGAAAAGATATCAGGATTCAAATCAGAGATAGAGGATTCAAAAGGATAGAAAAGATCTGCAAAAAAAAGACAGAACCGGTGCAGTTAATACAGTCCGTACAGTGGGCTTGGGTTGGATGATACAGGTGCTAGAATTGGTCAATTTGATGGGAAAAAAATATCAAGATTCAAATCAGAGATTGAGCATTCTAAGGGATAGAAACGATCTGCAAAACAAAGACTAAACCGGTTCAGCTAATACAGTCCGTACAGTGTGCTAGGGTTGGCTGATACAAGTGCTCGAACTGGTCAATTTCATGGGAAAAAATATCAGGATTCAAATTAGAGATTGAGGATTCAAAACGGAAGAAAAGATCTGCAGAACCAAAACTGAACCGGTTTTGCTTATACAGTCCGTACAGTGCACTAGGGTTGGCCGATTCAAAGGCTACGAGTGGTCAATTCGATTGCAAAAAAGAAGAGAATTCAAATTAGAGATTTAGGATTCAAAAGGGTAAAAAAGATCTGCAAAAACGAGACTGAACCGATTCAGCTATACCAGTCTGTACAGTGAGCTAGGGTTGGCTGATACTAGTGCTAGAAGTGGTCAATTTGATGGGAAAAAATATCAGGATTCAAATCAGAGATTGAGGATTCAAAAGGATAGAAAAGATCTGCAAAAAAAAGACTGAACCGGTGCAGTTAATACAGTCCGTACAGTGAGCTTGGGTTGGATGATACAGGTGCTAGAATTGGTCAATTTGATGGGAAAAAAATATCAGGATTCAAATCAGAGATTGAGCATTCTAAAGGATAGAAAAGATCTGCAAAAAAAAGACTGAACCGGTTCAGCTAATACAGTCCGCACAGTGAGCTAGGGTTGGCTGATACAAGTGCTAGAAGTGGTCAATTTAATGGGAAAAAATATCAGTATTCAAAGTAAAGATTGAGGATTCGAATGGATAGAAAAGATCTACAAAAACAAAACTGAACCTGTTCAACTAACCAAGTCCGTACAGTGCACTAGGGTTTAACCGATTCAAAGGCTTCGAGTGGTCAATTTCATTGGAAAGAAGATGATAATTCAAATTAGAGATTGAGGATTCAAAAGGTTTGAAAAGTTCTTAAAAAACAAGACTGAACCCTGTCAGCTAACACAGTCCGTACAGTGAGCTAGGGTTGGCTGATACAAGTGCTAGAAGTAGTCAATTTGATGGGAAAACGTATCAGGATTCAAACTAGAGATTGAGGATTCAAAATGGTTGAAAAGATCTGCATAAACAAAACTGAACCGGTTCAGCTAATACAGTCCGTACAGTGCACTAGGGTTGGCCTATTCAAAGGCTACGAGTGGTCAATTTGATTGGAGAAAAGAAGAGAATTCAAATTAGAGATTTAGCTTTCAAAAGGGTAAAGAAGTTCTGCAAAAACAAGACTAAAGCGGTTCAGCTATACCACTCTGTACAGTGAGCTAGGGTTGGCTGATACAAATGCTAGAAGTGGTCAATTTGATTGGAAAAAATATCAGGATTCAAATCAGAGATTGAGGATTCAAAAGGATAGAAAAGCTTTGCAAAAACAAGATTGAACCGGTTTAGCTAATACAGTCCGTACAGCGAGATAGGGTTG
Organism: Prunus avium; assembly: GCF_965620075.1. Classification (NCBI taxonomy): domain Eukaryota; kingdom Viridiplantae; phylum Streptophyta; class Magnoliopsida; order Rosales; family Rosaceae; genus Prunus; species Prunus avium. The sequence goes on from NC_142291.1 coordinate 18,670, forward strand.
GCTGATACAATTGCTAGAATTGATCAATTTGATGGGAAAAAAAATATCAAGATTCAAATCTGAGATTGAGGACCCAAAAGGATAGAAAAGATCTGCAAAAACAAGATTGAACCGGTTCAGCTAACCCAGTCCGTACAATGAGCTGGGGTTAGCTGATACAAGTGCTAGAAGTGGTCAATTTGATTGGAAAAAATATCATGATTCAAAATGGTAGAAAAGCTCTGCAAAAACAAAACTGAACCGGTTCAGCGAATACAGTCCGTACAGTGCACTAGGGTTGACCGATTCAATGGCTACGAGTGGTCAATTTGATTGCAAAAAAGAAGAGAATTCAAAATTAGAGATTGAGTACTCAAAAGGGTAAAAAAGATCTGCAAAAACAAGACTGAACCTGTTCAGCTATACCAGTCTGTACAATGAGCCAGGGTTGGCTAAAAAAATATCAGGATTCAAATTAGAGATTGAGGATTCAAAACGGTAGAAAAGATCCGCAGAAACAAAACTGAACCGGTGCAGTTAATACAGTTCGTACAGTGAGCTTGGGTTGGATGATACAGGTGCTAGAATTGGCCAATTTGATGGGAAAAAAATATTAGGATTCAAATCAGAGATTGAGCATTCTAAAGGATAGAAAAGATCTGCAAAAAAAAGACTGAACCGGTTCAGCTAATACAGTCCGTACAGTGTGTTAGGGTTGGCGGATACAAGTGCTAGAATTGGTCAATTTGATGGGAAAAAATATCAGGATTCAAATTAGAGATTGAGGATTCAAAACGGTAGAAAAGATCTGCAGAAACAACACTGAACCGGTTTAGCTAATACAGTCCGTACAGTACACTACGTTTGGCCGATTCAAAGGCTACGAGTGGTCAATTTGATTGGAAAAAAGAAGAGAAGTCAAATAAGAGATTTAGAATTCAAAAGGGTAAAAAAGATCTGCAAAAACAAGACTGAACCGATTCAGCTATACCAATCTGTACGGTGAGCTAGGGTTGGCCGATTCAAAGGCTACCAGTGGTCAATTTGATTGGAAAAAAGATGATAATTCAGGGTTTAGGATTCAAAAGGGTAGAAAAGATCTACAAAAACAAGACTATACCGATTCAGCTAACCCAGTCCGTACAGTGAGCTAGGGTTGGCTGATACAAATGCTAGAAGTGGTCAATTTGATGGGAAAAACTATCAGGATTCAAATTAGAGATTGAGGATTCGAAAGGATGGAAAAGATCTACAAAAACAAAACTGAACCTGCTCAACTAACCAAGTCCGTACAGTGCGCTAGGGTTGGCTAATTCAAAGAATACTAGTGGTCAATTTGATTGGAAAAAAGGTGATAATTCAAATTAGAGATTGAGGATTCAAAATGGAAGAAAAGATCTGCAAAAACAAGACTGTACCGGTTCAGCTACCCCATTCCGTACAGTGAGCTAGGGTTGGCTGATACAAGTGCAAGAAGTGGTCATTTTGATTGGAAAACATATCAGGATTCAAATTAGAGATTGAGGATTCAAAATGGTAGAAAAGATCTGCATAAACAAAACTGAACCGGTTCAGCTAATACAGTCCGTACAGTGCACTGGGGTTGGCCGATTCAAAGCCTACGAGTGGTCAATTTGATTGGAAAAAAGAAGAGAATTCAAATTAGAGATTTGGGATTCAAAAGGTTAAAAAAGATCTACAAAAATAAGACTGAACCGGTTTAGCTATACCATTCTGTACAGTGAGCTAGGGTTGGCTGATACAAGTGCTATAAGTGGTCAGTTTGATGGAAAAAATATCAGGATTCAAATTAGAGATTGAGGATTCAAACGGATAGAAACGATCTGCAATAAAAACTGAACGGGTTCAGCTATACCGGTCCGTACAGTGAGCTAGAGTTCGCTGATACAAGTTCTAGAAGTGGTGAATTTGATTGGAAAAAATATTAGGATTTAAATTAAGGATTGAGGATTCAAAATGGTAGAAAAGATCTGCATAAACAAAACTGAACCGATTCAGCTAATACAGTCTGTACAGTGCACTAGGGTTGGCCGATTCAAAGGTTAAGAGTGGTCAATTTGATTGGAAAAAAGAAGAGAATTCAAAGTAGATATTTAAGATTCAAAAGGGTAAAAAAGATCTGCAAAATACAAGACTGTACCGGTTCAACTAACCCAGTCCGTACAGTGACCTTGGGTTGGCTGATACTGGTGCTAGAAGTGGTCAATTTGATGGGAAAAAATATGAGGATTTAAATTAGAAATTGAGGATTCGAAAGGACAGTAAAGATCTACAAAAACAAAACTGAACCTGTTCAACTAACCAAGTTTGTACAGTGCGCTAGGGTTGGCCGATTCAAAGGCTACTAGTGGTCAATTTGATTGCAAAAACGAAGGTAATTCTAATTAGAGATTGAGAATTCAAAAGGGTAGAAAAGATCTGCAAAAACAAGACTGTAACGGTTCAGCTAACCCAGTCCGTACAGTGATCTTGGATTGGCAGATACAAGGGCTAGAAGTGGTCAATTTGATGGGAAAAAAATATCAGGATTCAAATTAGAGATTGAGGATTCAAAATGGTAGAAAAGTTCTGCAGAAACAAAGCAGAACCGATTCAGCAAATACAGTCCGTACAGTGCACTAGGGTTGGCCGATTCAAAGGCTACGAGTGGTCAATTTGATTGGAAAAAATAAGAGAATTCAAAATATAGATTTAGCATTAAAAAGGGTAAAGAAGATCTGCAAAAACTAGACTGAACCAGTTCAGCTATACCAGTCTGTACAGTGAGCTAGGGTTGGCTGATACTAGTGCTAGTAGTCGTCAATTTAATGGGAAAAAAAATCAGGTTTCAAATCAAAGATTGAGGATTCAAAAGGATAGAAAAGATCTGCAAAAACAAGACTGAACCGGTTTAGCTAATATAGTCCGTATAGTGAGATAGGGTTTGCTGATACAATTGCTAAAATTGGTCAATTTGATGGGAAAAAATACCATGATTCAAATTAGAGATTGATGATTCAAAATCGTAGAAAAGCTCTGCAGAAACAAAACTGAACCAGTTCAGCGAATACAGTCCGTACAGTGCTCTAGGGTTGACCGATTCAAAGGCTACGAGTGGTCAATTTGATTGGAAAAAAGAATAGAATTCAAATTAGAGATTGAGTACTCAAAAGGGTAAAAAAGATATGCAAAAACAAGGCTGAACCGGTTCAGCTATAACAGTCTGAACAGTGAGCTAGGGTTGGCTGATACTAGTGCTAGAAGTGGTCAATTTGATGGGAAAAAATATCAGGATTCCAATCCGAGATTGAGGATCCAAAAGGATAGAAAAAATCTGCAAAAACAAGACTGAACCGGTTCAGCTAATACAGTCCGTACAGTGAGTTGGGGTTGGCAGATACAGGTGCTAGAATTGGTCAATTTGATGGGAAAAAATATTAGGCTTCAAATCCGATATTGACGATTCTAAAGGATAGAAAAGATCAGTAAAAACAAGACTGAACCGGTTCAGCTAATACAGTCCGTAAAATGTGCTAGGGTTGGCTAATGCAAGCGCTAGAATTGGTCAATCTGATTGGAAAAAATATCAGGACTCAAATTAGAGATTGAGGACTCAAACAGATTGAAATGATCTGCAAAAAAATTTGCACGGGTTCAGCTATACCAGTCCGTACAGGGAGGTGGGGTTGGCTGATACAAGTGCTAGAAGTGGTCAATTTGATGGGAAAAAATATGAGGATTCAAATTAGAGTCTGGGAATTCGAAAGGATAGAAAAGATCTACAAAAACAAAACTGAACCTGTTCAACTAACCAAGTCCGTACAGTGCGCTAGGGTTGGAAAATTCAAAGGCTTCGAGTGGTCAATTTGATTGGAAAAAAGATGATAATTCAAATTAGAGATTTAGGATTCAAAAGGTGTAGAAAAGATTTGCAAAAACAAGACTGTACAAGTTCAGCTAATCCAGTCCGTATAGTGAGCTAGGGTTGGCTGATACAAGTGCTAGGAGTGGTCAATTTGATGGGAAAAACTATCAGGATTCAAATTAGAGATTGAGGATTCAAAATAGTTGAAAAGATCTGCATAAACAAAATTGAATCGGTTCGGCTAATAGAGTCCACACAGTGCACTATGGTTGGCCGATTCAAAGGCTACGAGTGGTCAATTTGATTGCAAAAAAGAAGAGAATTCCACATTTGGGATTGAGGATTCAAAAGGGTAAAAGAGATCTGCAAAAACAAGACTGAACTGGTTCAGCTATACCAGTCTGTAAAGTGAGCTAGGGTTGGCTGATCCAAATGCTAGAAGTGGTCAATTTGATGGGAAAAAATATCAGGATTCAAATAAGAGATTGAGGATTCAAAAGGATAGAAAAGCTCTGCAAAAACAAGATTGAACCGGTTCAACTAATACAGTCCTTTGAGTGAGCTAGGGTTGGCCGATACAATTGCTAGAATTGGTCAATTTGATGAGAAAAAATATCAGGATTCAAATCAGAGATTGAGGATCCAAAAGGATAGAAAAGATCTGCAAAAACAAGACTGAACCGGCACAGCTAATACTGTCCGTGCAAGGAGCTAGGGTTGGCTGATACAAGTGCTAGAAATGGTCAATTTGATGGGAAAAAATATCAGGATTCAAATTAGAAATTGAGGATTCGAAAGGATAGAAAAGATCTACAAAAACAAAATTGAACCTGTTCAACTAACCAAGTCCGTACAGTGCGCTAGGGTTGGCCGTTTCAAAGGCCACGAGTGGTCAATTTGATTGGAAAAAAGATTATAGTTCAAATTAGAGATTGAGGATTCAAAAGGGTAAAAAGGTTCTTCAAAAACAAGACTGAACCGGTTCAGCTAACACAGTCCGTACAGTGAGCTAGGTTTGGCTGATACAAGTGCTAGAAGTGGTCAATTTGATGGGAAAAAATATCAAGATTCAAATTAGAGATTGAGGATTCAAAATGGTAGAAAAGATCTGTAGAAACAAAACTGAACCGGTTCAGCTAATACAGTCAGTACAGTGCACTAGGGTTGGCCGATTCAAAGGCTACGAGTGGTCAATTTGATTGGAAAAAACAAGAGAATTCAAAAACAAGACTGAACCGGTTCAGCTATTCCAGTCTGTACAATGAGCTAGGGTTGTCTGATACAAGTGCTAGAAGTGTTCAATTTGATGGGAAAAAATACCAGGATTCAAACCATAGATTGAGGATTCTAAAGGATTGAAAACATCTGGAAAAACAAGACTGAACCGATTTAGCTAATACAGTCCGTACAGTGAGCTAGGTTTGGCTAGTACAAGTGCTTGAATTGATCAATTTGATGGGAAAAAATATCAATCTTCAAATTAGAGATTGAGGATTCAAACGGATAGAATTGATCTGCAAAAAAATCTGAACGGGTTCAGCTATACCAGTCCGTACAGTGAGGTAGGGTTGGCTGATACAAGTGCTAGAAGTGGTCAACTTGATGGGAAAAAATATCAGGATTCAAATTAGAGATTGAGGATTCGAAAGGATAGAAAAGATTTACAAAAACAAAACTGAACCTGCTCAACTAACCAAGTCCGTACAGTGCGCTAGGGTTGGAAAATTCAAAGGCTACGAGTGGTCAATTTGATTGGAAAAAAGATGATAATTCAAATTAGAGATTTAGGATTCAAAAGGGTAGAAAAGATCTACAAAAACAAGAGTGTACCAGTTCAGCTAACCCAGTCCGTATAGTGAGCTAGGGTTGGCTGATACACGTGCTAGGAGTGGTCAATTTGATGGGAAAAAATCCCAGGATTCAAATTAGAGATTGAGGATTCAAAATGGTAGAAAAGATCTGCAGAAACAAAATTGAACCGGTTCGGCTAATATTGTCCGAACAGTGTACTATGGTTGGCCGATTCAAAGGCTACGAGTGGTCGATTTGATTGCAAAAAATAAGAAAATTCACATTAGTGATTGAGGATTCAAAAGGGTAAAAAAGATCTGCAAAAACAAGACTGAAACGATTCAGCTATACCAGTCTGTACTGCAAGCTAGGGTTGGCTGATACAAATGCTAGAAGTGGTCAATATGATGGGAAAAAATATCAGGGTTCAAATCCGAGATTGAGGATTCAAAAGGATAGAAAAGCTCTGCAACAACAAGATTGAACCGGTTCAGCTAATACAGTTCGTACAGTGAGCTAGGGTTGGCTGATACAATTGCTAGAATTGGTCAATTTGATGGGAAAAAATATCAGGATTCAAATCAGAGATTGAGGATCCAAAAGGATAGAAAAGATCTGCAAAAACAAGATTGCACCGGTTCAGCTAAACCCGTCCGTACAGTGAGCTAGGATTGGCCTATACAAGTGCTAGAAGTGGTCAATTTGATGGGAAAATATATCAGGATTCAAATTAGAGATTGAGGATTCGAGAGGATAGAAAACATCTACAAACACAAAACTGAACCTGTTCAACTAACCAAGTCCGCACTGTGCGCTAGGGTTGGCCGATTCAAAGTCTACGAGTGGTCAATTTGATTGGAAAAAATATAAAGATTCAAATTAGAGATTGAGGATTCAAAAGGGTAAAAAAGATCTGTAAAAACAAGACTGAACCGGTTTAGCTATACCAGTCTGTACAGTGAGCTAGGGTTGGTTGATACAAGTGCTTGAAGTGGTCAATTTGATGGGAAAAAATATCAGGACTCAAATCTGAGATTGAGGATTCGAAAGGATAGAAAAGATCTGCAAAAAAAATTCTGAACCGATTCAGCTAATACAGTCCGTACAGTGTGCAAGGGTTGGCTGATACAAGTGCTAGAATTGTTCAATTTGATGGGAAAAAATATCAAGATTCAAATTAGAGATTGACGATTCAAACGGATAGAAATGATCTGCAAAAAAAAACTGAACGGGTTCAACTATACTTGTCCGTACAGTGAGCTAGGGTTGGCTAAAACAGGTGCTGGAAGTGGTCAATTTGATGGGAAAAAAAATCAGGATTCAAATTAGAGATTGAGGATTCGAAAGGATAGAAAAGATCTACACAAACAAAACTGAACCTGTTCAACTAACCAAGTTCGTACAGTGAACTAGGGTTGGCCGATTCAAAGGCTACTAGTGGTCAATTTGATTGGAAAAATGATGATAATTCAAATTAGAGATTGAGGATTCAAAAGGGTAGAAAAGATATGCAAAAACAAGACTGTACCATTTCAGCTAACCAGTCCGTACAGTGAGCTAGGATTGGCTGATACAAGTGCTTGAACTGGTCAATTTGATGGGAAAAAGTATCAGGATACAAATTAGGGATTGAGGATTCAAAATGGTAGAAAAGATCTGCAAAAGCAAAACTGAACCGGTTCAGCTAATACCGTCCGTACAGTGCACTAGGGTTGGCCGATTCAAAGGCTACAAGTGGTCAATTTGATTGGAAAAAAGAAGAGAATTCAAATTAGAGATTTAGGATTCAAAAGGGTAAAAAAGATATGCAAAAACAAGACTGTACCGGTTCAACTAACCCTGTCCGTACAGTGAGCTACGGTTGGCTGATAAAAGTGCTAGAAGTGGTCAATTTGATGGGAAAAAGTATCAGGATTCAAATTAGAGATTGAGGATTCAAAATGGTAGAAAAGATCTGCAGAAACAAAACTGAACCGGTTCAGCTAATACCATTCGTACAGTGCACTAGGGTTGGCCGATTCAAAGGCTACGAGTGGTCAATTTGATTGGAAAAAAGAAGAGTATTCAAATTAGAGATTTAGCATTCAAAAGGGTAAAAAAGATCTGGAAAAACAAGACTGAACCATTTCAGCTATACCAGTCTGTACAGTGAGCTAGGGTTGGCTGATGCAAATGCTAGAAGTGGTCAATTTGATGGGAATAAATATCAGGATTCAAATCAAAGATTGAGGATTCAAAACGATAGAAAAGCTCTGCAAAAACAAGATTGAACCGGTTCAGCTAATACAGTCCGTACAGTGAGCTAGGGTTGGCTGATACATTTGCTAGAATTGGTCAATTTGATGGGAAAAAATATCAGGATTCAAATCTGAGATTGAGGATCCAAAAGGATAGAAAAGGTCTGCAAAACCAAGATTGAACCGGTTCAGCTAACCCTGTCCGTACAGTGAGCTGGGGTTGGCTGATACAAGTGCAAGAAGTGGTCAATTTGATGGGAAAAAATATCAGGATTCAAATTAGAGATTGAGGATTCAAAATGGTAGAAAACCTCTGCAGAAACAAAACTGAAAAGGTTCAGCGAATACAGTCCGTACAGTACACTAGGGTTGACCGATTCAAAGGCTACGAGTGGTCAATTTGATTGGAAAAAACAAGAGAATTCAAATTAGAGATTGAGTACTCAAAAGGGTAAAAAAGATCTGCAAAAACAAGACTGAACCGGTTCAGCTATACCCGTCTGTACAGCGAGCTAGGGTTGGCTGATACTAGTGCTAGAACTGGTCAATTTGATGGGAAAAAATATCAGGATTCAAATCAGAAATTGAGGATTCAAAAGGATAGAAAAGATCTGCAAAAACAAGACTGAACCGGTTCAGCTAATACAGTCCGTACCGTGAGCTAGGGTTGGCAGATACAAGTGCTAGAATTGGTCAATTTGAAGGGAAAAAGTATTAGGATTCAAATCCGATATTGAGGATTCTAAAGGATAGAAAAGATCTGCAAAAACAAGACTGAACCGGTTCAGCTAATACAATCCGAACAGTGTGCTAGGGTTGGCTAATAAAAGTGATAGAATTGGTCAATTTGAGTGGAAAAAATATCAGGATTCGAATTAGAGTTTGAGGATTCAAACGGATTGAAATGATCTGCAAAAAAATTTGAACGGGTTCAGCTATACCAGTCCGTACTGTGAGGTAGGGTTGGCTGATACAAGTGCTAGAAGTGGTCAATTTGATGAGAAAAAATATTAGGATTCAAATTAGAGTTTGAGGATTCGAAAGGATAAAAATCTACAAAAACAAAAGTGAACCTGTTCAACTATCCAAGTACGTACAGTGCGCTAGGGTTGGCCGATTCAAAGGCTACGAGTGGTCAATTTGATTGGAAAAAAGATGATAATTCAAATTAGAGATTGAGGATTCAAAAGGGTAGAAAAGATCTGCAAAAACAAGACTGTAACGGTTCAGCTACCCCAGTCCGTACAGTGAGCTAGGATTGGCTGATACAAGTGCTAGAAGAGGTCAATTTGATGCGAAAAAATATCAGGATTCAAATTATTGATTGAGGATTGAAAATGGTAGAAAAGATCTGCAGCAACAAAACTGAACCAGTTCAGCTAATACAGTCCGTACAGTGCGCTAGGGTTGGCCGATTCAAAGGCTACGAGTGGTCAATTTGATTGGAAAAAATATGATAATACAAATTCAAGATTGGGGATTCAAAAGGGTAGAAAAGATCTGCAAAAAAAAGAATGAACCGTTTCAGCTAATACAGTCCGTACAGTGAGCTGGGGTTGGCTGATTCAAGTCCTAGAATTGGTCAATTTGAGGGGAAAAAATATAAGGATTCAAATTGGTGATTGAGGATTTAAACAGATAGAAATGATCTGCAAAAAAAACTAAATGGGTTCAGCTATACCAGTCCACACAGTGAGCCAGGGTTGGCTGATACAAGTGCTAAAAGTGGTCAATTTGATGGGAAAAAATATCAGCATTCAAATCAAAGATTGAGGATTCTAAAGGATAGAAAAGATCTGGAAAAAAACAAAACTGAACTTGTTCAGCTAATACAGTCCGTACAGTGTGCTAGGGTTGGCAAATACAAGTGCTAGAATTCATCAATTTGTTGGGAAAAAATATCATGATTCAAATTTGAGATTGAGGATTCAAACAGATAGAAATGATCTGCAAAAAAAAGCTGAACTGGTTCAGCTATACCAGTCCGTACAGTGAGGTAGGGTTGGTTGATACAAGTGCTCGAAGTGGTCAATTTGATGGGAAAAATTATCAGGATTCAAATTAGAGATTGAGGATTCGAAAGGATAGAAAAGATCTACAAAAACAAACTGAACCTGTTCAACTAACCAAGTCCGGACAGTGCGCTAGGGTTGGCCGATTCAAAGGCTATGTTGGCGCTAAATCTTGAATAGATAGAGATGAGTGCAACTTACAAGTGGGATGGACGATCAAGAGATCGATTGGGTGTTGGATGCCGATTCTTCCTGTCCTTGGATGCTGATCCTGAATAGAAGATAAGCGAAGCTCGTAAAGTCTATGGAACCGGTGTGGAACCAGCCTAAGACCCTCCGATGCTCGAGTAAGATTGTTTTTAAGAGCTCTTGCTGTTGACTGTATAGTAGTATAAAAGTCAAGCTGAAAAGTCTTACCCCTGTATTGTAGTGGGAGGGGCATACTTATAGAGGGCATTTAGTATGCTCTTAGCGCTCATTTTCGATGTGGGACTCGTGGGAGGGCCCTATGAGGTTGACACGAGTCCTTAGATATTTCAGGCGGGTGCTTCGAGGTTGATTCTGCAGAATCGGTAGGGGATACCGATTGTAGGCTGTGTTGGGCCCTGTAATGATCTTTTGCTGCTTTGAGACAATATCATCAGTAGCCTATGCCGATTGTCCGAGGCCTTGGGTGCTTGGGCGAGTTTATGAGATCCACGTGTCGTTGTACGAGTGGAGGGTCAGATATGGTACAAACAGTAGTCCCCCAAGTTGCCGATTGAGAAGCTTCTCGGTTGGGGACTTGAATGTGTATTCGGCATTCTGACCCGGACACAATGGTCCCATAATTGCCGATGGTGGTATGTAGTCCCCCAAGTGCCCAAGGGAGTGAGCTTGGATAGGAGACGGCATGATGTGCCGGTTGTTGCAAAGGGGCGAGTGAAAACTCATGAATATGCGGCTGCCGTTCGGCACGAGAGGTGAGTGAGAACTCATCAATGTGCGCCTGCCGTTCGGCACTCTCACTCACCAATGTGCGCCTGCCGTTCGGCACGAGAGGTGAGTGAGAACTCATCAATGTGCGCCTGCCGTTCGGCACGAGAGGTGAGTGAGAACTCATCAATGTGCGCCTGCCGTTCGGCACGAGAGGTGAGTGAGAACTCATCAATGTGCGCCTGCCGTTCGGCACGAGAGGTGAGTGAGAACTCGTCAATGTGCGCCTGCCGTTCGGCACGAGAGGTGAGTGAGAACTCATCAATGTGCGCCTGCCGTTCGGCACGAGAGGTGAGTGAGAACTCATCAATGTGCGCCTGCCGTTCGGCACGAGAGGTGAGTGAGAACTCATCAATGTGCGCCTGCCGTTGGTTAGTGGAGTTGTGCTCGAAGGTGGCTAGATCTGCCACGTTCGGGAAGTTGAAGCGTCTCCGAGGATTGGAAGCGTTGCAACTGACGTTTGGTCTCTCCCATGCATGCGTGACACGTGTCGGCATGGCTGTGAAGAGCCGCGTCGTTTCGTATCCCGATGCGTCGCTTCGCTTCCCGATGCTAAATCGGCCTTATAAATGTGAGGAGAAGACGAGAGTACAAATACTTGGAAATTTTGAGAGCAAAGAGAGCTTGTGAGAGGCGATTTCCGGCAACCGTGCTGAGGCTGAGCAGGCGATTTCCGGCAAGTTTGAACAAGGCGGAGGCGATTTCCGACGAACTTGAGCCACCGTGCAAACAAGGTATGTTGCCGTGTTTTCGTATTCCCATGGATCAAAGTGTTGAATTGCAAGAATTTATGTTTGAACAATGTATGAACAAGCATGAACACGCATGAACACGTATGAACGTAGTGTTTTTAGGAGGTAGAATAGGATTTGGATTCTAGCACAGCCCTTAGTGTACGTTCGTGTGTTGTTTGTAGATGTCAGATACCGAATCCAAGCGTAGGCGTAGTCCGAGGGCATACGAGGATGAGTCGTCCTCGGGGAGTTCTGCCGAAGAGAGTGGGAGTTCTGAATCTGCGAGCTCTTCGAGCTGTGAGATAGTGGAGGGGGCAGGAGGGCGTGCCGAGGCTGGGGGTACTTCAACGAGGGTGCCTGGGGGTGATGAGCCTTCGACCTCGGGTCGTGAGGCCGATGGGGGTGGTGTCTCTGTTGCCGTTCCCGGGGAAGGGGTGCTGAGGGTCGTCAGGGGTAGGCAACGGATCCCGATGGCGAAGCCCACGGAACCTGTGTTCGGAGTAGATGACTTAGAGCCGAACACACTGACCGAATCCGAGTTGGCGAAGATTCGGTCGGAGTACAACATTCCGGAATCGGTAGGGATGCGAATTCCGGAGCCCTTAGAGTCGCTAAGTGACAATGACAAGGGGGTGGTCTTCTTCACAGATGTGTTTAAGCATGGCCTTCGGCTGCCGTTAAAGCATTCGGTGCAGAAGATCCTGGCGGCGATCGGTTATGCGCCAGGGCAGTATAACCCAAATTTTTGGATTACGCTGCTCGGGACGATCACGGCGTTCAGCTTGGCCGGTGAGGGGGAGCCAAGCTACGAACAGTTCGCCCAGCTGTACAGTGTGACGAGGGCGAAGAGTGCCGATCATGGAGGGTGGGTTCAGTCCAACTGTCTCTCGGCAGGGCAGCGTGGGCACTTTGTGGTGGGGGTGCCGAGCTCTCAAAAGACGTGGCGCAAGCGTCGAGTGATTGTCTCCGGTGATTGGGAATCGGCACCCGGAGTTATCGTTGAGAGGAGGATTCCTACGTCCTTCCAGACAGTCGGTAGGGTAGAACCCGCCGTTCGGCAGGGTTAATAGTTTTTTTTTTTTTTTTTTTTTTTTTTTTTTTTTTTTTTTTTGGGTACTGACCGTTGGTATTTTGGTTTCAGTGTCCTTGAAACGGCCGGCCGCACCGATCAGAGAGATTGAAGCAATCGAGAGGGTGAGAGCGAAGATTGCCGAAGAAGATCGGTTTTGTAAGGAGCTGCTCTACTTCCAGAATCTGTTCAAGGCAGGCCTGATCGGTAGGGCCGAACACGATCGGAGGGTGAAGGAGGAAGAGGAAGAAGAAAAAAGGCAAAGTAAGAGATGCCGTTCGGCAGGGTCGGTGTTTTTTTCTATGCTGCCGTTTCCTTTTTGACTTCGTGCTTTTCCTGTTTTGCAGTGGCAGGAGGGAGGCCTATGAGCGAGGCGACGAGGAGGCGTCTGGAGGGGCAAGGGGCGCCAAAGACGAAGAAGGTTCAGTCCCCCGGGCCGAAGAAGAGAAAGACGGCAGGGCCAGCGGGAGGGACGTCGGCTGATGAGCAGACGGTGGCTGACCGCCGGAGGGAGAAGAGGGCGGCGGAGGCAGAGGTCGTTCGGGAGGCCCACCTCCAAATGACGGGCAAACGGCAGATCGAGGGTCCCATCGATGTGACGCCGTTGCCGAAACGGCCAAGGGGCCCGAACGAGGGGACATCGGTGTTGATCCCTGATGATGAGGTGGAGGGAGAGGAGGGACCGGTTAACATCGCGTGTCCTCGGAAGGCTGTGCCGTTCATCAACTGTATGATTGACGGTGCTCAGATGGAGCTGGCTGAGCTGGAGCAACTGTCAACGAAGACGTTGCGTGAACAAACCGGTCGGGCCTTCCGTCTCCAAGCAGCGGTAAGTGTAGGATTTGTAGCTTAAGGATACTTTGATTCGGCATGTATTAATGTGTCCGTTGGTGTGGCAGGCTAATATGGACATGTGGCTCTGCGCGAAGCGAGCTGTGAATGCTGCCGAACGGTACCAAAAGAGATTTGAAGAGGGCCGTTCGAAGATCGCTGATGCCGGAAAGATGCTGCAGGAGGCGGACCAGCGTGCCGAGGAGAATGCGGCGAAAATTGCTGAGCTGGCGTCGAAGCTGGCGGCGACCGAGCTGGACGTGATGGCTGCCCATGAGGCGAAGGCAGCGGTAGAGGTGGCGATGGATGCGGCCGAGCGGTCGCATGCCAGGGAGCTAGTAGAGGAGAAGGCGAAGGCCGTTGCGGACTACCGATCGTCGGAGGAGTTTACACGTTTGGTGGATAGAGAGGTCATGGAGCAATGTGACGACTTTCTCTATCGAGTCAAACGGTATAATGCTGACAAGAAGCTGAACCTGAACTTCCTCCGGGATCCACCACCGCTGCCGGAAGGGGTGACCGAAGAGATGGTGGAGGCCTACAAGGGCGAGGATGCCGAGGCCGAGGAAACCGACGACACCGATTCAAGCAGTGGGGAGGAAGGTCATCCCGGGCCGAGGGCTGCCGTTACGTCTACTGCCGAGCCGTCGACTGATCCTGTGCCTGCGTCAGCTGATGTCGATGTTGTAGCGACCGAAGCCGATCCACCCACCTCGTAGACTTTTTGTTTTTAACATTTTTGAGCGTGCCGAACGGCGTATTGTAAAGACAGATGGCCCTTCTGTGGCCCCTTATTTATCAATGTTCAGTTTGTTTCGGGTTAATGTGCCATGTCCCTTAATTCTGTATGTGCGCATGTCGTATGTAGAGTATGTTTGACATAATATTGCTGAATGGTAGTGCCGTATGTATAGAATAGGGAGTTCCAAATTAAACCGATTACAAAAGTTGATGACCGAAGGTGACGACCGAAGGTATGATACAGAGGTGATGACCGAAGGGGCGTTCACTTGTAGTAATATTTGAGATGTTCTATATTCCAAGGGTGGCCGAGGGTTTGACCATCGGTACCACGCAAACGGTAAGTGCCTGGGCGGCAGATGGTGACAACTTCGTAAGGACCTTCCCAAGATGGACCAAGGGTGCCGTCGTTGGAGTCCTTGGTGGCGAGGGAGATTTTGCGTAGTACCCAGTCCCCTACTTTAAACGATCGGCGTCTGACGCGCGAGTCGTAGTAGCGGGAAGTCCGTTGTTTGTAGGCGGCATTCTGAAGCTGAGCCTGGGAACGGTGTTCCTCAATGAGGTCCAGGTTGAGAGTGAGCTGGGCTTCGTTTTGCTCTGGCTCGTAAGATGCCGTTCGGCACGATGGTGCGTTGATCTCGACTGGAACAACGGCTTCGGAACCGAAGGCAAGGGAAAATGGCGTCTCGCCAGTCGACCGTCGATAGGAGGTATTAATGGCCCATAGCGCTTCCGGAAGGAGATCGGGCCAAGCTCCTTTAGCTGTCCCAAGCTTTTTCTTCAGCGTCTTCTTGATGATCTTGTTGATTGCTTCGACTTGGCCGTTCGACTGCGGATGTGCTGGGGAGGCGAAGAACAGGTTGATGCCAAATCGGTGGCATAGGTGGCGGAACTGAGAGGAGTCGAATTGTTTTCCGTTGTCGGTGATTATTGCGTTCGGGAGGCCGAATCGACAAATGATATTCTTCCATACGAAATGTTCAACCCTGGCTGCAGTGATTGTTGCCAAAGCTTCGGCTTCGGTCCACTTGGTAAAGTAGTCGACGGCGACGATGGCGAATTTGACCTGTCCCTTGCCCTGGGGCATAGGGCCGATGAGGTCTAAACCCCATTGGGCAAAGGGCCATGGGCTAACAATCGGAGAGAGTGGTTCGGCAGGCAGCTTTGGAACGGAGCCGAAACGCTGGCATTGATCGCACTTCTGGACCAGGGTGGTGGCATCGGCATGGAGAGTCGGCCAGTAGTACCCTTGCCGAATGGTCTTGAAAGCCAATGATCTAGCCCCAGAATGGTCCCCACAGGCCCCCTCGTGAATCTCTCGTAGGACGTAGTTTCCCTGCTGCGGGGTCATGCACCGAAGCAATGGTAAGGAGTGACCACGCCGATAGAGAATCTGATTCAGAAGGAGGTATCGTGCCGATCGGCGGCGGATAGTCGTTGCTTCAGGTTTGGGGCCAGGCAACGTGCCGTTGGCGAGGTAGGCGTGGATAGGATCCATCCAACTTGGATCCTGCCGAACGGCATGTACTTCGAGGTCGGTGGTACTGCGCCGAGTGAGGACCTCGATCGGCACACGGCGCCCTATGTTGTCGTCGATCGCTGATGCAAGGCGTGATAGAGCATCGGCGTGGCTGTTCTCGGATCTGGGGATCTGTTGAACTTGGTACGCAGTGAAGTGGTGCAGCAATCGGCGAGCGTGTGTCAAGTAGGCAACCATCGAAGTGTCCTTGGCTTCAAATTCAGTCAGTATCTGGTTCACGACAAGTTGTGAGTCGCTACAGATCCTGAGTTGCTGAGCGCCCATTTCTTTAGCGAGCCGAAGGCCGGCCAACAGAGCTTCATATTCGGCTTCGTTGTTGGAAGTCCGGAATTGGAATCGGATGGCATATTCGATGGTTGTCTGGTCAGGGGCCTTGAGTACCAAGCCGGCTCCGCTGCCCTGTCGGTTGGACGAACCGTCCACGTAGAGAGTCCAAAGTGGAATTGACGGATTAAAGATTCCTTCGGTCGGGTGGGCGACTGGTACCGTCGAAGATGAATCGGATGCGGCGTCCTTCGAAACTGGCCCCTCGGACGCGGTTAACTCAGAGATGAAATCGCCTACAGCCTGTCCCTTCTCGGCAGGACGAGGGTGGTAGCGGATGTCGAATTCGCCGAGCTCGATGGCCCATTTGACTAGCCGACCGGATGTCTCCGGTCTCTGGAGTATCTGGCGCAGAGGCTGATTGGTGAGGACGGTAACACTGTGAGCCTGAAAGTATGGCCGAAGCTTGCGTGCTGAAAGGACGAGAGCGTAGGCGAGTTTTTCGAGCTCGGGGTACCGAATCTCAGCGTCTTGCAAAGCATGGCTAATGTAGAAAATGGGGAGTTCGATGCCGTTCGGCTTGCGAATGAGCACAGAGCTAAGTGCCGTTGCCGAAACCGAGAGGTAGAGGATGAGTTCTTCGCCGGGGAGAGGAGTGGATAATAGGGGTGCTCTGCTCATGTAGGCCTTAAGATCTTGGAAGGCGCGATCGCATTCGGCAGTCCAGACAATCTGCCGTTTGCTTCCTTTGAGGGCTTTGAAGAATGGAGCGCACCGATCGGTAGCCTTGGAGATGAACCGGGCTAGAGCGGCGACACGCCCAGTCAGACTCTGAATGTCCTTTTGTGTCTTCGGGACCTGCATGTCGAGTAATGCCTTGATTTTTTCAGGGTTGGCCTCGATTCCTCGTTGGCTGATCATGAAGCCGAGAAATTTGCCCGAGGAAACGCCGAAGGCACACTTGCTCGGGTTGAGGCGCATGTTGTACTTTTTTAAGACGCCGAACATGAGCGAAAGGTTGTGGAGATGAGAATCGGCCGTTCTGCTCTTGACCAGCATATCGTCCACATAGACTTCCATCGAGGTGCCAATGAGGTCGGAAAAAATTTTGTTGACCAATCGCTGGTATGTCGCCCCAGCGTTCTTCAGGCCGAACGGCATGACGTTGTAGCAGTAAAGTCCCTTGTCGGTGATGAATGCCGTGTGTTCGCGATCGGTAGGGCTCATGAATATTTGGTTGTAGCCTGAGTATGCATCCATGAAGCTGAGAAGTTCATGGCCTGCCGTGGCATCCACCATCTGATCGATCCGTGGCAGAGGAAAGCTGTCCTTTGGGCAAGCCTTGTTTAAATCGGTATAGTCTTGACACATTCTCCAGGCGCCGTTTGATTTTTTGACTAAAACCGAATTTGCCAGCCAAATTGGGTAGGTTACTTCGTGGATGAAGCCGATGGTCTTCAGTTTGTCTACTTCGAGCCTCATTGCCTCATACCGTTCGGCATCGTAGGCCCGCCGTTTCTGCCTGATGGGTTTGAAAGTGGAGCAGATGCTGAGCTTGTGGCTGATGACACTCGGGGCGATGCCGGGCATATCGTCGTATGACCAGGCGAAGACTTCTGCATTGGTTTGCAGGAAGGTGATAAAATCGGCCCTGAGTGCCGGACTCAAGGTTGTACCGATTCGAACTTGTCTGTCCGGTTGTGCTTCGGAGAGGGTGACTGGTTCTAAATCTTCGGCGGGTTGCGCTTGCGGGGTTACAGTCTCATCTCGGGGGTCATCTGGTTTGTCCGTCCCCCTGCCGTTCGGTACGCCCAAGCTGGTGGCGACCGAGTATGTTTCGCGAAGCGCAGCCCTTGCCGATTCCTTGGTTGCCGAAACGTAACACGTCCGTGCACTCAATTGGTCCCCTCGCACTTGGCCGACGCCAGCGTGTGTGGGGAACTTGAGGAGGAGCATGTGTGGTGACAGCATGGCCTTCATTTTTGTGAGCGCCGTCCTGCCGATGATAGCGTTGTATGCCGTTGGGCAGTCGACCACTAGAAAATGGGTGTAGAGGACCGTTCGTCTGGGGATGGTACCGACAGCGAACGGGAGCTGGACACTGCCGATTGGTTCAACCACGTCGCCAGAGAAGCTCAGGAGAGGGGTGATATCCTTGTTCAGATGCCGAGGGTCCACGCCGAGGGTCCACGCCGAGGGCGTTGAAAGCGTCGGCGAATAGCACGTTGACCGAACTGCCGGTGTCGATGAGGATTCGGCCTACGTCGAAATCCGATATATCAGCCCGTATGATCATAGGATCAGAGTGGGGGAAGATGATGCCTCGCTCTTCTTCTTCAGAAAAGGTGATAGGTTCCCAACCGTTGCGTTGAATTTTGTCATTGCGTCCTCCCGCCACGCTGAGGATTTGTGGATGCCGTACGGCACGAACGTAGTTTTTAACGGATCGGTTGCTGGCTTCGGCAATAGGCGCCCCTCCACTGATCATATTGATCTGCCGATTCAATGAGTTATCCGTTGCTGGCTTGGTGTTTAAATACTGATCCAGCTTTCCGTCATTGATGAGGCGTTCAACGATTTTGCGCAGCGCGATGCATGATTCCGTATCATGGCCGTTGTATTGGTGGTACCGGCAGAAGACACCGGTGTCTTTTTCGCTCTGGCGAGGGAGTTTCCGATTGTTCGGCTTCGGTATCATATCCCCTTCGGTCAGGAGAACTTGCTCATAAGTGGTGTTGAGCAAAGTGAAGATTTCGTCTGGCCGATTCCCCTTGTGGTTGCCCTTCTTGTTGTTGTCCTGCCGTTCCCGGAAGTTGTCCTTCCGCTTGTTTCGCTGAGTGGAAAAAGCAGGGACAGGGGGTGCCGTTCGGTAGGGGGCCTGGTTTGCCGATCGGTCGACCGGGAATCGGTCGTAGTTCTGCGTTCGAGGCTGATCGGTCAACGCCGTTTTGTTTATTGGGGTCGAAGCCGATCCCTTGGAGTTGAAATGCTCAGCCTTGGCGTGGATAGCCGCCTGTTTCATTAATTCGGAGTAGGTGGTCCAGTTGCTGCTGTGGACCAAATAACGAAACTGAGACGACCGAAGGCCGCTTTTGAAGGCACCGAAGGCCGCCCTGTCGTCAGTTTCCGGACATCTGGAGTACTCATGGCTGAACCTAGCCGCATATTCCCTCAACGGCTCATCGTCTTGCTGCCGAACGGTATATAGATCATCGGCGGAATATAGGCGATCGGTCTGAATCATAAAATGGTTGAGGAAGGTTTGCTTCAACTGATTGAAATTGTCGACCGTGTCTGGCTCCATCCGATAGAACCAATTCAGAGCGGCTCCGGTCAGGGTGGAGGGGAATAGCAAACATTGGCCTTCGTCCGTCAGTCCTTTGCAACCCAGAGCTGATTGGAAGGTATGAATGTGGGTAACGGGATCTTCGACCCCCGAATAAAACGATATGCGGAGTGCTTGGACCTCCTTCTCGTGTCTGAATGTCCGGATTCGATTGGTGAACGGCCCTGGCTGTACCGTTCCCCATGTTGGTGTCCGAGCCTGGTCTTGTTCCTTCTCGATGCGAGTCATCTTCTGTAGGAGGAGACGAATAGTCGGATCGGTAGATGGAAGATCGTCACCAAAGGGTTCGATCGCTCGGTTCCCTGTGCGTTGGTCAGTATTGTGACCTCGCCTTCCTTGGTCTGCCGTTCGGCTGGGGCTTCTCTCGTAATTTCCTTTTCGCCGATCGTTGTCTTGGTTTGATCGGTGGCTGTGGCGTCGTGCAGAGGGCCCTGCCGATGAGATTGTGGTTCCTGGGGATGTTGGAACATAATCTGATTCGTCCGTCTCTTCCAGGCCGATCGCGCCGTACCTCTGGCGTAAGGGGGATTTTGGTCCAAGTACCTCCAGGCGTGGATCGTCTAGCTTCGCCCGGACCTGGATGGGCGATGACTGCCGTTCCCTGCGCCGATCGTTGATCCTCTCGCGGCAATCAGAATAAACGCGATATTCGGGATGGCGTTCCTTCGGAGTGGGCACGAACAGTCTTCGGGAGACAGTTGGTCCGTTCGCGGCCTGCTGCTTCCCTCTATCCTGGAAAGTGGGCTTTCGTACGCTTTTAAACGATTTCTCCTGCCGAAGCTGTGTGGCTGGTTCCCGATCGTTCTGCAACTGGGCGGAGAGTGTTTGTTGTTGATGCAGTTGCCTCTGGGTGTCATCCAGTTTGGAGGCGAGAACATTGTTGTGCTCCTGCATTCTTGCCATATCCTGCTGTAGGGTCTCCATCCGAGCCTCCAGGGTGGTCGGTCGAGCAGGTGTCTGAAGCAAGGGAGTTGGATTCGGCTCGCCAACGAGGCCGAGGATGGGGCCATCGGTAGGGAGGGCCGAAGATGGATTCATTTTTTGGTCTCAGAGTTCTTTGTTTTGAGATATGGGTTGATCGATAAGCGATTCCCACAGACGGCGCCAATCTGTTGGCGCTAAATCTTGAATAGATAGAGATGAGTGCAACTTACAAGTGGGATGGACGATCAAGAGATCGATTGGGTGTTGGATGCCGATTCTTCCTGTCCTTGGATGCTGATCCTGAATAGAAGATAAGCGAAGCTCGTAAAGTCTATGGAACCGGTGTGGAACCAGCCTAAGACCCTCCGATGCTCGAGTAAGATTGTTTTTAAGAGCTCTTGCTGTTGACTGTATAGTAGTATAAAAGTCAAGCTGAAAAGTCTTACCCCTGTATTGTAGTGGGAGGGGCATACTTATAGAGGGCATTTAGTATGCTCTTAGCGCTCATTTTCGATGTGGGACTCGTGGGAGGGCCCTATGAGGTTGACACGAGTCCTTAGATATTTCAGGCGGGTGCTTCGAGGTTGATTCTGCAGAATCGGTAGGGGATACCGATTGTAGGCTGTGTTGGGCCCTGTAATGATCTTTTGCTGCTTTGAGACAATATCATCAGTAGCCTATGCCGATTGTCCGAGGCCTTGGGTGCTTGGGCGAGTTTATGAGATCCACGTGTCGTTGTACGAGTGGAGGGTCAGATATGGTACAAACAGGCTACTAGTCGTCAATTTGATTGGAAAAAAGATGATAATGCAACTTAGAGATCGAGGATTCAAAGGGGTAGAAAATATTTGCAAAAACAAGACTGTACCGGTTCAGCTATCCCAGTCCATACAGTGAGCTAGGGTTGGTGATACAAGTGCTAGAAGTGGTCAATTTGATAGGAAAAAATATCAGGATTCAAATTAGAGATTAAGGATTCTAAAGGATAGAAAAGATCTAGAAAAAAACAAAACTGAACCGGTTCAGCTAATACAGTCCGTACAGTGTGCTAGGGTTGGCTGATACAAGTGCTAGAATTTGTCAATTTGACTGGAAAAAATATCAGGATTCAAATTAGAGATTGAGGATTCAAATGGATAGAAATTATCTGCAAAAAAAACTGAACGGGTTCAGCTATACTAGTCCGTACAATGAGCTAGGGTTGAGTGACACAAGTGCAAGAAGTGTTCAATTTGATGGGGAAAAATATCAGGATTCAAATTAGATATTGAGGATTCGAAAGGATAGAAAAGATCTACAAAAACAAAACTGAACCTGTTCAACTAACCAATTCCGTATAGTGCGCTTGGGTTGGCCGATTCAAAGGCTACTAGTGGTCAATTTGATTGGAAAGAAGATGATAATTCAAATTAGAGATTGAGGATTCAATAGGGTAGAAAAAATCTTTAAAAACAAGACTGTACTGGTTCAACTAACTCAGTCCATACAATTAGGTTGGCAGATACAAGTGCTAGAAGTGCTCAATTTGATGGGACAAAATATCAGGATTCGAATTAGAGATTGAGGATTGAAAATGGTAGCAAAGATCTGCAGCAACAAAACTGAACCGGTTTAGCTAGTACAGTCCGTACAGTGCACTAGGGTTGGCCGATTCAATGGCTACGAGTGGTCAATTTGATTGGAAAAAAGAAGAGAATTCAAATTAGAGACTTGGGATTCAAAAGGGTTAAAAAGAGCTGCAAAAACAAGACTGAACCGATTCAGCAATACCAGTTTGTACAGTGAGCTAGGGTTGGCTTATACAAGTGCTAGAAGTGGTCAATTTGATGGAAAAAAATATCAGGTTTCAAAATCAGAGATTGAGGATTCTAAAGGATAGAAAAGATCTGCAAAGACAAGACTGAACCGGTTCAACTAATACAGTCCGCACAGTGTGCTAGGGTTGGCTGATACAAGTGCTAGAATTGGTCAATTTGATGGGCAAAAATATCAGTATTCAAATTAGAGATTGAGGATTCAAAACGGTAGAAAAGATCTACATAAACAAAACTGAACCGGTTTAGCAAATACAGTCCGTACAGTGCACTACGGTTGGCTGATTCAAAGGCTACGAGTGGTCAATTTGATTGGAAAAAAGATGATAATTCAAATTAGAGATTGAGGATTCAAAAGGGTAGAAAAGATCTGCAAAAACAAGACTGAACCGGTTCAGCTAATACAGTCTGTACGGTGAGCTAGGGTTGGCTAATACAAGTGCTAGAATTGGTCAATTTGATGGGAAAAAATATCAGGATTCAAATTAGAGGTTGAGGATGCAAATGGATAGAAATGATCTGCAAAAAAAACTGAATTGGTTCAGCTATACCAGTCCGTACAGTGAGCTGGGGTTGGCTAATACAAGTGCTAGAAGTGGTCAATTTAATTGGAAAAAATATCAGGATTCAAATCAGAGATTGAGGATTCAAAAGGGTAGAAAAGATCTGCAAAAACAAGACTGTACCTGTTCAGCTAACCCAGTCCGTACAGTGAGCCAGGGTTGGCTGATACAAGTGCTAGTAGTGGTCAATTTGATGGGAAAAAATATCAGGATTCAAATTAGAGATTGAGGATTCAAAATGGTTGAAAAGTTCTGTAGAAACAAAAATGAACCGGTTCAACTAATATAGTCCATACAGTGCACTAGTGTTGGCCGATTCAACGGCTACAAGTGGTCAATTTTATTGGAAAAAAGAAAAGGATTCAAATTAGAGATTTAGGATTCCAAATGATAAAAAAGATCTGCAAAAACAAGACTGAACCGGTTCAGCTATACCAGTCTGTACAGTGAGCTAGGGTTGGCTGATACAAGTGCTAGAAGTGGTCAATTTGATGGGAAAAAGTATCATGATTCAAATCAGAGATTGGGGATTCAAAAGGATAGAAAAGATCTGCAAACACAAGACTGAACCGGTTCAGCTAATACTGTCCGTACAGTGGGCTAGGGTTGGCTAATACAAGTGCTAGAATTGGTCAATTTGATGGGAAAAAATATCAGGATTCAAATTAGAGATTGAGGATTCCAAATGGTTGAAAAGATCTACAGAAACAAAACTGAACCGGTTCAGCTAATACAGTCCGTACAGTGCACTAGGGTTGGCCGATTCAAAGGCTACGAGTGGTCATTTGATTGTAAAAAAGAAGAGAATTCAAATTAGAGATTGAGGATTCAAAAGGGGAAAAAAGATCTGCAAAAACAAGACTGAACCGGTTCAGCTATACCAATCTGTACAGTTAGCTAGGGTTGGCTGATACAAGTGCTAGAAGTGGTCAATTTGGTGGGAAAAAATATCAGGATTCAAATTCGTGATTGAGGATTCAAAAGGACAGAAAACATCTGCAAAAACCAGACAGAACTGGTTCAGCTAATACAGTCCGTACAGTGAGCTGGGGTTGGCTGATACAAGTGCTAGAATTGGTCAATTTGATGGGAAAAAATATCAGGATTCAAATTAGAGATTGAGGATTCAAACGGATAGAAATGATTTGCAAAAAAAACTGAACGGGTTCAGCTATACCATTCCGTACAGTGAGGTAGGGTTGGCTGATACACGTACTAGAAGTGGTCAAATTGATGGGAAAAAATATCAGGATTCAAATTAGAGATTGAGTATTCGAAAGGATAGAAAAGATCTACAAAAACAAAACTGAACCTGTTCAACAAACTAAGTCCGTACAGTGCGCTAGGGTTGGCCGATTCAAAGGCTACTAGTGGTTAATTTGATTGGAAAAAAGATGATAATTCAAATTAGAGATTCAGGATTCAAAAGGGTAGAAAAGATCTGCAAAAACAAGACTATACCGGTTCAGCTAACCCAGTCCGTACAGTGAGCTAGGGTTGGCTGATACAAGTGCTAGAAGTGGTCAATTTGATGGGAAAAAATATCATGATTCAAATTAGAGATTGAGGATTCAAAATGGTAGAAAAGTTCTGCATAAATAAAAATGAACCGGTTCAGCTAATATAGTCCGTACAGTGTGTTTGGGCCCAAATTTGCCATGCCGAAGACAAAAGCCCACACCATCTCCTAGGCCGCCTGTGTCAGATGGCCTCAAGCCCATCAGCACGACCCAGCCCATTAAACGAGTAGACAAACCTAGAACACCTGGCCCAAAACATTAAGAGGCCTGGGAACAGTGGAAATCAGAAAGCAACTTGGGCCTTGGAAGAACTAGAATGGGGCTCAAAACGCAAACTAAACCCAGCTTATCTTTTAAAAACAGTCCCACGTGACCCCTGACTAAGAAAAGTCAACAAAATCGGCTGAAATCAAGATTGAACTGGAGCAGGTATAAAAGAAGGACGTTTCTGAAAAACTCTGTTGCCAGGAGACCAAGCCCCGTTTTGTTTATTCGGAAGATATCCTTCTGCACCAAAGAAGGTGCCATTTTCAAAGGATAAGCACACGATGTTGCTATGAAAAGGAGATAAAGCGGGAAACAGGGAGTTGTTCAAAAACTGGGAACTTGCCATCACAAACTTCAGACTCTTGCAAAAGCAGTTGAAATGGAAGAACAGTATGGCACCCCATCAAAACGCAGGGAAATGATCACTTCAAGAAACTAATTGATAAATGCTCGCATGCCAGAAAATGGATGGAACCCCTGCTTATTTCAAATTAAAAATTAAAAATATCTTTTGATTACTTGCCGCCCACTTTCAAAAGAACATTTCATATATATATAAGAGGGGGTGAACGGAGAAAAAACGACCAACCAACTCAACCAAAACCCTATCAAAAGACAAACACTCAAAATGATCACTTGATCACGAGAACTCCAAGCTAAGTTCAACAGACCCAGAGTCTGAAGCATCTTAATTTCAAAAGCTTTTCAACAAGCTTGCAGAATCATCCTGTTTTTCTCCCAGCAAAGACAGCTGAACCACTGTTTCTGATTTGAATTCCAGTCCACAAATCAACAATAACGAGGTCTCTCTCGTTACAAATTTGATTCAGCAGAGCCAAGGCAAGCAGAGTTTTGAGTTTTCTCAAATATGAAAACCTCAACAAATTTATGAAAAGCCCTGACTAAGCAGCACAGGTATTACAGCCCATTGCCAGCTCGAGTCCAGCCACTTCTGCCCCCTTTCAGACTGGAGAAGTCCCAGTTCTGCCCATCCAAAAGCCTTCCAGGGTTCGAAATAGATTAAAGCTCTGCCAAACTCAAGCTTTGGTATCGATTTGCAGCTGAAGCCTAGCTGTTGAAGTTGTTAAAGGTCCAGTCCAGCATAGGCGTATCCAGTCCAACCCAGAACAGAGGCAACTATCCAAACAGAAATGGAAGAACAGCCCTCTTCTTGTCCTTGTATAGTCAGTTTTTCCCTTTTTGAGTCTTGTAAAAGGGAGTTCTGCCTGAAATTGTTTCAATCTGTCATCTTTCATTCTGGCCAGAACTACCGATTTTTGTACTTAGGAAAATTGTAAAAGTCCTTACCAGTCTAAGGCATAGAAAATAACTTACTTGGGAGATATTCCTCACCCAAATTCACAATCGCTTGTTCAAAGTCAATAGCTTGGGGCGCAAGTTATTTTTACTCTCTCAAATCTGTTAGAATTGAAAAATTGCTAACAGTGGCACGCTCGACACACAAAGAAAGTTAATTTATTGACCAACCATGGTCTTTAAATTAATGGGGAACTTTACCCTACCATTACAGGTACACAAAAAGGGGTGAACAATTTGGCACGCCCGGTGGGATTCCTCAGTATATACACCCTGCAGTATTTTGAAAGTATATGTATATTGGAAGTTCTAGCCAGAACCCATATCGCACAATGGAACGAGACCAAGCAGCTTTCCAAGAAGGGCCAGACTCAGAAGAAAGCGACGCTAGACAATCAGCTCATGGCAGTACAGGAAGCAGACGTTCCAGAACTGGTTCCAGGAGGCTGAACCAAATACAGGAAGCCGTGTTCCGACAAGAGGCTACAACACAAAGGAGTCAGGAGTCTTTGAACAATATAACAACCATGATGCAGTGGCAAGTTAACAGGCAGTTCAGAAAAGACCGCGAGGCCGCTATGGCCAGAATTCCAAATCCTGACGCCATAGTTTAGCAGTTGGACCTTCCCTACGGTCCTCCACCAGGACTGGCATGGCCATATCAAGAGAATCCTCTTATTGCACAGATAGCTGGAGTACCGGGACCCGAAGAAATCCAGCCTGGACAGAGGGGCGGAGCCCTTCTCGCCCAAGAACATGAGGCCCCAGTCAGGCCGAAAGGACCTGCACCAGTTCAGGTTCCCCAGAATCAGCCAGAACCGCCTGCGCCACAACCTGTGGCCCCGCGAGATCAACCACTGCCACTTCTGCCTGAGGCGCCAGCTGTGCCACCCTACAGACCAAGAAGAATGGACCCCAATCCATTTCCTCCACTAGCAAGGGGCAGGAGAGGCAGAGGGGGAATTAACCCTTTTGCCAACAATGACAGGAACAGACCAGGGGCAAATTGGAGAAACCATCTGGAGATTGAAGAAGACGAAGAACACAGGGAGGAAGCTCTGCCCCGACAATACAGAATAGAGCACAGGTTTGATCATGATCAACCATAACAGGGACGAAATCCACGTCCTGTCAATGCTTTGAATGACATGGGGGCACTACAGAGAATGATCAGAGAAATGATGGAGCCGGAGGCCAGGAGAGGAGAAAGGCCTACCTACAGAAAACCGTACCCGGCTTACATAGACCAGATACCTTTACCTGCAGGTTTCAAAGTACCAAACTTCACCTTATTTAACGGAGAAGACCCTCATGCTTCGTCGGTCGAGCACATAGGCAGATTTTCTGTCCAGTGCATAGCTATAGAGAATAATCCTCTGTTAAAGCTAAGGCTTTTTGGGAATTCTCTCCCTGGACAGGCTTTCACCTGGTATACCAGTCTGCCAGCCAATTCTGTGCAGACCTGGGAGCAAATGGAAAACGTTTTCCATGACTATTATTTCAGGATCCAACCAGAAGTCACCATCAGCGATCTTGCTGCTCTCAAGCAAAGCGAAGACGAACCTGCTCAGGGTTTCATAGCCAGGTTTAGAAAGCTCAAGATGAAATGCCGAATCCCTATGGAAGAAAGGCACTTCATTCAGATGGCTCAAACTTCCCTCAAGATTTCTTTAAGGAAGCGATTTGATGGGATGCTATTCGGAGATCTGGCAGAACTGGCAGACAAAGCATCCAAATATGAGGAACTGCTAAGGGAAGAACAACAGAAGAGGAACTCTTCCAAAGGTACATACTACAAGTCCCCGTCTTCTTCAATCCATCTGATTGAGGTAGAGTCAGAAGAAGATACAGAGGGATCAGAAGAAAGAGAGGTTGCAGTGGCAGAAATGGCAAAATTAAAACATCCTATTAGCTGCAAAGCTCTTACAAAGCCACCAAAGGACCAGAGGCCGCCACCATTCACAGGAGGATTTGTTCCAAACAAACCAACACAGAACAAGGTCTACTCTTTCGATCTAACTAAGGTTGATGCTTTGTTTGATGAGATGCTGGCGCAAAAGGCAATAGAGACGCCTCATAAGCTGCCTAAACCAGAAGAGCTTAAGGGCAGGCAGTATTGCAGATGGCACAACTCTTGGAATCACTCCACCAACAGTTGTGTCGTTTTCAGAGATGTCATACAAGAAGGAATAACTGCAGGGAGATTGAAGCTGGCGGAAAAACCTCCCTCAGTTACGACAGATCCTTTTCCCCAGCCCCAAGTTAACATGGTCAACCTGAATTGGCCAGAACAAAGAGAAAATGCCAGTTCCAGCAGTAGTAGAAGAACTGCAAAGGAGGACTTCCAAAGGCCAAAGGCGACCATCTCGGCTGGAATAGTATTATGCAGTAAATGCAAGTGCGAAACTGAGTTAGAAGTGACTCTGGAAAGGCAGAACCAGGCCACACACAGCGTGTTTGACCGGATTGGAACATTGCACCAGCAAGGCCTAGCTCCGATTCCTCCCAGAAACAGAGTCAGACGAAGGGATTATCTTAGACCAGATCAGCACAACAGAAGAATGCCAGAGCAGCCTAAGGCGGAGATACCAATTAGGATGTCGGGAAATGACAAGCCCTTAGCAACTATCATAGAGGGAAGATGGTACTCTGTCGGAAAAAGCGGCAGACCAACCTTGGAATTAACCAGAACTCAGAAAAGAAGAGTTCAGAGGCAATATTCCACCTTCCTTAGAAACAGGAAAGATGTACAGGTGTTGACAGAGCCAAATTCTGCCAGGAGAAGAGAAAATCCAGAAGCAATTCCTCAGGCAGAACAGACAAAACATAAGTCCCAAAAGCTAATAGAGACAGAATCCTTCATTTGTTCAACCTCATCCCCAGCCGATCAACCCAAACTTCAACAAGTACAAGAAGGGCCAGAACCTGTTCCATAAGAAGAACAACAAGGCTGGACTGAAGAAAACGATGAGGAACAGTTGGACTATGAGCCATCTGCAGATGATCAAGCTGGTTTCCTCGAAGCAGGAGAACAAGGAGACTGGACAGAGGAGATGGAATACGATGGGGGATTAGATGAAGAAACCGAAGCTTTTGGGGCAGAATTGGAGAACTTGTTGCAAGGTGATCTTGGCATTAACATGGTATTTATCCTATCGGAGAGATTCAGGGCAGCAGAAGGACAAGGAAGCACTCTAGAGGGAGACGTACTCTCCCAAGAAAGCTTCGAGTGCAGACTGACGGAAGTAGAAGAAGCGCCAGAACAACAGGCGCCTGCTGCCGGAACAGGCGGAACCACCATGAAACCAGTTGCAGAACAGCTTTGTTTCTCCAAACCAACCGGGGAAATGGCCAATCATCTCAGGCCTCTATTCATAACTGCAAACTTTGGAGGCATTCCTATTTCCAAGGTAATGGTAGATGGAGACGCAGCCATTAATCTTTTACCACACAGACTGTTGAGTAAAATGGGCAGAACAGAAAAGGATCTAATTCCAACACGTCTGACCGTCACCAACTTTGCCGGGGGCATCACTAAGACTCATGGAATTTTGGACGTGGATGTCATTGTTGGAACCAAAAATCTGAAAATTGCATTCTTTGTAGTGGACACTACTTCTACTACCTACAATGCATTGCTCGGAAGAGACTGGATTCACCAAAGCCTCTGCGTTCCTTCTACTCTGCATCAGCAGCTAGCTCTTTGGCATGAAGAAGGTTACATGGAGATAGTAGAGGCCGATCCACGGCCATTTCTACCTTCTGCCATGTGTTTTGAGGCAAGATACTATCATGATGACCTTGGTCCTTTCACTTTCTTTGGAGTCAACCAGAACGGCCGCCCTCATGGTGTCACGGCCCAAAGGCTCATTGAAGACGGTCTGGCCAGTTCTCTAGAAGACTGGAATATGCCTTTTGTTCTGAACCTCCAGAACTCCGATGTTTAGTCTCAATCAACAGGAAAAGGATCGAGCTGCAACAATCCGATCCATTACAAAAAGATTGTTGATATACTGGGAAGAAAAGAAACTCATTGTGCAGAATCCAGCCATTAATATGGCAGAATTCACGCATGAGAGCATCAAAGAACAGGAAGAGAGTTTACAGGAGGAAATATTGGACTTTGCACCATCAGCACTAGATGATTCCTTACCATAAGTGGAAGATCCATTGCAGGAGATTAATCTAGGGACAGAAGAGGATCCAAGACCCACTTTCATTAGTGCACTATTGGAAGAACCGCTCAAAAATGAAATCATTGCACTTTTGCATGATTTTAAAGACTGTTTTGCTTGGCATTATCACGAGATGCCTGGATTGGACAGAAAATTGGTAGAACACAAGTTGCCTATCAGGGAAGGATACCTTCCAGTCAAACAGGCCAGAAGGAGAATGTCCATGGAGACAGAACTAAAAGTCAAAGAAGAGATAGAAAGGTTGCTCAAGGCAGGATTCATCAGGCCGGCCATTTACACTGATTGGTTAGCCAATATTGTGCCAGTTCTGAAAAGGAAAATAGGGGCAGTTAGGATCTGTGTGGATTACAGAAATCTGAATGAAGCATCCCCCAAGGATGAATATCCTATGCCTATGGCAGATATGCTAGTGGATGGAGCTGCCCAGAACCAAATGCTATCTTTCATGGACGGCAACGCAGGGTATAACCAGATCATGGTAGCAGAAGAAGATATCCACAAAACAGCTTTCATGTGTCCAGGGCACATAGGTGCTTTTGAATACACTGTAATGCCTTTTGGCTTACGAAATGCAGGAGCCACTTATCAAAGAGCAATGAATTCTGTTTTCCATGATATGATAGGACATTCTCTAGAAGTATATATAGATGATGTGATAATCAAATCCAAGGAAGCTGAAAGTCATGTGTCGGATCTGAGAAAGGCATTCCAAAGAAAGAGACAGCATAAATTGAAAATGAATCCTAAAAAATGTATTTTTGGAGTGCAGGCAGGAAACTTCTTGGGTTTTTTGGTCCATCAAAAAGGCATAGAAGTTGGTAAAAATAAAGCAAAGTCCATCATAGAAGCTCAACCACCTCGGCACAAGAAGGAGCTGCAAAGTCTTCTGGGAAAAATTAATTTCCTAAGAAGATTCATATCCAATTCCGCGGGAAAGATTCAGCCCTTTTCTTCCTTGTTAAGGCTAAAACAGGAACAAATTTTCAAATGGGAGGAACAGCACCAACAGGCTTTTGAAGAAATTAAACACTATCTGTCAAATCCACCAATTCTGTCCCCACCAAAGAAGGGCAGACCGCTCAAACTCTATGTGTCTGCGTCAGGAACATCAATTGGAAGTCTGTTAGCCCAAGACAACAACGAAGGGAAGGAGCAAGCGGTATACTATCTGAGCAGAACTCTGATAGAAGTAGAAAGAAATTATTCTGCGATCGAAAGGCTTTGTCTGGCTTTATATTTCACTGCTATAAAACTCAGACACTACATGCTGCCATTTACCATTTATATCATTGCCAAGACAGACCTGATCAAATATATGCTAACAAGGCCGATGCTAAGAGGCATAATTGGGAAATGGACTCTGGCTCTGACAGAATTTGCTTTCAGATATGTCCCTCAGAAAGCTGTCAAGGGACAAGCTGTAGCATACTTCCTAGCCGATCATCCAGGAGAAGAAATTGAAAATATGGACTCTTTGGATATAGCAAATGTAGATCTATTGACAAGAGCTCATGTTTGCCTTAATAATCCCATTTATTCGATTCATCTCACACCATGGAAGTTGTATTTTGACGGATCAAAAACTGACTTAACCTCCGGAGCAGGAATTGTTCTAGAGGAACCTTTGGGAGTCAGACATTGTTATTCTTTTCAGCTGGATTTCTAGTGTACCAACAACAGGGCCGAATACGAAGCTCTAATCATTGGCCTCGAAATATTGGTAGAACTCGGAGTCCAGTCTGTGGAAATCCTGGGAGATTCTATCCTTGTTTTAAAACAGATTGCTGGAGAATACAAATGTTTGAACCCTGCCTTAGCTGTCTATTTAGTAGCAACTAGGAATCTGTTGACAGAATTCAGGGAAGCCACTTGGGAACACATCCCAAGAGAAGAGAACTTTGCAGCCAATGAACTGGCTCAAATAGCTACAGGAATACAAATCCCGGAAGATTGTGTACAAAGGATTATCAGGGTGGGAAAGAAAAGTCTGCCATCTGTTCTGACCAGAGGAATGGAGGTAGATGTCAATTCTGCCATAATCACTGAAGATGATTGGAGAGCTCCCATCATAAACTACTTGCAGTATCCAATTCTGCCTTATGAAAAGAAAGTCAGAATCATGGCTTCAAACTATATTATGTGGAATGAAGATCTGGTCCGAAAAAGCAAGGATGAGATATTGCTAAGATGCTTGGGAAAGAAAGAATATATGAAGGTCATGGGAGAAACCCACGAAGGGATATGTGGAGCACATCAAGGTGGAAGGAAAATGTGTTGGCTAATCAGAAGGTATGGTTATTTCTGGCCAACCATGATGAAAGATTGCATTAATTATTCCAAGGGATGTGAAGCTTGTCAAAGACATGGACCAATCCAGCAGGTTCCCTCGGTTCCCATGAATCCAGTAGTCAAGCCATGGCCATTCAGAGGATGGGCAATGGACCTCATTGGCAAGATTTATCCAGCCAGCAGCCAACAGCATTGTTTTATCATTGTAGCAACGGATTATTTTACCAAATGGGTAGAAGCCAAGCCTGTTAAGTCTACCACGTCTCAAGAAATCATCACTTTCATAGAGGAGCAGATCATACAGAGATTTGGTATTCCAGAATCAATCACTACCGACAGGGGATCTTCTTTCATATCTGGAGATATGTTAAACATGGCAGAAGCATTCAAATTTAAGCTGCTCCAATCCACTCCTTACTATGCTCAAGCCAATGGACAGGCAGAATCAAGTAACAAAGTGATAATCAATATTATTAGAAAAATGCTTGAGAAAAATCCAAAGCAATGGCATGAGAAGCTGTTAGAAACATTGTGGGCGTACAGAACTTCAAAAAGGGAAGCAACTGGCATGACTCCCTATGCCTTAACTTATGGACACGATGCAATTCTGCCTATGGAAATTGCAGTTCAATCCCTCAGAATTGCTCATCAACACGAACTAGTGGGAGAAGACTACAACCAAGCCATGTTGTTAGAACTGGAAGGGTTGGATGCAAGTAGGATTGATACCCTCAACAAACTCTTAGCAGGAAAACATGCTGTGTCAAGAGCGTATAACAAGAGAGTTAAAAACAAGAGTTTTGAAGAAGGAGAGATAGTTTGGAAAGCAGTTCTGCCCCTCGGAACACATATAGCTGGTTATGGAAAGTGGTCACCAACTTGGGAAGGCCCTTTTATAATTAACCAAGTCTTGGGATTAGGAGCATACAAACTACAGGATCGAGAAGGAGAAGTTCATGCTGCGCCAATCAATGGCAAATGGTTAAAGAAATTCTATCCAACTATGTGGGATTCACAGGCTGTGCAGACAGATCCTGGGATAGAAAGGCAACAACTTGAAACTGTTGTTTGATTTTGTTTTAAGATTTAATTCTGTATTAGTATAATCTTTTATTCCAGTTTATCAAGAGAAATCAAAATTCCAAAAAATAAATAAACTTTCATTTTCAAAATAGTCACTTTGGTGACTCAACCAGTTTATTACAATTCCAGAATCTGAATTTTAAAATCCTAGTTTTCTAAGGGTTTCCTGCAGACTCGTCTTCTTAATCGAAAGCTCCTTCTGAAGCAGTACTCCCTGGTGGATTGAAGCCTCTGCAACTTCCAAAGCTGGCCTGGAGGCTGAAACCATGGTCTGCACAAGGAAGGTGGCCTTAGTCTTGGAGCTCAGTCCAGCACCCAGCTTGCGCTGTACCTCCCTGCGTTCTGCCAGCTGCTTTTGAAGCTCCTCAATCTGCTTCTCCAGCCTATCTGCAGTAGCCTTGGCCTCTTTGTACCCCGCGACCATCTGATCCAGTTCTGCCTTCTGTTTTGCATAATCAGCCAAGTTGGCGTCATGAGTTGTCTTGCAGAGTTCAGAAGTCTCGAAGGTAGGCTTGAGATCCTCATAGCGATCGTGAAGGTTAAGCACATCTCTGGCCAGGTTCAGACTTATCTCAAGAATTGGCTTAGGAGCCATGTTCTGCCTGTGCAGCAGGTCCAGATCTTTCATCAGTTGTTCTACAGCTTCCCTATTTTCCTCCAGTTCCAGCTCAGTAGATTGCCAGACCTTCACCCTCTCCATGGCCTCATCCACTGCTTTGAATTTGGTTTTGTTAGGGGTAGAACTGAGTTTCTCCAGCCTATCCAGTTGGGCGTCCAAGTCCATAGCCTCGAATTCAGCCAATTCTGGGTCAGCAAAGGAGGCCGTGATGGTTGAAACAGCACGGGATTGGACAGGCATCTGCAAAATCAAAATTGTGGATTAGAAAAGGGCAGAAATAAAAGAAAAATTCATGATATGATGAATACGTACAGCTGCGAGAACAGGCTTCAAAGGACTGATCACCACTGCCACGGCTCCTGCAATTCCGGCCACTTCCAACTAAAAAGAATAAGATGTAAAAGGAAACAAGGACAGGATAAAGTGCGAAGGATGGACAGAAATAAAAGAACAAAGACTTACCATGGCTTCAGAAACAGTAGCAGTTAAATCTGCTGCAGATTCTGGGGTTGCAACAGGAAGCTCCACCTCCTCCACAGGCCCCGGGGCAAATGTTCTGCCAGGCCTGCAACTAGAAGTTCTGCCTGTTCCACAGGTTCCAATACTGCCAAAGCCTCTATCCGCTTCTCAGACCCCAGCATTGCCTGTTCTGCGTGAGCTGCGACAGGAGGATTAGCCTGTTCTACGGGCTCAAATATAGGCGGATTGGTTGAAACTCCCGCAGAGGCTGCTGCCTGTTCCACTAGTTCTGAAACAGAACCCTCTGGCTGCTCCTCAGAGGCTGGAGCTACAGTGGATTGTTCAGCCTCTGTGTCGTCAAAAGCGGCCAGTTCCGAGCTAGTCAGTTCTGTCCTAGGCATAGCACGCTGTTTCTGCGCCAAGGCAATGCTCTCTGCTATCACCTCAGCCGGGATCTCCTCCTAAACAGACAAACAAAATTAGGAATTGGAAAAAGAAAAACAGAAAGAGCATATTTTTGAGTGGCCAGAATTCAGTCTCACCTCTTCGTCGAAATCTTTTCCTTTCTTTTTTGAAGGGGCTTCCGCTGTTGTTTCTTGCTGATTCTCCTGATCAACAGCCTCAAAAGCTTCTCACAGCTCATCATCAGTTCCAGAGGCTTCATCCGGATTGGCAGCAAACTCCTCTGTCTCATCAGAATCAATCTCACGCCTCTTCCTAAGTCTTTTAGACCTAGTGAGAGGAGGAGGAGGGAGACTTTCAGCTGCACAGAACAAGCAAGAGTCAGAAGAGCAAACAGGACAGAACAGGCCGAAGGAAATGAAATCAGAATACAAGAACCATACCAGAGGTCTCAGGTTGGGCCACATTGCCCCGTGCAGGAGTACTTTCCTTTCTTTTCTTTCCAACAGTGGAGGCAGCCTCAGCAGGTGGCGGTTCTGTCAGGTTTTCATCTTCGTCATCACCAGAATGAGGCTCCAAATCACCAGCAGCAATGACAGAACTAACTGCACAAGAGAAATATGAAGTCAGAACTAAATCATGCAAAATAAAATGGAAGGAACAGGGTAAATCAAAGCTTACCAAACATTGCTCCAGCCTGACACGTTTGTCCCCCAATGATTTTCTTCATGGAAGGATCTGATACAGGCAGAATAGATTTGTCAGATAAATATAGATAACGGAACAGGAAAATACAGACAGAATGATGAATCTACCTTCTATGATTTGATTGTTAAGGTCCTGAATGGTCTGAACTGTGAAACTTCTGGCTGCTGCCTCTCCAAACACATTTCCACAGGCCCAGCCCTCAAAAAGCACCTTGACTGCAGCAGCCGAAGCAGGCATCCCTCGAAACCTGGCCTTCCACCAAGCATCAAAGTCGGAGGAACTGGATGAATTTGGCTCCCAGGATGGATAGAGACCATCTAGACTGTTTTTTATCTTGTTCACTGCGCACCGTGCATCCTTGTGCACCTCCAAATTATCCAAGTCCCTCCAGGAACTGGCTCGATTGCAGCTCCTGTAGTATTTGAAAGGAATAACCTGGGGACAGCCAAGCTGTCTTGCACAGAAGTTAGGATGATATACTTCCGCTCCTAGATGATAACTTGGAGGCCTTCCGCCTCCATGAGGCAGATCTCTTAACAGGGTCACACTCAGGAATATCTCCCTGAATTCTGTCCTTGCAATTTCATCTTCCGGCTCTTTTTCAAAAAGTCGATATCCAGGTCGGAACCAAGGATACGTCCTTCTAATCACCACTTGCCACTGAGCTGCTGATTTCTTGCTACAATGGCTGAACCACATCAGGTACTCTTCAATAGAGCGCTTGGGCACTTCTGCTGACATCAGAGGAAGAGCCAGAACCTGGTTTTCAGGCATAACTAGATCAGGAAATCGAAACTCTGGAAAATATACCTGCAGCCAGACCTGGATCATCCAAAATGAACCAGGAGCAGATAAATTCAGAGGACTCTCCATTGTGGCAGTATGCAAATTCTTAAAAAGATGGGCCAGAACCGACGGCCCAAGACCAACATCAGTGTGGTTGTGCAAGGCTTCTGCCAAATGCCTGTACTCAAGCAGAACAGCAGAGGAACGATTGGGGAATACAAATCTGTTCAGCCAGTACAGAAGAAATAGCATATGCTGCTGATCCTTGTCCTTCTCCACACTGAATTTTCTCAAATAGTTAGAGAAGGAACAGTTCTGATTAATAGCAGCAGGGGAGATGGTGAAGGGTTTTGCTAGTTTCTCCTGGTTCTTCCTTCGATGATAGTCACCAACAGCATCAGCAGGTCTCCCATGAGGCCTGAACCCAAAGATTTGAGCCATGTCCAGCAAGGTTGGCGCCATTGGACCCACACGAAAATCAAATGTATTGCTGGCAGAATTCCAAAAACATAGAGCGGCAGTAAGCAGGTTCTCATCCCAATTAAAGGACTGTTTAGACAGAAGGATTGCATCATAAATTCCTGCCCGCCTCCAGTGAGCTCCAAACTTGGGAAGAAGTTTGTCAATCCAGTCCGCCCACTTCACAGGACTATTCCTCACTTCACTGGACGGAAACGAACGGCTCAAATTCTTGCTGACCCAAGAATAAGAGGATAAGGCAGAATTCCCTTGGTAACACAGAGGTGCTTCGGCATCCTTCTTGATCAACTCTGCCATCTCAGCTGGGACAGAACCAAACCAGCGAGGTCCCACAGTCAGAGTGCTGTCGAACAAATGAAGGACGTTTTCGTCCAATTTTTTCTGAACAAAAGGGGGAAGTCTGCTTCGAACTTCCATGGCGTGAGCGTCGATTCCACTCCTGGTGATGTAGTCTGGAGGAACCTAGGAGGAAGCACTGTGGGCACGAGTCCTTGGAGAAGACATTCTCTGGGCTTACAGGCTAGGAACGAAAAAGGGTTTAAGGATTGAACAGAGCAAAGGGAAAGGATTCTGACAAAAACTGAGAAAATTGAACTCTGAGAAAGCTAGGTTTTGAGATGAACAGGAACTGGAAATTTCAAATTTCTTTTAAGGGACTCAAAATCGTGGGAAAGGGAAGACAAGACGCCACCTGAAAGCTAATAGTGATGAGCTAGTGACCAGCTAGTAACTGACCAGTTTCCCACAAAGTCTAGGTAGATGGACGTGGCAGACAGGGGACGTTTTAAACTGGCGCGCACAAATTAAATAGCCGAAAACATTAAATCTGAAAACCGTTTAATAAACGGTTCAGATTTAATGGGGGCATTGTTTGGGCCCAAATTTGCCACGCCGAAGACAAAAGCCCACACCATCTCCTAGGCCGCCTGTGTCAGATGACCTCAAGCCCATCAGCACAACCCAGCCCATTAAACGAGTGGACAAACCTAGAACACCTGGCCCAAAACATTAAGAGGCCTGGGAACAGTGGAAATCAGAAAGCAACTTGGGCCTTGGAAGAACTAGAATGGGGCTCAAAACGCAAACTAAACCCAGCTGATCTTTTAAAAACAGTCCCACGTGACCCCTGACTAAGAAAAGTCAACAAAATCGGCTGAAATCAAGATTGAACAGGAGCAGGTATAAAAGAAGGACGTTTCTGAAAAACTCTGTTGCCAGGAGACCAAGCCCCGTTTTGTTTATTCGGAAGATATCCTTCTGCACCAAAGAAGGGGCCATTTTCAAAGGATAAGCACACGCTGTTGCTATGAAAAGGAGATAAAGCGGGAAACAGGGAGTTGTTCAAAAACTGGGAACTTGCCATCACAAACTTCAGACTCTTGCAAAAGCAGTTGAAATGGAAGAACAGTATGGCACCCCATCAAAACGCAGGGAAATGATCACTTCAAGAAACTAATTGATAAATGCTCGCATGCTAGAAAATGGATGGAACCCCTGCTTATTTCAAATTAAAAATTAAAAAGATCTTTTGATTACTTGCCGCCCACTTTCAAAAGAACATTTCATATATATATAAGAGGGGGTGAACGGAGAAAAAACGACCAACCAACTCAACCAAAACCCTATCAAAAGGCAAACACTCAAAATGATCACTTGATCACGAGAACTCCAAGCTAAGTTCAACAGACCCAGAGTCTGAAGCATCTTAATTTCAAAAGCTTTTCAACAAGCTTGCAGAATCATCCTGTTTTTCTCCCAGCAAAGACAGCTGAACCACTGTTTCTGATTTGAATTCCAGTCCACAAATCAACAATAACGAGGTCTCTCTCGTTACAAATTTGATTCAGCAGAGCCAAGGCAAGCAGAGTTTTGAGTTTTCTCAAATATGAAAACCTCAACAAATTTATGAAGAGCCCTGACTAAGCAGCACAGGTATTACAGCCCATTGCCAGCTCGAGTCCAGCCACTTCTGCCCCCTTTCAGACTGGAGAAGTCCCAGTTCTGCCCATCCAAAAGCCTTCCAGGGTTCGAAATAGATTAAAGCTCTGCCAAACTCAAGCTTTGGTATCGATTTGCAGCTGAAGCCTAGCAGTTGAAGTTGTTAAAGGTCCAGTCCAGCACAGGCGTATCCAGTCCAGCCCAGAACAGAGGCAACTATCCAAACAGAAATGGAAGAACAGCCCTCTTCTTGTCCTTGTATAGTCAGTTTTTCCCTTTTTGAGTCTTGTAAAAGGGAGTTCTGCCTGAAATTGTTTCAATCTGTCATCTTTCATTCTGGCCAGAACTACTGGTTTTTGTACTGAGGAAAATTGTAAAAGCCCTTACCAGTCTAAGGCATAGGAAAGAACTTACTTGGGAGATATTCTTCACCCAAATTCACAATCGCTTGTTCAAAGTCAATAGCTTGGGGCGCAAGTTATTTTTACTCTCTCAAATCTGTTAGAATTGAAAAATTGCTAACAGTGGCACGCTCGACACACAAAGAAAGTTAATTTATTGACCAACCATGGTCTTTAAATTAATGGGGAACTTTACCCTACCATCACAGGTACACAAAAAGGGGTGAACACAGTGCACTAGTGTTGGCCGATTCAAAGGCTACGAGTGGTCAATTTTATTGGAAAAAAGAAGAGAATTCAAATTAGAGATTTAGGATTCCAAATGATAAAAAAGATATGCAAAAACAAGACTGAACCGGTTCAGCTATACCAGTCTGTACAGTGAGCTAGGGTTGGCTGATACAAGTGCTAGAAGTGGTCAATTTGATGGGAAAAAGTATCATGATTCAAATCAAAGATTGGGGATTCAAAAGGATAGAAAAGATCTGCAAAAACAAAACTGAACCGGTTCAGCTAATACTGTCCGTACAGTGAGCTAGGGTTGGCTAATACAAGTGCTAGAATTGGTCAATTTTATGGGAAAAAATATCAGGATTCAAATTAGAGATTGAGGATTCCAAATGGTTGAAAAGATCTACAGAAACAAAACTGAACCGGTTCAGCTAATACAGTCCGTACAGTGCACTAAGGTTGGCCGATTCAAAGGCTACGAGTGCTCAATTTGATTGTAAAAAAGAAAAGAATTCAAAGTAGAGATTGAGGATTCAAAAGGGTAAAAAAGATCTGCAAAAACAAGACTGAACCGGTTCAGCTATACCAATCTGTACAGTTAGCTAGGGTTGGCTCATACAAGTGCTAGAAGTGGTCAATTTGGTTTGAAAAAATATCAGGATTCAAATTAGAGATTGAGGATTCAAAAGGACAGAAAAGATCTACAAAAACAAAACTGAACCTGTTCAACTATCCAAGTCCGTACAGTGCGCTAGGGTTGGCCGATTCAAAGGCTACGAGTGGTCAATTTGATTGGAAAAAAGATGATAATTCAAGTTAGAGATTGAGGATTCAAAAGGGTAGAAAAGATCTACAAAAACAAGACTGAACCGGTTCAGCTAATACAGTCTGTACGGTGAGCTAGGGTTGGCTAATACAAGTGCTAGAATTGG
The DNA here is from genome assembly GCF_965620075.1 of Prunus avium. NCBI lineage: Eukaryota > Viridiplantae > Streptophyta > Magnoliopsida > Rosales > Rosaceae > Prunus > Prunus avium. The sequence continues at coordinate 58,983 of NC_142291.1, forward strand.
TCAATTTGATGGGAAAAAATATCAGGATTCAAATTAGAGGTTGAGGATGCAAATGGATAGAAATGATCTGCAAAAAAAACTGAATTGGTTCAGCTATACCAGTCCGTACAGTGAGCTAGGGTTGGCTGATACAAGTGCTAGAAGTGGTCAATTTAATTGGAAAAAATATCAGGATTCAAATCAGAGATTGAGGATTCAAAAGGGTAGAAAAGATCTGCAAAAACAAGACTATACCTGTTCAGCTAACCCAGTCCGTACAGTGAGCTAGGGTTGGCTGATACAAGTGCTAGTAGTGGTCAATTTGATGGGAAAAAATATCAGGATTCGAATTAGAGATTGAGGATTCAAAATGGTTGAAAAGTTCTGCATAAACAAAAATGAACCGGTTCAGCTAATATAGTCCGTACAGTGCACTAGTGTTGGCCGATTCAACGGCTACAAGTGGTCAATTTTATTGGAAAAAAGAAGAGGATTCAAATTAGAGATTTAGGATTCCAAATGATAAAAAAGATCTGCAAAAACAAGACTGAACCGGTTCAGCTATACCAGTCTGTCCAGTGAGCTAGGGTTGGCTGATACAAGTGCTAGAAGTGGTCAATTTGATGGGAAAAAGTATCATGATTCAAATCAAAGATTGGGGATTCAAAAGGATAGAAAAGATCTGCAAAAACAAGACTGAACCGGTTCAGCTAATACTGTCCGTACAGTGAGCTAGGGTTGGCTAATACAAGTGCTAGAATTGGTCAATTTGATGGGAAAAAATATCAGGATTCAAATTAGAGATTGAGGATTCCAAATGGTTGAAAAGATCTACAGAAACAAAACTAAACCGGTTCAGCTAATACAGTCCGTACAGTGCACTAGGTTTGGCCGATTCAAAGGCTACGAGTGGTCAATTTGATTGTAAAAAAGAAGAGAATTCAAATTAGAGATTGAGGATTCAAAAGGGTAAAAAAGATCTGCAAAAACAAGACTAAACTGGTTCAGCTATACCAGTCTGTACTGTTAGCTAGGGTTGGCTGATACAAGTGCTAGAAGTGGTCAATTTGGTAGGAAAAAATATCAGGATTCAAATTCGAGATTGAGGATTCAAAAGGACAGAAAAGATCTACAAAAACAAAACTGAACCTGTTCAGCTAACCAAGTCCGTACAGTGCGCTAGGGTTGGCCGATTTAAAGGCTACGAGTGGTCAATTTGATTGGAAAAAAGATGATAATTCAAATTAGAGATTGAGGATTCAAAAGGGTAGAAAAGATTTGCAAAACAAGACTGAACCGGTTCAGCTAATACAGTCTGTACGGTGAGCTAGGGTTGGCTGATACAAGTGCTAGAATTGGTCAATTTGATGGGAAAAAATATTAGGATTCAAATTAGAGGTTGAGGTTTCAAATGGATAGAAATGATCTGCAAAAAAAACTGAATGGGTTCAGCTATACCAGTCCGTACAGTGAGCTAGGGTTGGCTGATACAAGTGCTAGAAGTGGTCAATTTAATGGGAAAAAATATCAGGATTCAAATTAGAGATTGAGGATTCGAAATGATAGAAAAGATCTACAAAAACAAAACTGAACCTGTTCAACTAACCAAGTCCGTACAATGCGCTAAGGTTGGAAAATTCAAAGGCTACGAGTGGTCAATTGGATTGGAAAAAAGATGATAATTCAAATTAGAGATTGAGGATTCAAAAGGGTAGAAAAAATCTGCAAAAACAAGACTGTACCAGTTCAGCTAACCCAGTCCGTATAGTGAGCTAGGGTTGGCTGATACAAGTGCTAGAAGTGGTCAATTTGATGGGAAAAAATATCTGGATTCAAATTAGAGATTGAGGATTCAAAATGGTAGAAAAGATCTGCAGGAACAAAATTGAACCGGTTCAGCTAATAGAGTCCGTACAGTGCACTATGGTTGGCCGATTCAAAGGCTACGAGTGGTCAATTTGGTTGGAAAAAAAGAAGAAAATTCAAATTAGGGATTGAGGATTCAAAAGGGTAAAAAAGATCTGCAAAAACAAGACTGAACCGGTTCAGCTATACCAGTCTGTACAGTGAGCTAGGGTTGGCTGATACACGTGCTAGAAGTTGTCAATTTGATGGGAAAAAATATCAGGATTCAAATCAGAGATTGAGGATTCAAAAGGATAGAAAAGATCTGCAAAAACAAGATTGAACCGGTTCCGCTAATACAGTCCGTACAATTAGCTAGGGTTGGCTAATACAAGTGCTAGAATTGGTCAATTTGATGGGAAAAAATATCCGAGTATAGTTGAGGGATCATTGCTACAAATAATCCCAACTGAAAAGTCACATTTGCCCATCAATAATCTAAGAAATGCTTGTCACGTCATCATTTTAAACAGAAAAAGTCACATACTTGACGGTAGTGACTAATGTTGCAACACAACACCCAATTGAGTGACCTCTGCAACTAATATTTGAGTTGAGTGACCAAAATGTAACTTCGAGTATGGTTGAGGGACCATTGCTACGAATAACCCTTATGTTTTTTTCAAATAAGGTTGGGGAAGTTTTCCAAACATTTCTAGACAAGGCTGGGCCCGTGCCTGCTCCTAGCTAGTGGTTTTATAATTGCATACATATTATAGCAAGCATATATCTCCACGCACCCATCATGATCATGATCAGAGCTAGGAGTGGGCACGGTCCGATTTGGTTCGGTTCTCGCTCAAAACCGAAATCAGTACTGTTCATCCGGTCCAATTCAGACCAATTTTCATAAAAATGTACTAACTAAACAGAACCAACCCGCACCAGTTTAAATTCGGTTTGGTTTCAGTTTTCCTAGTTTGGACCAGCTCTAGGAACGATATGGAGCACCTACTCTATGGGTCGTCTGCTCTCTCGAGGTCGTCCTCGAATGTTCGGAAAATGCTATGAGGTGTTCGAAAATGGTTGAAGTAGTTGAATAGGAGGATCACTATTACTATAGCCCTTGGTAAATTTAAGCCCAATTGATAATTTTTTCCATTTTGAATTTTTAGAGCTTCAAGCCGAACTGAATTCTTTTACATTTTTGGGCTCTAAACCCGGGCCGGTTTAAACAATTGAATGTGCAATGTAGAAAATCGACGAATCCATACAAGTAAAACCATATCTGAACCTTCTCAGCCAAAAGATACCAAAACTAAATAATCTATCCAACAAACCATCCTTCGAAACCAGAAACAAAAAATGACATTCCACGATTTATAATAAAAATGAGAATCTAAAGAACACTAAAAGACCAAAACATATCCAATCGAAGAGAGTAAGAAACAAAAAGAGAAATCAGACAGAGAGAGGAGAGGAGAGGAAGAAGAGAACAAGAAGAAGAAAAAAAAGAGAAAAAGAGAGAAGAAGTGGCGGCTAGGATTTTCTTCAGGAGAGAGAGGAGAAGAACGAGAGAAGAAATGAGAGAGAGAAAGCACCTAGCTAGGGTGAGAGAAAAGAGGGAAGAAAAAAGAAAAAAGAAATAGAGAGAAGCTTTTCAGTCTTGGGATAAGAAAAGTACTTTTTCTTTTGGAGTGGGCTTGGATTTGGGATTGAGGTATAAGAGCATCTCCAACCGATGTGTCAATAGTGCCACATAGACATTTAACGGCTAGAAATAACATCTCTCATCACTCCAACCGATGTGTCAAAGCTTACGTGGAATGAAGGCTGGAGGTTGAGATGTTATTTTTGACATCCCAAAAGCAAGATGTCAAATGAATATTTTTTTCTTTTCTTTTCTTTTCTTTTTAATTAAAAATAAATCAACACTAAAATGTAATAAAATAATAATTTAATTTGACATATCGGGTGAAGTGCAAAGCTGTGTAAGACGTCAAATTGCCACATCAGCAATCAAATTTAGGGTTAATGACCTAAATGGTCCCCCAACTATTGCCCTATTATCATTTTGGTTCACCAACTAAAATTTTCAATTCAAGTGTCCTTAAACTTTTTATTTTATACCAAGATGGTCCATCCGTCAAAGTCTGTGTATTATTCCGTGAAATCAAGGGACAAAACCGTATTTTTAAGTGAGTATCCTCCTCTAAAAGGGTTATTGATCCTAATGGTCCCCCAACTATTGCTCTAGTATTATTTTGGTTCACCAACTAAAATTTTCATTTGAACCGTCCTTCAACTCTTTTTTTTTTTTTTTTTTTTTGTATCAAGATGGTCCTATTGTTAAAGTCTGTCAATTTTATTGTTAAATTGAGGGGTAAAAATGTCTTTATGAATTAAAATAGTAATATATAATTAAAAATTAAAGGAAACTATTATAAAACTTAAAAAAATTTAAAACATTGAATCTCACCAGATACATGGCTTCTTTTTTTTTCGTGAGACTGACCTAACAATTAATAATAATAAATTCTCTATTGTATAAATTAATAAAATCAAATAAATATAAAAATAAAATAACAATTTTTTTAAAAGAGTAAACAATAACTAAAAATTAAAGGAAACTATTATAGGAACTTGTACCTAATTTTAAAATTGAAAAAATTGAATCTCACCACCAACATGGCTTTTTTTTACTGACATGGACTTAAAATGTAATAATTTTTTTTCTCTATTGTTTAAATTAATTAAAAATTTTAAAATCAAATAAATACAATAAATAAATAAAATTGTCGGACTTTGACGGTAGTACCATCTTGATACAAAAAAAAAAAGAGTTGAAAAACGGTTCAAATGAAAATTTTAGTTGGTGAACCAAAATGATACTAGAGCAATAGTTGAGGGACCAGAGGTACTTTGGTTTTGAACGATAGAGCTTCTCAAAAAGTCACATATACCCTTCAAAACTCAGTCACGTGGCCATCACGTGATCAGAAGTAACGGAATCTGTAACGGATGGACCATCTTGGTACAAAATAAAAAGTTTAAGTACGTTTGAATTGAAAATTTTAGTTGGTGGACCATAATGATAATGGGGCAATAGTTTGGGGACCATTTAGGTCATTAACCCTCAAATTTAAATTTGATGTTTGGTATTTGACATCTCCCTTGGAGATGCTCTAATTGATAGGTTTAGGCCAATTGTTTGGGCTTGAAGCTGGGAATGGAAGGTTTAGGTAAAATAAGGCCCACTGCATATATTAATTATATTCAAGCCTGTCCGGTTTTTGAAGGCATGGAATTGGAACCGGAACCAGCTAGAACTGGTTCGGTTCGGTTTGTTGACCGGTTGTTGACTTTTTCGTCAACTCGGTTTTCCGGTTTGCTGGTTTGAATGCCCACCCCTACTAGAAACTACTGAAAATTCTGTAATTTATCACAAACCTGATCATCAGCCAATCTCAATCATTGACTTGAGATCCTTCACAGCTTCATGAAAGGGGTTTGCATCTTCTTCAAGTCATCCTTAAGACCAACTTCCGGTATGTCTTAAGGGTTTGCAGTTGCGTTCCGAAATGTACATATAGGCATCAAGCATCCACGTGTTCCTGTCGTTGGAGGGCTTGCACCGCTCTCAACAAATCTTCGATCATTTGCCACATCTCAACCATCTCTTTTTGTTGGGCTTGGTTTCCTCGTCCACGACCTCTAGCACGTCCAACCATGGTGTGGAGCAAGGATTAACCTATGCTCTGGTACCAATTTGATGCAGGGCAGCGGCTATAAGCTTCTGTCAGCAACCCAAGCATTCCCAAAATACAGAAAATAGAAGGATAAAGCAATATAATTGAGTTCCAGGGCAAAAATCCCAAAAGAAACTTCTATATACTAAAGTCTGGAATTATATTTATACTAGATTACATCAGCCAAACATTCCTATTCCTGGTTTATTAAGAAAACCTAATTAAATAGGGAAATTAAAAACTAAACAGGAAATTAAACCAAATTCTAATAAGAATAGGAAAGCAATTAACAAAATAATTTATTAATTTAATATAACTAAAATTATTAGCTGATGAGCCTACTTAGGGCCAGTTTGGCATTGCTGTGCTGTGAAAATAATCGCTGTCAGATTTGCTGTGAGAGAAATCAGCTGTGAGAGAAAGCAGTTTGGCGTTTGGTAAACTTTTTGTTATAAGTGCTGTTTGTACAATAATCAGTTTCTGAGTGTTTGGTAAATTTGTTTGTAAAAGTGCTGTGAGTTGTGTATAATAACTAAAAAAGGCATTATGCTGAAATGACTTTTTTGTTCAAGTGTTTGGTAAAAGGAAAAGCACTTTCACTTTAGCTTATATAATATATTTTTTATTAAATATGTTTCCATCACACCCTAAAAATTATTTTAATTATAAAATAAATAAAGTATTCCATTAAAAATAAATATATTGTCAATAATATAGTTATAACAAAAATTAAACTAGTCCTAAACAAGCAATCATATACATTTCTAAGCAGATGAACTCATTAAACTTGCGGCTATATTATTTCTCAATGCCTCCATTTCTTGTGTTACAGAACCATCTTCTTGTTGTGCATCAACCTCTCTCTCAATCTCTTCATCTTGAGTACCATTTAAGTCATCTTCACTTTCATCAAAATGACAATCACGTTTGGCATGTCTTCTTATATAGTTATGAAGTGTCATGGTTGCAATAACTATTTGACTTGTTTTGCAAAAGGATAACTAGGCATGTCTCGTAAAATACTCCATCTCTTTTTCATACCGTGAAATATGTAGGAATTTTAGGAATCACAATCTTGAATTACTCATGAGATAGACCCTATCATATAATTAAAGTAAAAATTGGGTAAACCACATTGTCAAAAGAAATCTTACAATAAACTGACAAGTAAATGTATTCCAGCAATAAAAGTTCCCAAAACAGTGACCACATTTTGGAAAGCATGCTCTGTGTGAAACGGCGCACTGATATAAATTATAATCCAAAAGTCTCATACTCTCCTTCAATCATTTTGTTTTTTAGGATACGAAATACAGAGTATTTCATAAATATCCAAGTTCTTATTTACACTGCTAGTGGAAACTAGGCCCCTAAAACAAGAAACAACACCGAATAAAGTCACTACCATTTTACGATTTAGGGTTGAAAGTCACTATGATTTGAAATGCCACCAAAACTGTCCAAAGTTGAACTATACGCCTCAAATAATCCCAGCCCCAAACTACCACTTACTATTCAAAGGCTTTGTCATTCAACTCTACAAAATAAACCAAAAGGTTGCCATCACAATAAAATTTCATAACACAGCTTTCTTCCCTCCTCAGACACACATGAAAATAAAACAAGCTTTCCTCAACAGTTTCAACGATATGATCAAAGCACATTAACTATTAATGACCAAATATCTTTCAATCAAATATTATATATAACGTATAGGGAAATGTTTGGGATAGAAATATTTCAATTGTTCAGGCTTGCAAAGCTGATATTCACTAGGAAAGTTTGTATGGACCCCTCTATTAACTAAGGTACATGAATTAGTTTAGAAATACCAAAACTCTTATATAATTAACAGTATTAACCAGAAATAGAAAGCCTCTTGAACTGTGGCAACACTTGACTTTCTTTATCTCTATCTCTAAACTAATAAAAAGAATTCACCTAACCAACTTGCAACTCAATAAGATACCAAATAACAGTGGCTCACTACTGATATAAAAATTCATCTAGAACCCAAAATTCCAAAATGAAAACATAACCAATGAATCAATGATAGTTTTTCAGCATACATATATTAGGAAGACAAACAAAACAAGACCATAACAAAATCTGTCATATTAACACGAATGCAAGCATTTCAGGACCATTACAGTGAAATATAAAAAGATTTAAAACCACTAAGAGGGGTTTAGAGCTTTATTCTTTGGAGGTTATGACCAAGATAATAGAGAAAATTCCAAGAAAAAAATACTGATGGCCAAGATAATATAGAAAATTCCAAGTAAAAATTAGAGCTTTATGCTTTGGAGGTTTGACCCCCTCGAAATCTATTTGCCCATAACCAAATAAAGAGAAACAGCAAGAGAGAGAGAGTGAGTAAGTGAGGAAGGCTGGGATATTTTTTGCAAGCGAGACAAATAGTAATAGAGCAACAGACAAAGACAATAGGGATATTTTTTGCAAATCGGGCAGGACTGACTTTCTAATCTAAGCCCATTTTCTTGGGTCAGTGGTGATGTGCGTTTTTGCTGTTGGTTTTCTATATCACGTATTGGCATGAGAATGACATTTTTTTCATTTGAGAAGATAGTTAAAACCCTAGAAATTAAATAGAAAGAGGGAAGATTGAAATTGAAAAAAAAATAAACATAATATGCGTCTCTTACCTGAGTCTTGTGGCTCAGCAATGAGCTTCAATGGATCCAACAACAAAAAACCATAGGCAGAATGGAAGAGAAGGAGAAGAGTGGGCTCTGTGAAGAGATTGTGTGAAGAAGCAACGTGATGTGAGGGAAGGAGGAAGAGAGAGCGTGAAAATAGATTGGGGTATTTTCGGAAGTTGTAAAATTCATTAAAACCCAGCGCTCCCTCAAATCTGATTACCGTATAATCAGAAAATGAAAGCAGGTCATTAGCTGCTTTCATTTATTGCTTTCTCTCATAGCAATTTTTAACAATAAGTGATTTTCTCATAGGTTACCAAATGGGCTGGGCTTCCCGAAATTTTTTAAAAATCACTTATTACCCCAAATAAGCAATGCCAAATGGGTACTTAGATTAGGAAAGTCTAATAGATGCTCATGCATCATTGGATTACCTCGAGTTTTTCTTTATACCCCTTCAAAACAAAGCTTGGAGTAAATGCATAATACAGAAACTGTAACAGCTTGTACAAAAAAAAAACAAAAATTATATATAATGAGTTTCTTTTGGGTTGGGGATGAAGGATTTTACTTGATCTCCATATACGGTGAGGCTTGTTTTAGCAGGCAAGACGTATTGTGATAATCTTCTCCGCCTGCTTTCACTGTTAAGATCTGCATAATTAACAAATAAAGCAGTTAGATGATTTTAAAGACAGCAGAATTACAAGGTGGTGATAAGACGACAACATACCAACGCCATCCTTTTCTTGCCTTCCATGTAAGCTCTCAGGTACTTGGTCAACTGTCCCAAGACAGAAAACACATTAGTAAATCCTAAGCTACTACATTGAAGTTATCGAAAGACTAGAGCCAAACGAAGGACTAGTGACAAGAATAAATCAGTAAGTGAAAACAATACCAAAGAGTCCTGGAAGTGCTTCTCCAATGGCTTCATTGGATTCTTCTGATGCTCCAATAAAGACTAAAACAAAAAAAGAAATGGATAAGACCATGGACACACACACATATATAGAGAGCGAGGAAAACAATAAGGGCCTTATAAGTTGCCAAGAATAAGCAAGTAAAATGGTAAACTAATTATGATCAAGGGCAGATGAAGAGTGAGGTCGAAAAAACCAACTTAAGGCTACATACTCTCAAGCACAAGCAAAAGACCATTGATGTTTTATTGATGAAGTTACTTTCAAGCAATCTTACTCCCTGCAAATTAAAAGAAAAAACCTAAGCCATAAACAAAATAATTATTCAAAATCAAGACTATACATTGACTTGTGCAAAAAATTTAATCTGTACACAAAATGTCCAAACCAATTCAAGCATTTCACTATCAATTTCAAAAACTGCTTATGTTGCCATCTAAAGATAAATAGAATGAGGAGAAAAGGTAATAGAAAAAATGTGGTATCATTTATTCTAATGGGTTCCTTTAGTTCAATACAACCCTTCATTAAGTAAAGCATCCTAAAATAGTAATAGTATAAATCTGACAAAATGGTTATAACGATTCTAAAGTATATATATCATGCCTTGTGGGATGCAGTGAACAACCAAAATTGAACAAATTTCAACATTAACCACAGCTAGTTTAGTGAGAATAATTCAGGCACATGGGTGAAACCTGATTCCCAGTTCTTTTTTCTCTTCAGCTCCCGCAAGATCAACAATACTAAGAACACCATCATTTGCTGGATCCTTAACCTCTCCATCAGACTTGTCATCAACAATACGGAGGTTAATAACACATTGCGACCGGCTACAACCATAAAGAGAAAAAGTTGTCATAATACTTATCGAATGTAAGAACCATGCAGAAAAAATAGCCGAACTATAGAATATTTGAGCTCATCAATAACATGGAAACTCGAATTAATGTAAAGAATTTTATAAGTTGAAGAGGTTACACACACCTTGATTGGCTATTAGTATTTGTTGCACTAGTAGCACGCCTGAGTAGTGCCTGAGAAATTAGAAACTCGCCATGTCTCCAATCAGAAATTACGACCTGTTCACAAAAAAACAGTAGGTGCTAGTTATTTTTAATAGGCTTATTTACTGTAGCACTCCCTGAAACTTCGGTCAAATCTCACTTAACCCCCCCAAAGTTAAAATGGCCCACTTAACCCCCTTGATCATGGTTTTGTGTTTCACTTAACCCCTCACGGTCAAGTCAGTCAAAAACTCTGTTAAAAATGCCGACGTGGCACAAATGGGACCCACAAATTTGTTGAATTGAATGCCACGTAGGTGCCATGTATAAAAAAAAATTAAGATTTAAAAAAAAAAAACATAACTCAACTATTAATAATAAACGAAAAATAACAATAAAAATACAAAATAACAAAAGGAAAAATTAATAGGAAATTAAAAAAAACCAGTAACACCGTCTTCTCCATATCCTTCCACCATGGCCAACAGATCTCCTCCCTCTCCCTTCGTACCTAGCCAACCTTATATATATACTTATTTATTTATTCATCTCCCCAACCCAAGACAACCTCTCTCTCTCTCTCTCTCTCTCTCTCTCTCTCTCTCTCTCTCTCTCTCTCTCTCTCTCTCTCTCTCTCTCTCTCTCTCTCTCTCTCTCTCTCTCTCTCTGTGTCCAAATTAGTGCCATCCCAGATCTATCACAGACTCAACTCAACTGCAATACCAGATCCAACCCTTAAGGACCAAGGCCACGCCACCATCTTCATCATTAAGCTTTTTGGCCCCCGCAACCCACCATCTTCACCTTTCCTTTCCTTTTTTTTTTTTGGCAGTGGGTATGGCTTGTTATGGATGATAGTGATGGGATGGTGTTTGTGCCTGATAGATCACGGCCATGAGCTGGCCGAAGGAGCCCTTTCTCTCGGCCCTGGCACTTGTTCGCAGAGGCTGAAACGCGGCGTTTCGCCAGGGCATTTCGCCTTCCTTAAAAATAAAAGAGGAAATGCTAAGGCATGATCATCTCGGCCTCAAGCATAGGCCGAGGCCGAGGCCGAACAAATTTGCGGCCAAGGCATTAAAGGCAAATCATCACGTGACAGCAGGGTCCCAGGCTTCATTTAATGAAGTAGTGCCTGTTTAATGCAGCGAACCCATTGGCCACAAAGTAGCATTTAATGCATGAGGGAAGGTGGGAAGTGACTGAAGTCAGGATTTGGTGATGAAGATCAGAGTGATTAGACGTGGACATTCTCACAAGGATTCTGACAGCTTGAGATGTTGGTTCACCAGCTATCCAGGCCATAAATGCGTCTCCACGGCCAGAGGTTCAGAACCCACGATCGAGAGCGGCGGCCGAGATTCACCGGGATTTCTGGAGTCTCACCACCATACTTCATGATCCCAAATGTCGATTGGACTACCCACTTGCGCTAATCAGACTCCACTATGCGTAAATTCAGCCTCGATTACTCATCCAGGGACTCTTCCTATAAATACAAGACTCGAGCTACATTCAAAGGGTTCAACACCAAAACAAGCCTCCCACGGAGCAACTTATTTTTTCCTGTAATGCACTTTCAATATCTTTACTTGCTTTCTTAGGAGTAGTGTTAGATTGTAAGCAGAATCCATTCATCAATATATCATACGACCCTTGATTTTCAAGGCGCCGGAGCACCATCCTTGTTGTTCGTTCACTCACCCCATATATCACACGACCGTCGCTCCCTGAGCAGCGCGCCGGAGCACCGCCCAAAACCCACCACCAACACCATCACTCGACGGCCTTGTAGTTCAGGCCGTGAACCTAACAGCCGAGACCAGTTCCTCTCTCGGCTACAATCATTTGACTAGGAAGACAGATCAAACAGGCGCACCATTCATCCATCCAAAACTCATCGAAACATCAACGCACGGTAAACCGTGCTGGCACGCCCGCGCACAACCGCACCGCACCCAAAAGCAGGAAACCCCGTGTTAACGCACATCCCCTCGGCCCGGAACTCCAGGCCGTGAGATTTGCGCGGCAGACAGATGGTTGGTTGTTGAAGAGGGAAGGATGATGGGGCATGGCTTGTGGTTGGTTTGGGTGGTTATGGATGATGGTAGGTTGGTTGTTGGTTGCAGAGGGAGGAGGAAGGATGATTGGGGCATGTTTAGGGATGGGGGTAAATCAATGCGCAACCTGGGCAAGGAGGAGGGGATTGGAATTGTTTTTTTTTTTTTTGGTTTGTTTAAAATATTATTATATTTTTGGTCAAGATTTAAAATATTATTATTAATAGACAATCTTTAACAAAAATATTATTTAACAGAAAATCTTTCTTTTTATTTTATTTTACACATGGCACCTACGTGGCATTCAATTCAACAAATTTGTGGGTCCCATTTGTGCCACATCAGCCTTTTTAACAGAGTTTTTGACTGACTTGACGGTGGGGGGTTAAGTGGAACACAAAACCATGGTCAAGGGGGTTAGGTGGGCCATTTTAACTTTGGGAGGGTTAAGTGAGATTTGACCGAAGTTTCAGGGGGTGATACAGTAAATAAGCCTTTTTAATATCCAACCACATAATTCAAACAACTCAAAGGTAGTACTCAACCTACCTCATGTAGGCCGTTAAGTGTAGATCGATGCATGGTTAAATCAACCCCATTAGGGGATAAATCAAATGCCCTCTCCTCCTTGCCTCCCTCACATCTTATTTCAAAGATTGATATGAACAATGACCTGAGAAGAATGAAGATATCATATAAAATAAAGGGGTTGTCAAATTCAAGTCCAAAAGGTTTGGCTGGTATTAGGTCTAATCAGCGTACTTCTGTTTCTCAAATCCTAAATTAATTACAAAACATCTTGCCAACTGGACTGATTGGGTTACTAAAAAGCGATCTCATATTTCTAACAGATTATGGCTTCATATCTGTTTAAACTAACATGATTCTATATTTGCAATGAAAAATCAAGTGACTAATTAAGTGAAATTTGTAAGAACTCTATTTGAGTTCACATCTATTTAGGATCCCTATTTGATCAAGATACAAGGGAGAGATAAGCAGGGTTTACACAGATAAGTTTGATAGAGTTGAAGCTCTATCTAACTTGTGGAATATCTATTATATTAGGCTATGGACTCATGAGGTGATAAGGATTCCTTTATGGGCTAGGAACCTCAAGGCTCTCACCCTATAAAACTAAGGCTTCGGTCCCCACTCTTATGCACTGAAAAAACAGACTCATATTCCTACCCATATAGGAGAGATTTATAGTGCATAAAGAGAGGAAGAATAAAGCCAGTTCGTGTGTTTTTGCTGCTATTGTTGTGCTTGCTCTAATGGCTTCTCAAGCTTAGTGCTTATAGATTACATGTGAAATAGAACTTACAAAATTGACATACTTATCAAATTTTTCTATAATAAATTCAGTACAATTGGAAAATAATTATGTAATAGCATAGTGATACCCTAATTATACCTGGTAGAATCAGAAGTCTCTTTGAAAATCTGTTGAAGTGCAAGCGGCACCATACCGGGCTTTTATGGCTCTTTCCAGAGCCATTAGGGCCGAATGCAGCAAGCATCCCACTATTGCCCTTCAAAAAATCCTCCACCAGTGGCCTCATCATCTTCTCATACACCTCCTCTATCAACAATAACACAAATTAGACAAAAATAGGTAGACATAATAGCAAGAAAAAAGAAATGCAACCGAAAATGAAAAGGGAGAACTGAAGTCACCTGAGAGGAATCAGGGGAGAAGACTTGTGAAAAGCCATCATATACCTCTGTCTTGGTGCGGCCCCGTTCCAAGGCCAGCGGTGGTGATAGCGTCACCGACCGGGAAGTTTTAACCCTTAGGCACATCTTCTGAAACCAAGGTTCAAACGCCGACTTCCTTCTGAATCTTGGGTTCCGATCTCCCCTAACGCCACTCTGCAGAAGTGGCCGAATCCTCAAAAACAGTCCGAGATTCTCGGATTTAGCAATGTCCGGTGTATCTTCCGTTGCTTGGTCCATCTGCGCGCCGTTTGGTATTGCGTTTTTTGGGCTTAGTTTAGGGTATTTACTTTGATGACACAGAAGAAGAGAGAATCAGAGAAAGATGAAGAAGAAAAGATCAAGAGTTTTTGTATTGATTTGTCTGAATGAATAGTTACAGTAAGCTTATATCTATATGGTTAATTACTGTAGACGTCCGTCAACTATGGCCCCAGTTGCAATTGGGTCCGCGAACTAAATTTTGTGGCAATTTCGTACTTTAATTTGACAAGAGGGTGCAATTAGGTCCTGCCGTAACTGAATCCGTCGAAATTGACCATGTGAGTGTCACGTGGTCTTGTCGGTCGGGGTATAAGTGACTTTTCGTCGTTTCGAATGAAACAAATCGAATATAGGGCTGAAGAAAAGGGAAAGGACGTGAACTATCCCTTCTGAAGCAGCCATTGGAGTTAAAATTCCTGCAGCAATGACTGAGTGAGTGAGAAATTTTCTGTGTAAGGTTCGAAATTTGGGGTTCATCGGGGGTACAGTTAAAGGTTAGGGTTTCATTTTGGGGGTAGTTGGGTTTTTGGTCCTTTTGGCTGATAGTGATGGAAGAGTTTGACTTCCGTTGGGGTGGTGTTGCGCCTAAATACAGTAAGTGATTCTGCCTGTTTGAATACGTATGAGTTGGTTTTGTTTTCATCTGTGTGGTCCATAGCTTTTAAAGATTCCTTACACGCTTTGATGCTTTATACTGTCGTTGACTGCAACACTTAGGGTTTTTTTATCCCTTCTTGTCTTCTATCTATGCCTCACACCAAATGGACTGAAGTTATTCCATAGCAATTTAAAACCTGAACGAAATGTGTACTGTATATTTTGGTTTTGGTGCAGAACATTGAATTAAAAAGGAAAAGTTTTGACCCTTGTTTACTGGTGCAGAACATGAGTTGGTTTTGTCTGATTTTAGGTGTGTGTGTTTTAGCATTGTTTTGACCCTTGTTTACTATGCAGGTAACCATGAAAACTGTAGTTTAGAACTTCACCATGGGGGTGTGTTACAAAGTGGGGAGTATAAAAAAGGAAAAGTTTGTTACTTGGATAATTTTGTACATGATTTTCTGTCATTGGTGGACTTAAGAAAGATAGGGAAAGGGCTTGGTTACAATGTAGACATTTCCAACCCCAAACCAACTCTGGAAATATGGTATAGGAAGGGTGGAACCCATAGTGTAAGTGGGGTTGAACTTATCAGCTCTGATGCTAAACTGGTTGACATGCTGGGCCAAATGCCATGTAATAGGATTATGGGGTTGTACTATACTGAAGTGGGCAATTCTAATATAGTTTGGAGTCAAGGTTTGGATGGTGCAGACAATTATGCAGAGGTGCAACACAATGTTTAGGTGGAAGATGAAACTGGGGTGGAAGATAATGTTGATGTTGAAGATAAAGATGAAGCTGAGGTTGTAAACAGTGAAGAAGATGATGGAGAATTTGTTGATAGTGATTACGAGTTCAGTGAAGAAGAATTTGGGTTTCAGACAGTTGAAGTGCCTGTTCATGAAGGGGCAGAGGACAAAGGAGGCGATAGCAATAGGAGGCCTGGTTTTGAAGCTCCTGGAGAGGTGTCATCAGATGGTGAGCACACCTCAGATTTTGATACTGAAAGTGAGGGTGTTGGGGATGATATGGAAGGGGATAATGAAGGGACAAGTAAGGTGAGAAGGAAAAAAAAACTGTCTCGGTTTAAGCAGTATAGAAGGGCGGTGGACTTAAAGAATCCTGAGTTTCGGCTTGGGATGCAATTTGAAAACAGACAGGTTCTTAAGGAGGCACTCAGGGAATATTCCATTATTCATGGAAGGAAACTGTTCTTTGAAAAAAATGACAAGACGAGAGTAAAGACAATTTGCAACGGAGGATTAAAATGTCCATTTGTGGTTTATGCTTCACAGATTGGAAAGAATGTGCAAACATTTGTAATTAAGAAGTTGAGCTTAGAACACACATGTGGGAGGGTGGAGAAACTGAAGTTTGCTAATCCCAAATGGATTTGTGACAGATTTTCTAGCAAGATTAAGAGAAACACATATTGGAATCTCAAAGCTTTTCAAGGAGAAGTTTTGGAGTCCTATCATGTGAGGGTGTCCAAAACTCAAGTGTATAGGGCAAAGAAATTGGCTAAAGCACAAATTGAAGGAAACTACATACAGCAATATGCATGGTTGTGGGACTATGCAGAGCAGTTGAAGAAAACCAACAAAGGTAGTACAGTGAAAATTAAGTGTGATATGGTTGAGGGTGAAGCAATATTTCAAAGGATTTATGTGTGTTTGGCTGCTTGTAAAAGAGGGTTTTTAGAATGGTGCATGCCTGTAATTGGGGTTGATGCTTGCCATTTGAAAGGTCCTTATTCTGGCCAAATATTGACTGCTGTAGGAGTTGATGGTAATAATGGTCTTTTCCCAATTGCATATGCTGTGGCTGAGATTGAAAACAAGGACTCTTGGATTTGGTTTCTGTCTTTGTTGATTGAAGATTTAGGTATTAGAAATGGTTTATCCTGGGCTTTCATAAGTGATAAGCAAAAGGGGCTCATACCTGCCATTGCACATGTACTACCAACTGCAGAGCATAGGATGTGCGTCCGGCACTTGTACAATAATTTCAGAGCAACACATGTTGTGGGCAGCTGCCAGAGCCACTACTATTCCTTGGTGGGAAGCAGAAATGGACAAGATGAAGGAAGAGGACTTGGAAGCTTGGAAATGGTTGGTGCAGAGACCACCCAATAATTGGACCAGATCTCATTTTCATACAAGGTATAAGTGTGATCTTCTACTGAACAACCTTTGTGAGAGCTTTAATGCAGCTATAATTGATGCCAGAGATAATTCCATTTTAACATGTTTGGAGAGTATTCGAATGTATGTGATGCTTAGGATGGCTAATCGAAGGGCTGCTTGTGGTAAATGGAAACACCCTGTTGGCCCAAGGATATTCAAAATAATTGAGAAGAACAAGATGGGAGCTTCTCAATGCATTCCTAGATTGGATGGGGAGAAAATGTATCAAGTCAGTCACATGTATGGTGGAGAGTTTGTTGTAGATCTTGCAGCAATGTCTTGTAGTTGTAGGAGATGGGATTTATGTGGCATACCCTGTGCACATGCTATTTCAGCTATATTCCACATAGATGAAAACCATGTTGAATATGTACATGAGTGTTATAAGCCAGAGACATACATGAGGTCATATCAACCAATAGTTCACCCCATCCCTTCTATGGATCAGTGGGTTAAGGGTGGCTTGCCTCCAATTAGACCTCCATTTCATAAGCGGCAACCAGGAAGACCTAAGAGAGTGAGGACAAAGGAGGCTGCTGAGGTTCAATTACCAGCCCCAAACCCACCAAACCCTTTGCCTCCAGGTTACACTGCTCCAGCAGCAAAACTTAGAAGACTCTTCATTAAAATTAGATGTGGAGCATGTGGAAAAGAAGGCCACAATCGAAGAGGATGTGGAAAACAGGTTGTTTAATAAAAAAGGGTTTTGTTATGCATTTTAATTATTTGTACTGTGGTCCGCTATGGTTGTGATTTTGTATAGTTGTGCTTGTATGTTGTGCAGGCTGAGGCAGCCCAAAATGGGAATGTTGGCCAAAATGAAGTTCAAGCAGCTGACAATGGAAATGCAGGCCAAAATGATATTGCCCCAGCCCAAACTGAGACTGCCCCAGTCCAAACTAACACTGCCCCAACCCAAACTGAAACTAATGCTGCCCCAACTCAAACTGACACTGCCCCAGCCCAAATTGAAGTTATTGGGCGCAGAGGAAGAGGACGAGGAAGAGGAAGAGGCTTATGGAATCCAGCTGCAAGGATGTCATCTTCACAACCAGTTAGTTGCCTATTATTCTTGCCCAACTCAGATTTTTTATGTTTGCCTATATAGTAATATATTTTGTTTGTGGTTTTTATCTTAGGTGGTAAGGGATATCAGTCAAGGAAGGGTCAATCCGCCAATGACATTCTCACAAGTGCCCGTGCGAGGAAGATTCAAACACACTGTCAAAAGAGGAGGACAAGTATAGACTGTCAATTGGGGTTGATTTTGTGGACTTTTAAGACCTATTTTTGGACTCTTATGTACTTACTATGTGGATGTGTATTTTGGGTGAACAATTATAAACTCAAGTATGCTATTTGGTAATGTTATTTTGAAGGCTCTTTTGCCTATTCTATGTAATGTTCAGGTGTATTTTGGATTGTATGTAATGTGCAGTTGGTGAATGTTAATTGGTAATTGAAGCCTTTTGGATTGTATGTAATGTGCCCCTGTTCATTTGGTATACACTGCCAATTCGGCACAAAATCAGCTTATATAGCAAAAATCTGATACATTGCCAAATAGGCACAAAGTAACCTTAGCCCAGGTTTCTGCCCATTTCTGCACTACCATCAAAAGCTGTTCAAGAGTATATACAACATTATGCCCATTTTCTGCCATTTCTAGACTACCAAATCATCCATATTGATGAACAATATCACAATTATTAAACAAAACAGAACAACAACCCAGAACCACCTTTGTCTTTGTCGATAACTCAAAATTTCCCCTTCTAGTACAACAACTTGTTGACCCATTCCCAGATTCTGTTTTTTCAAAATCTTGATTTCTTCTTCCTCTTCTCTCAGTTTTTGCTCTAATTTATTCTTCTCTTCTTCCATCTTTCTGAAATTCTCCGCCGTTGCTCTCAATTCGTCCTCCATTGCTCTTACTCTCCTAAGTAACCCAGGCAAGATTTCCTTTCCTCGTGCGCATGTTTCTTTCTCCACCCATTCGAAAAAATGCACCCCCCTCTTACTGTTCTGCAATTCAAACAAAACGAAACACCAATTTCAGACCCAAAAATCCACCAATTTCTTTCTCCAACCATGCGAAAAAACGAAACACCAATTAACCCTTATGCAATTCAAACAAAAACTTACCCAATTATTGCAACATGCCTCAAATCTTCTTCCGGGATTCAGATCTGTCCATGAAGTCCGCCGTTTGATTTCCGACCCACACTCGCAGTAACGACGCCTGCTATTTGAATCTGTCGAACTCTCCGACATTTTTCCTTCCCTTGCAGCCCATTCTCATGCCTTCAGTTCTTCAGTCTTCATTTGGGGGTCGAAGCCAAGGGTTTAAGGCGAGTGTTCAGATTCGAAGGAGAGTCTTCAGACTCGAAAGGACGTTTTTACCCCTCATTTTGACGGACAAATTGACAGAATTGGACGGCAGGACCTAATTGCACCCTCTTGTCAAATTAAAGTACGAAATTGCCACAAAATTTAGTTCACGGACCCAATTGCAACTGGGGCCATAGTTGACGGACGTCTACAGTAATTAACCCTATATCTATATATATAAAACAAAAGGCAGAGAATTGTGAAACATTCAAAATACCAGAAAATGCCCTTGGTTAATTTAAATATTAAGAATTGAAACTCTTAATTAAATGAGGATAATATGGTAAATTCACAATTAAAAAAATTAAAATTAAAAACAAAATCTGATAATAGATCCTACTTTTGCGGAAAATAACTACCCATTTTTTATTTTCTTAATTCTAAAAACTAAAAAAAGAAAACCAATTGGCACACGCGTGAGCGTGTGGCAAAGGGCTAGTACATATAATCGAAATCCTAAAGCTAATTAAACAGTAATTAACAGATAACTAACTATAACACGTGCTCTCCATGTGACAAAGTAACAAAGAAAGTGAAGTGGAGTGAGAGAGGTGAAGTAGGGTTATGGAATGGGCTTTGAAAATAAAAGGTTTATGAACTTTAAAGTTTGGCTATTTATTTGGGTTAAGGAGAATTGGGCTTAAGTATGAGATATGTCCAATATTGTCATTTCAACCATTTTATTCAAGCTGATGGGACTAATAAAATGATTAATTCTTGGAGATAAATACCTCTAGCGGTGTGAATAAAACTGACGGAATTCTTTAATTGTCCTTAAATTGCTATAATCATGAAACTACAATGGCAAAAGTGACCGAATTAAAGCTACAGGAACCAAAAGTGAAAAAGAAGCAAACTATAATGACCAAAAGTGACATTTGGCCTTTATTTTTTTTTATCAAGTTTGGTAAAGAAAGTGGAATCTAGCTTTTCTATAAAATTAAAGTCACTCAACGACGTGATTTGAAGAAGCAGTTGAAGGGATGATTATTTTTTTCGGCTTTTGCGAAAAGCAAATAAGGAACGGTGGAGTTTAATGAATTTTTATGAAATGTCCATAATACCCTTTTTTATTTTTATAATTTATCTCATAGGGTTTTTAGGTCTAGTGGTCCCTAAACTTTGACCCAATTCGCATTTTGATCCCCTAATTTCCAAAATAGTTCTCGTGATCCTTCAACTTTAGTTTTGTTAGGACAAATGGTCCTACCGTCAATTTTGTTAACTTTTCTGTTAAATTTGAGCATGTGCATGGCACATGGTGTACTGTTGATGGTCAAAATCGGAAATTGATTCACTCCTGAGAGAAAAACTTTTATGTCACAGGGATTCCACAGTTAGCATCACATCAATATCCCCATCCAAAAAAATAGATATAGTTGGAAACCAATTTCAGTTTCAATTTAAAATTTTACAAATATTTTCTGCACCCATTTTCTCCTCTCCCTTCGACACTCTCTCTTTCCTTCATTCCCTTTCTCTCTTCAATCTCTCCTCATCCATCATCACCCACACACCTAGGGGTGGGCATTGGAATCGAAGAATCGTTCAACCGAACCAAATTGGACCGGAAAAAATCGAGTTGACTAAAAAGTCAAAATCGATTGAAAAAACTGAACCAGACTGATTTTGACAGATTTTGATTCCAGTTTCGTGCCTCAAAAAAGGACAATGCTTGGCTCTTGATATATCAGGAGCCATTCCTCCTCAACCATGACGTGGGCTCCTTCAAAAACCAACACGTGTGTCCTTTTTTCTTTTTTCTTTTTTTTTTCCCCTCTTTCCTCTTCCCCAACGCTTTTACCCCAACTTTTTTGCTGGTTTTAACCTAAAAAAAAACCTACAGCCTCCCCAAAGCCACCGCCACCCCTGTTCCGAATCCACCCTCATCACCAACCTCATCCCAAAAAAATTACAGAGCCAGAGAATTTGTAAGACCAACAAGCCAGCCCCTCGCCTTCGCTCACCTCAGATCTGGAGGGTAGAAAGTCGCCGATCTCCATTGTTTCCGGCGTGAAGAGAGAGAGAAAGGGAGAGATAAGTGATGGAGAAATGAGAGAGAGAGAGAGAGAGAGAGAGAGAGAGAGAGAGAGAGAGAGAGAGAGAGAGAGAGAGAGAGAAGAAAGAAACCAGAAAAAAAGTTGGGGTAAAAGCGTTGGGGAAAAGGAAAGAGGAAAAAAAAAGAAAAAAAAAAAGACACACGTGTTGGTTTTTGAAGGAGCCCACGTCATGGTTGAGGAGGAATGGCTCCTGATATATCAGGAGCCAAGCATTGTCCCTCAAAAAATCAGATCGAGCCAAATCAGACCAACTGTATTAATTAATTAATTAATTAACTAATTTGAAAATATCTCATACTTAAGCCCAATTCTCCTTAACCCAAAAAAATAGCCAAACTTAAAAGTCCATAAACCTTTTATTTTCAAAGGCCATTCCATAACCCTACTTCACCTCTCTCACTCCACTTCACTTTCTTTGAGCCGCCTTCTCCCTTCTCTCTTCAACAACTCTTTCTCTTATTCTTCTTCTTCTCAGCATCATCTCCTCTCTCTCTCTCATTCATTTTCATCCTGGCAAACCTACCCAACCCTGATCTCGTATTTGAAGCTCAAATTATTGGTACGTTGTTCAAATTGCAAATTGCCATGTTTGAATTTAGCTTATTTTGTTCATATTTTGATATGTGTTTTTAAAGGTGCTTGATTTTCCATTCGGACGTTCTGGGTATTTTTTGGTTGATTGCTTTATTGTATGCTTTATCCTTGTCTAGCTGTGTTGGTTTAAACTATTTTAATTTGGTTCAAATAGTTTTGATTATGGTTATTTTTTTCAAGCAGTATTATTTATCTCATATTTTGATGTGTATTTTTAAAGGTTCTTGATTTTTCATTTGGGCGTTATATAATCCACCAAAGTGATGGTCCGGCCCCATCACATGAAAAGCTTTGCTCTGAGAGCTGCTTTGGATGAGGTATCTGCTCTTGACCCACCTCCTCCTTCGTCTTCTGGAAGTAAGCGCAAACCAACCCTGAGTTCGTAGCGTCTTTGAAGCTCAAATTGTTGGTACGTTGTTCAAATTGCAAAATGCCCATGTGTGAATTTAGCTTATTTTGTTCATATTTTGATATCTGTTTTTAAAGGTGCTTGATTTTGCTTTTGGGCGTTCTGTGTCCTTGGTTGATTGCTTTATTGTATGCTTTATCCCTTTGTAGTTATGCTGGTTTAAATTATTTCAATTTGGTTGAAATACGTTTGCTTATGATAATTGTTTTAAGCAGTATTATTTCGCTTGGTTTCTTTGCTTTTTCCAACTATGAATTTGATTGAATGTTACTTTTTTGATTGATTGTTCATTTAAAGTGCTTAATTTTAAGTTTGAGTTCCTTGAGCATGTTTCTTCTTGTTAATTCTCCTACTGTACTTTAGGTTTTGATTCTTATGCAAAAAAAGATCCCTGTGGGTGTTAATATAAGATTTTTTTCGGCTGGTGGTCTGTTTCTAGTAAAGCTTTGTCACTTTTGTATTTTATAGTAGAAGATTGATTTTATGATCGGAGGAAACCAATTAACATTTTTGTGTTTAACAATTGTGTGTTAAATATGCCGGAACCAGGATATGAAGGCTGCTACTAGTGTCATAAGATTCAATAAGAGATCTTGAAAAAGCCTATTTTAAAAGCTTCAACAGATGGCATGCTTCTACCCCCTGTAAAAATAATGGGCTTAATAGCCAACTAGTTTATCATGGAGTGTAAGACACAAAATTAGAACTTTTCGATTGTTCATTTTTTTATTTTATCATCTTTTTTTATATATTTTTTTTTTTCTGATGCATGATTCAGTTCTTTGAACTCTTCTTATAATTGATTTCAAAAGAAGGTTCTTTACTCTTGATATGCAGGTTCATCTGTATTTTCAATTTACAGCTCTTTTTGCATGAACGGAGCTTTGATTGTTGTCACTTATAATGTGAATTGCGTGCAGTGTGTTATTCTGCTCAATATTCATAATTGTTTTTTTTGTTTTTTTTTTCCCTAAAAATGTGTGGGTTAATCTGTTGCAGAGCTGTTTCTGGAGTAAATAGATGTCTTGCAGCATCTGAAGATGATCTACAAAAGCTTTGCTCTGAGAGCTGCTTTGGACAAGGTCTTTGTTCTTGACCCACATCTTCCTTCACTTCTGGAAGTAAACACACACCCAACCCCGAGCTCGTAGCATCTTTGAAGCTCAAATTATTGGTACGTTGTTCAAATTGCAAATTGCCCATGTGTGAATTTAGCTTATTTTGTTCATATTTTGATATGTGTTTTGAAAGGTGATTTTGCATTCGGGCATTCCTGGTCTTTTTTTGTTGATTGCTTTATTGGATGCTTTATCCTTTTGTAGTTGTGTTGGTTTAAACTATTTCAATTTGGTTCAAATAGTTTTGAATATGGTTATTTTTTTCAAGCAGTATTATTTAGCTTGGTTTGTTTGCTTTTTTCGATTATGGATTTAATTGAATGTTACTACTTTGTGATTGATTGTTCATTTAAAGTGCTCAATTTTAAGTTTGAGTGCCTTGAGCATGTTGCTTGTTAATTCTGCTACTGTTTTTTTTTTTAATAGAAACATTGTATTGATAATCAAGAGGAAAAAAGTCCTCGGTCAAACAACAAAACCTACATAAAGAGTGTCTGACCTACTAAGACTGAAAAAAATTGTAATTAAAAACAAAACTTAAGTAAAATCATCCTAAGACTGCCATCATGTCTCTCATGATGATAGAGTAGTGGTAATCCTTGAACTACCCCGAAGTCGAAGCCCAAAGAGATGCCCAAAATTTAATTCTATCCCATAATTCCTCAACCCTTACTCCTATATGACCCTGAAAAATTCTTCGATTGCGCTCCATCCAGATATTCCAGAATATAGCATGAACTAGACAATCTCATAGAATTCCAGCTCTCTTCCCCTTCCCTGAAACCCTCAACTTGATACTAAGGAGCTCAAAACACCCTTTAGGAATCACCCACTCCGCTCCGAGAGCACCCAACATCCTCCTCCATAATTTTAAGGAATACGAACAATGAATGAACAAGTGATCAGTGTTTTCTGCATTCTCTTTGCAAACAACACACCAAGAAGGGGATAAACACATCTTTGGTTGCCTCCTTTGAATGATATCGCAAGTATTAATTTTGCCATTTGCTGCCAGCCACACAAAGAACTGAATTTTCGGAGGTCTTCACCTTCAGATTGAGATGAAAGGGGGGAAGACATCCCTGGTGTTAGAGAGAAGAAAAGACCTGAAAGACTTGCACAAAAACGAACCCTGCTCCTCAATCTCCCATGATCTCTGATCCAATCTAGAACTATTTAATCTCACATTCCCCAATATATCCAAAAGTATTACCACTTCTGCAATTTCAGCCTCCAACAAATTCCTTCTGAAATCAAAATCCCAATTAAGAGGCAGCTCTTGAGTGTTAGCAAAATGGGATATACTTTGATTTTTTCTCCTAGACAAGGAAAAGAGTCTAGGAAACAGATTTTTTAGTATCCCTTCTTTCAGCCAAAGGTCCTCCCAAAATCTAATTTTCTCCCCATTTCCTACAGAAAATTGGCAGCATTGAAGAAAAGAATTATACCCTTTCGAAATTTCTCGCCAAGGATTCCTACAAGACACATTAACTATCTGTTTAGTATCCCACCCATTTGAGTCGATTCCGTACTTGCTCTTAATGATCCTATGCCATAGCGAGTTGGTTTCTAGTGGAAATCTCCACAGCCATTTAGCTATGAATGCTTCGTTTCTTTCTCCTAAAGAGCCAATTCCAAGACCACCTTCCTCTTTCGATCTATTCACCCTTTCTCACCTGACCAAGTGACTTTTCTTCCCTTCTTCTAGTCCTTCCCATAAAAAGTTACGCATAAGCTGTTCGACTTTGGCAGCCACTCCTATAGGCTTCTTAAATAGTGACATATAGTAAGAAGGAATGTTGCTCAAAACAGCTTGGATTAGCGTTAGCCTTCCACCTTTGGATAAACAAGCCCTCTTCCATTTTTGAAGTCTTTTCTCCACCTTATCCTTGACTGGATTCCAGAAATTAAGAGCTCTTGGGTTCCCCCCGAGAGGAAGACCCAAGTATACCATAGGTCAGCAACCTACCTCGCATCCCCAACTGCCCGCCATATTATTCAGTGCTTCGATACTAAAATTGATCCCGAGAATGCAACTTTTAGCCTTATTAATCTTCATTCCAGAAACATCACAAAACAACTTCAGCAGCTCTAATAGATTTAACCAATACTCTTCCTTGCCATCCAAAAGGAAGATAGTGTCATCTGCAAACTGGAGGTGAGAAACTTCCACTTGATCATGTCCTGAAACAATTTCATATACTAGGTTAGTTTCTTGAGCCCTTTCTATTATTCTGCTTAATACATCGCTAACCAAGGTAAATAGGAATGGTGATAACGGGTCCCCTTGTCTTAATCCCCTAGAAGCCCTGAACTTTCCTGTTGGTTTTCCATTGATCATAATGGAAAAGTTGACAGATTTCAAGCAGCCTTTAATCCAACTTCTCCATTTGACGCCAAAGCCTTTCCTTTCCTGCACATCATCTACAAAATTCCACTCACCATGGTCGTATGCTTTCTCGAAATCTATTTTGAACACTAGCCCTTTTCTTTTCTGTTTTCTGACTTCCTCTACAACTTCATTTGCGACTGACACTGCTACTGTTCTTTTGATTCTGTTAATATAAGATTTTTTTTCAACTAGTGGTTTCTTTCCATTAATGTCTTGTCGCTTTTATATTTCTTGGTCGAAGATTAATTTTATGATTGGAGGAAACCAATTAAAATATTTTGTTTAACAATTGTGAGTGGAAATATGCTGGCACTAGGATATGAAGGCTGCTACTAGTGTCATAAGATTCAATAAGAGATCTTTAAAGGGCCTATTTTAGATTTCTCAAAAGATGGCATACTTTTACCCCTATAAAATTAATAGGCTTAATAGCCAACTAGTTTATGGACTAGAAAAAACTCAATTATAATGGAGTGTAAGACAAAATTAGAACTTTTCGAATGTTCTTTTTTTCTTTTTTTTCTGATGCATGGTTCAGTTCTTTGAACTCTTCTTATAATTGATTTCAAAAGATGGTTCTTTACTCTTGATATGCAAGTTCATCTTTATTTTCAATTTACAGCTCTTTTTATATGAAATCCCTATTTTTAAACTTGTGAACGGAGCTTTGATTGTTGTCACTTATAATGTGAATTGCACTTGTGTTAATCTGCTCAATATTCATAATAGTTTTTTTTTTCCCCTAAAAATGTGTGGGTTAATCTGGTGCAGAGCTGTTTCTGGACTGAATAGATGTCTTGCAGCATCTGAAGATGATCTACAAAAGCTTTGCTCTGAGAGTTGCTTTGGATGAGTTATCTGCTCTTGACCCACCTCCTCCTTCATCTTCTAGAAGTAAGCGCAAACCAACCCTGAGTTCGTAGCGTCTTTGAAGCTCAAATTGTTGGTACGTTGTTCAATTTGCAAAATGCCCATGTGTGAATTTAGCTTATTTTGTTCATATTTTGATATCTGTTTTTAAAAGTGCTTGATTTTGATTTTGGGCGTTCTGTGTCCTTTGTTGATTGCTTTATTGTATGCTTTATCCTTGTGTAGCTGTGCTGGTTTAAATTATTTCAATTTGGTTGAAATACGTTTGCTTATGATAATTGTTTTAAGCAGTATTATTTAGCTTGGTTCATTTGCTTTTTCCGATTATAGATTTGATTCAATGTTACTTTTTTGATTGATTGTTCATTTAAAGTGCTTAATTATTTAGCTTAATTTTTAGTTTGAGTACTAAACTAAGTGACGACAAGACACAATGACTTGCATCAATGGAAAATTGAAAAAAACAAAAAACAGAACGGAACTAGTGGCCAAAATCACGACCAGAACTGAAAAATATTGGAACAAACTCTAAACTTACAATTGATGAAAATGGGAACAGAGAACTATCATGTACGAAATTGATAAAAGCAGAGAAGTATCTGAAAAAGCTCCTTAAGTTCCGGAACCCATAGTCTTTAAACCACTGAACGCTTACGTACTTATGAATTCTGTCTAGGGTTTGAACGCATAGGTACAAAGAAAGTATAGACTATAGACTATTGGTGACAAAGCCCATCATGTATGAAATGGCAGCGGTTGCCGAAGTCGCAGCCACTTATGCTGTGGAAGTGCTTGCACTGAGTCGTTTTATGCTGGGGTTGCTTCTTCCATTCTGCCTCCCCATGGGCAAATCTACAACGTTCTCCATAGGGGTAACCCTCGAGGGTTGACCATTTATCGCAAAGCTGCGTCTTGTAGTTTGTAATCTCAGGAGGTGGCATGTGCACATTTGGAGCTTGTGCAGGATCCTGAGAGTTCAAAAACTAAAATAAAAAAAGCTGAGTTTGAAATTCTTTGCAGTTTTTTAGGAAGAAGAGGGCCTCATTATCAGACTTCATAATCTCCTTGCATTAAGGCAATAAAAAATTCATCCATGCAATACAATTCTTAACAGTTTTATAGATTATATATTATCTCCCTGACTATAAGGCAATAAAGAAAATGGGGTTTTACAGTCGAATTAGACTTACCATAGCCATTGGCCCCAAACCCATATTTGGCTGCAGCATGTGCCCACCTTGATGCATAGAAATAGGATTTTGATGGTTGAGTGGATATTGTTACAAAAGAAAAAATGAGAGTTTTATAAATTGAAGAACTGAGAACTCACTCTCATTTTTTCTTTTGTAACAATATCCACTCAACCATCAAAATCCTATTTCTATGCATCAAGGTGGGCACATGCTGCAGCCAAATATGGGTTTGGGGCCAATGGCTATGGTAAGTCTAATTCGACTGTAAAACCCCATTTTCTTTATTGCCTTATAGTCAGGGAGATAATATATAATCTATAAAACTGATAAGAATTGTATTGCATGGATGAATTTTTTATTGCCTTAATGCAAGGAGATTATGAAGTCTGATAATGAGGCCCTCTTCTTCCTAAAAAACTGCAAAGAATTTCAAACTCACTTTTTTTATTTTAGTTTTTGAACTCTCAGGATCCTGCACATGCCACCTCCTGAGATTACAAACTACAAGACGCAGCTTTACGATAAATGGTCAACCCCCGAGGGTTACCCCTATGGAGAACGTTGTAGATTTGCCCATGGGGAGGCAGAATGGAAGAAGCAACCCCAACATAAAACGACTCAGTGCAAGCACTTCCACAGCATAAGTGGCTGCGACTTCGGCAACCGCTGCCATTTCATACATGATGGGCCTTGTCACCAATAGTCTATACTTTCTTTGTACCTATGCGTTCAAACCCTAGACAGAATTCATAAGTACGTAAGCGTTCAGTGGTTTATAGACTATGGGTTCCGGAACTTAAGGAGCTTTTTCAGATACTTCTCTGCTTTTATCAATTTCGTACATGATAGTTCTCTGTTCCCATTTTCATCAATTGTAAGTTTAGAGTTTGTTCCAATATTTTTTAATTCTTGTCGTGATTTTGGCCACTCGTTCCGTTTTGTTTTTTTCGGTTTTCTATTCTGATGCAAGTTATTGTGTCTTGTCGTCACTTAGTTTAGTACTTAAAATTAAGCTAAAACCCCACAGAGATAATTTATGAAAGTGAGACAACGTCTGCCACAATCATGGGACAGAGTACCGCTAGCATTTTCAACAACAATCATGTGAGGTTGATATATAGACTATGATGGTCAATCACACCATAATTACTTACTGACTTTTTACACTAACATCCCTTTTATGAGGTTTTAACTATTTTCATAGAACCCCCCTTGATATTTTAAAAATTACACAATCACTTGAGGTTTCTAATTGTTTTCACAAAACCATCTTTTTGTTGATTGTTCGTCCTTTCACAAAACTAATCTCAATGAATCTAGGGTAAACGGCCGAAAACCCCGCTGAACTATTTCAACTATCGCACTTCACACTCTAAATTATTTTTTCAGCCGATTTAGCCCGGGATTATTGTCAATTTAACACCTGTCATCAAGTTTTTACACTTCCATCCAATTTTCTGTTAATTATAAGGGTAAGGTTGTCATTTTACAAGGACAATACCAAAAAATAATAAAGAAAATGCAAAATCATGATTTCTTCTCTCTCTCTTTGTTCTTTTTCCTTTTCCGTCTTCTTCCTCTCTCTTTTCTTTCTTCTCTCCTTGTTTGCTCCATCTCTCCATATCTGCCTCTCTCTCTCTCTCTCTCTCTCATTTTTCCTTCTTCTTCTTCCCTCCCCTTCCTCGTCCGCAGGTAACAAAAATCAACAAGGGAAATTGATAGCCAAACCAAATCAATGGACACTTAGCCAACACCCACTATCAAATAAAAACAACCCAATCACCCATAAAAATCATCCAGTCTTTGAATACCCAGACATTGTGAAATGCAATCCCCAATCAAGAACAAGTAGGTGGCGATTGCAGACAAAGATGAAAAGATATCTTGATTTCGATTATATGTTTATTTGCACAGACCAACCATTGGCATTCACTCAAAAACCCTTAGGCCCCGTTTAGTTCACGGAATGGATTTGAGGGGAAATCAATTCCCATGTCATTTCCCAAGGAATGGGAATGAAAGATTCCTTTCCCACGTTTGGTAATGTTGGGAAAGTAATCGGGAGATTTCACTTTGTTTCCTTTCCCATGTTTGTTTTGAGTAGGAATGGAAAACAAAATTTGTATAATTTTCCAATTATACCCATATTAAATCAAATAAAAAAAAGAATGCATTTAATGATACGTTGTAATTATAAATTGTTCATAGGGACAAAATAGTCATGAAAATTGTGCATTGAATGTTGGCACATTTTCCCAAACTTTCCCATGAGGAGGGAAAGCAAAACCCAAGTTAAGAGGGGGGCATCACTTTCCCCCCTACTTTCTCATGTGCCAGGAATCCGTTTCCCATTCCCGGACTTAACAAACATGGGAAAGCAATTGAATTCCCATTCCTATGCCTCCTTTCCCATGAACCAAACGGCCCCTTATGGATGTGCGATTGCAGACAAAGTCTTGGGGCTAGGGGAAGACGTTGATTGTCTTCCCCGTTTTGTCCCCCTCTCCTTCGATTGTAACGACTTGGAGCCTTCGTTCTATTAGATGCTGAGTTCGCTTCTAACCAGGTTGGTTGGCCTGGTTGCGGGGCAATGATGGAAGAGGCCGGTCTACCGTTGGAGATTATCTGGAGGCTTCGATTTTTATAGGAGTGGTGTGTGTTGGTCTTCTTCTTCAGATCGAACTCCAGCTTTCTCTCTGTTTCAGTCTCTTTCTCTAATTCTCAGACATGGGTACTTTCAAGGTAAGCATGCATAGCTTCTTCTCATATCTCTCCCCCCTTGTGAATTCATCCTCATCTGCTCTTCGTTTGTTCAGCCATCTTTCCAGCTGCGCTTCATCCTTCTTCTCATCGCACGGGTTTATCTCAAAGGGATTTCTAGGTTTCATAAAAAAAGGTTGGTTTTAACATTCTTTTGGTTTTCTAGGTTGGTTTATTTATTTTTCATGTCGAAAATTGAGAACTAAATCAGAAATTGAGTTTGGTTTTTTGTTACAGGGAGGAAGATCTAAGGAAAAAGAACTGGAGTAATCAATATGAGAACCCCCAGTCTGCTCATCAATCTGGTAATTGATGTCTGTGTGGCTGATTTTCTGTTTGCGTGTGGTTATAGATTCTTTTTTCTTTTTTTTTATGACTCCAGATCAGAATTATAATTCTAATAGATGTTATAGATTTTCTGTTTCCGTGTGGTTATAGATTTTTTCTGTGGCTGATTTTTTTTTCCTGTTTGTACTTATCTTGCGTTCCCTTTTTGGAGTCTCTCTTTGACCTTGAAGATGCATAAGATTCTTGATTACTGTCAATTACTGAGAATCCTGTTATGTCATTTTCACATACAGCTCACACAGACTAGCTTTCTATAGCATATACAGCCCTTGATTATAAAATGGTGGAACCACATTCTCTCGATATAGTATTGCAATTGTATAGCAAGCTGTAAAATTTGTTGTATTACCTGCATTGCCCTGCTCTTTCTTCTCTGCTCATTTTCTTCTCTTGCCACAGCATTCCTCAACCTCGCTCTTCCTGGCCAACATCCCAACCCAGAAGTTGTTGTTCAAGAAGTTCATAGGTAAATACATAGCTTTAATTACCTCCTCTGTTTTTTTTTTTCTCTGTTTTCTTCTGTTTCTCAGCCTTTTGTAGATCTGAGTTATCAATCTTTACTTCTTTTTTCCCTTTATTTTTCAGGAAGGTTTATGCTTCTTTGGCAAGAAGGCAAATGCTGCAAGGAACCCAAAAATACCAGGACTCTTCATGCCTAATAGGAAACCCAATAGATGACTGTTGGGAATGTGACCCAAATTGGCCAGACAACAGGCAGAACTTAGCAGATTGTGCAATTGGGTTTGGCCAATATGCTCTTGGAGGCAAAGGTGGTGAGTATGATGTTGTCACAGACTCTTCTAATGATGATGCTGTGAATCCAAGGCCAGGCACTCTGAGATATGCTGTGATACAGACTGAGCCTCTATGGATTGTGTTCCCTGGCAACATGCTCATCAAGCTCTCCCAAGAGCTCATCTTCAACAGCTGCAAGACCCTTAATGGCAGTGGAGCCAATGTCCACATTGTGGGTGGTGGCTGCATCACATTGCAGTTCATAAGCAATGTCATCATCCACAATGTGCATATCCACCACTGTTATCCGTCAGGTACATGATTTTTCCACTTCATTTCATGAATTTTTATTTACCATATACGCATGGTTTGCTCATAGTTAAGTTTACTCAGATTTACTTGATACTCTTGGAAAAATAATTTCGGTGTATGCTCTAGGAATTAGCTCAAGTAGCAGAGAAGGTGTTTGATAAAAATTGGTTAGGATTTTGATCCATTCCATGCAGGTGACGCTAATGTGTGTTCAAGCCCAACCCACTACGGCTACCGCACAAAATCAGACGGATTTTGATCTCAAGGAAACTGACCTTTTGGACTTTATTTACTCTGTTTAAAATTGGCTTTCTGAAAGGGAAGATTTGAATGACTGATGAAACAGAGAATATGATTATATGTCAAATATTATATTGTTGTTTTTCAAATAGCATTCGTCTTCTGGCTGCTCCTATCCATATATATAATGACAAATAGCATATTTGGATAATCAAATTTGTTCTTTTTCTTCCTTTTCAAAGTTACTAGGTTTAATTGTAACCGAAAAAAAAAGTTACTAGGTTTAATTTGTGCTTCCACACAATATATAATTTATTCTCCATTTAGTTTAACAAACTTATTAACGGCACTCTCTGCATATTTTCAGGATTGATAATCAAATACAAGGCGATTTCAATCCATCTTTCGTGTATGAGCCCTCATAAAGATGATATTTATATGCTTTTGTTGAAGAACTTTACGAAATATTCATTACATTTTTGTGTTGTTTTACCCCACATTGTATTTCAGTATCTTCTTGAGGATGTTGCTTTGGAGCCCAAAGGGTTGAATAAAATCCCTGTAGGTCATGAGTTCATGCTTTTTTTTAACTTTTACAGGGAACTTTTTACTTGATGTGGATAACTATCATTCTAGCCATGACATTGATTGAGGAGCCAATATATTTAGCATTGGAATTTAAAATTAACTTTAGAATTCTTCATTAGTTCTCAGGTCCAGTGAGATCTATTTCTTTTACTTTCGAGGTTTATATTTTTTTATAACTCAGGTGGGTTTTCTGGTAACGCAGCTTCAGCCCCAAAAATCAAGAAATTGTGAATTCTCCAGTAATGTGTTGATTCATGCAGTTGACAAACTCGGGAGCTTCTTAAGGCAATTTCCTCTTTTTCCAAATGCGTTTCAGGTAAATTTTGAAGCACTCTGTGCTGCAAGTACTTTTGTTGAGTTTTTGTTCTCACATTGCATTGAATGAGGTCGATATTTTCTTTATTGGTCAGCTTCAAAAACTGAAAGTGGAACCAGCACATAAAACTTCTCCAGAGTAATATTCTAACCAATTTTTAGGTTTAAGATTTAAGGCATCATGTGAACCTGGTATTATGGTGGCTTCAGATTATTGACTTATTTATTGTGGTGCTAATTAATTAAACTCAAGTTATTTGTGCCTAATGAACCACAACTGTAATAATTTTAGTTGTAATACATATGTGTTTGTGTGTCTATTTGTTTTTTGGTATATAAGCAGACCGCTGTCTCGCATTCTACATGCTGAGGCTGATAGATAATTTTGATGAATTAGAACTTTATGATACACAAGGACAGAGTTGTAGGAACTGTCTTCGCTCACAATTAAGATGTCATTGTCCCCTGAATGAATTTGAAAACAAACCAGTCTTCGCTTCATATCCTCATATTTTCATGTTTCCATTTGTTGGTATGAGAAAAGGAAATGTAGCAGAGGTTGTGATTTCTGTTGGGGTCCATATTTTTTATATTCCTTCATATCCAAAACAGTGTTGCAACGGATTAATTAATTGAGACTCTGTCTTATCTCACATGGAAAACCAAAATTATATAGGTTCTGCTGCATGCTAAATTTGCAGCTCAACTCTTTCATCTATGTTATTGAGTCTTTGGAGCTCATTGTTTAGACTGTTTATGGAAAATTTGATGATTTGCAGCATCAGTGATTTAGACAATTAAGGCACAGTGATTATCATCCATAGTTTTGACTTTGGTTTTTCCTTTTGTATTCCCTAGAAATTAATTTTAGTGAGAAATCTGGATTTCCATGTCAGAAGGTTTGTTTTAGAAAATGCAAAATCCAAATATTATGAAGTGTGCACCGGAGAAGATCCTCTTTTTGCTTTTCCAAAATATAAATAGTCTATTATATTAGTATGATGTTTCATACCCCCAACTTATCTTTGATAGTTAATGTTCCATTTGTGTTTTGCAGGCCTGAGTCATTGGGTATTATTTTTGGAATTGTTTTCTTGGTCTTGGGAATCTTATTCCAGTATTTCAACTTCACTGCAGATTCAAATGTAAGTTTGCTCTCTTTCATTGAATACAGGAACATAACTTTATTTCAATTTACAATTTCTGCAATTTATTGTTGCTCAGAGGTGAAACTGTTTGTTTTTGGTGAAACATGAGAATTCCTGTTTGTTTATTATCTGTTTGCCTACTTTTTAAATGTAGTTATTTACATATTTAAGGGCGTTAGTGAAAAAACTGTTCCCACCAATTGAGGGGTAGGTGATGTGAGTACATTTTGTTCAAACCCATTAAAGTTTAAAAATGAAAGAGATGGAAAAAATTTGATGGCCTAATACTAATGTGGTGTTTAAATTTGGTGCCCTAATACTAATTTGATGGCCTTATAAGATGTTTTAGATGTAATGAACAAAACTATAACCTATAGCTTGTTATTTCTGCCTTTATTCTGCTTACATTAACACCTGTCATTTTCCAAATTTGTACCAACAGAGTTAAAACCTCTACAGAGGACAAGAAAGAACATAAGCCACCTCTACAGCAGAGCTAACAAGAGAAAGAACCCCTTCTAACAGAGATCAAGGCAGAAAAATCCTCTTCCACCACCCAGTAGCATATATATAAAGACCTATCCAAACTCTTTTGAACAATGAGCTGCTCAATATTGTCGATATTTTGATGTTTTGAATGCTACTTGATTTATTAAAATATGGTCAGTATTTTAATCATGACAAACAGCATAAAAAACATGTTATTATCCTATTTTTTGTAACTTAGACTTGCTAAACAAAGCATGATGCCACTATTTAGATCTCCATGTCTATATAAATAGTACCGTCTTTCCTACACATTTCACACGGTTTTAAAACCCGCTGCATCGCACGGGCACCATTGCTAGTTGATTACGATTTGAGTATTTTGATTGTTTTCCACATGGTTAAAGCCTACAAGTTTTGAGTCTGAGGCAAGAAGGAAAAGAAGGAAAAGAAGGAGAAGAAGAAAGATGGAGGAGGAGATGATGGTTAAATTGATGACGAAAAAGACAGGTGAAAAGGGAATAGGAGGAGAGTGTGTTTTATTGAAATGAATAGTGAGCAGAAGAATATATTCTTTTTCTTGCCCAAATTGATTTATTTCTTATTTTTATGATAGGTTTAAATGATACATCTTTAAGAACAACTTATTATTGTAATTGTTAAATTGCTAATGTTTCGAATTACTTAAATTTTATCTATAGATTTTAATTGATGTATAAAGTTAAATACTTTTGCTTTATGAATTTGAGTATTCGGATTGAAAACTACTTTAATCCTTTTGTAAGATTTTATATTTTATTTTCATCGATTGTGCTTCCATACAAGTTATTTAGAAGTAATTTTTATTTTGTTGATGGATACAAGTTGGATATGCTTTGATGCTAAATTTTTTCCCCATGATGTTCTCATTGAACATTTTACCTAAATCATTAATATGGTGAACTTGGTTGATTATAAATTTTGAGTTAAATGTCTCAATTATACATATCGATTTAACAAGGCTTTATATTAGTATATATATACTGTTTAATCATTAATACTTACTGGTAGTAACATTGGTCACAAAGTTTTCATACCTCGAATAAGCCTTACAGCAACTGAAAACAAATGACCTTTCATTTTTAAAAGGCGCCAATTCCCAATTAGACCGTGTTATGCAATGTCAAGGTAAGGTCTTAAAATCATAATAGAAAATAATAAAGAAGTGCCAAATAATTACACTAAAAACATAGTGTATAAAGATGTTCTTCAAAATTTACAATGAGGTTCCAATTTTGTTGTATCCATAATTAAACATTCGTATATTTTTTCTCATTACTTTTAATAAATATATACATGCATTTTTATGCTAACAAAAAATATATTTTATTTGCAGATTTAAAGATTTAAAGCACAATGAGTTTTACTTATATCCGTGATTTGCAACCGTTTCAATTTAACAAGAAACTCAAAGTACGTATCTGCAGAATGTGGCGATCAAAACTTATTGGATCTAATGACCAATTCAACGGCCTTCAATGTATCCTGGTTGACCAAATGGTAAGAAAAGCTCTTTTTTATGTTATTTCAATTTAATTATAATAACATCACTTAAAGAAAATTAAACTCAACATAGTTAAATTTGTCTAACGCATTTTCTATTATCTATTATCATATATTTGTATTTCCTTGCTTTTAAATATAATTTCCCCCTTATTAATTTTTCTTCTCCTCTTTTTTCAATTATGTAGACAGATGCAATACAAGCTAGCATCAAAGAGATCAACTATGATTTCGTAGCTCCAAATATAAAAGCTGGTTGCATTTATGAAATAACACATTTCCACACTGGTCGCAACAAACCATCACACAAAGTTGTACCACATGTTGCACAATTGTTCTTCAATGTGAGAACAACTTTCAAAGAACTGCCAACCATTCACCCACACATTCCAAGACATCGATTTTATCTGGTCGATTATACTCAATTGTCCACTCGCATAGACAAAATTGACATCCTAACAGGTAATACTCTATATATTATTAAAAACTATACATCTATAAATAATAAGTATTTATCCAAAAAATTTACACATTTTAATATCCTTATAATATTTTTTTATCAAATTGCAAGATGTTTTTGGACACATTACTGGAATACAGCCATTGGAACAAAAAAAATGGTCACCAATGAGAGGCTTGAGAATCAATGTGAAGTCTGCATTGAAAATATCATGTACAAATATTTAGAAAATGTTTATAATTAAAATTTTAAACTATTATGTCTCTTTCTAAAATATTTTTTTCTCCACATTTAATCATTCAGGAAAGAAGATGTTAGAATAACCCTGTGGGGAGATACTGCAAAGACTTTTGATTCCCAAGCTTTACAACAATTGACATCGCCAATATTTGCAGCTTTTACAAGCCTGAAAGTTAAACAATTTCAAGGTATCCAATTTATTTTCATCCTATTATTTACACTTCATCTCAAATAAAAACAAATCTAATTTATGATTTATCAACATGTAGGTAAAATTGTTCTCAACAGTAGTGTCTCCACATTAATTTTTATCAATCCAGATATACAAGAATTGGCGGCCTACAAAATGATGTATGAATTTTTATCATTTTTGTTTTAACATATACCTTTGTTTCCCCATTTTCCTAAAATAACACCTCTTTTTATTATATAAAAATAACAATAACCACAGCTTTAATGACTCTACACATGCCATTAAAATGATGCCTTCTAACGCCACTCAACTAATGACACCTCAACATTTAGAAGCTACTAAAAAGCTATCTGTCCAAGAGTTAAATGTTCTTGACCCAGATACACATAAGGTAAATACACTAACTTCTTTCTTTAATCTCCTTATTATTCGTATTTTAACATACAATTTTACAAATTATTTAAACTAAATTTCACTTTATTCTTCTCTAATCACTATATATTTTATAATTGTTTTTTCTATATTAACAAAAAATTTAAAATATGTTTTAGGACACTCCCATTTTATGCAGAGCATCTATTACGCGTTTTGACAAACGTAACGGTTGGTGGTATAAAGCATGCCTATCTTGCTTTAAACAACTTAGAACTGCTACCCACCATGATGAACTTTTGTGCCCCAAACACAATAATCAAATTACTCTCCCTTGGTAATACAAATCTCAACAATTTGTTTCATTTTATTTTTCCATAAAGTTTAAACACAATTGTTTTAAATTATTAAAACATTACTTAAATTTTACATACAAGTTCAAAGTGAGCTTAGTGCTTGAAGATTCAACTGATGAAACCAATGCAATCATAATTGGAAGACCAGCAGAACAGTTGTTTAGAATTTCTTGCAATGAACTGGTTGTTCAAAGAGGTTTTACCGACCAACAACAATTGCTAGATGCAATTATGCAAACAAGAGGACAAGTTAAAAAAAATTCAACTTCGATTTGGGAGCATGAGAAGTGATTCCAACAGAAATGATCTACTCATTCAAGCAATCTTTGACGACACAATGCCACTTCTTGAACCAACATCGCAATCATCTGACAAAAGTTTGGCTGCACATGACAAAGAAAACATTGCTACCCAAATGGTTCCACCCATTACCCCACTTCTCTCAAAGCAAATTCCAAGTGCATCTTCCACAAGCTCAGCTGATGCTCCTATAACAGAGGCTACCCCAATTTCAAAAAAAAGATTTAAAGACGCTGTCAAAAGAGCTCTCTTTACCTTTCGCCCATCAAAAAAACCAAAAAGGTTAAAATTTATATAACAATTAACTCCTTTATATCAGTATTTACGCATTTTCTAACATTTGCCAATATATTTCTTTTTCTTCCATTTAGAATTTCTCTAAGTCATGTTCGAACCAAAAACAAATCTGAAGAAATTGTTGCTACAAAAAGCATGGAGGAAATTGTATCAGATTCTGATTTACCAATCATTGGCTTAAAGAAGAAAACAAGCGAAGACAGTTCGGCAACCAGTTCTCCTACCCCGAGATTAGAGTTTGTATTCTCTCTTTTACAATTCACTCATCTCATTTAAATACATATTACATGCATAATATTCAATTATTCATACCTTCATTCTTCACTCAATCTTTATATATTAAATTGTAACAAATTGTGTTGAATTTGACAAAATCATTATTTTTGTGATATTCTGATTGATGCTTTGTTTTAATATTGGGTTCCTTTCAATTAAGGTATTATAAGATTATCTCTACTTATTATATAGGTCTAAAAACCATTTAAATCACTATTGAATTACGTATAAATAAAATTTTTGCATGCCGAACATTTGATAATACTATTAAATTGTCATTTTTGCAGGTGAATTTTTTTAGGAAATGTCCATTTTTCAGGGGAGGCTCTACCCGTTTTTCAGCAGAAATGTCAAACTCTTAAGTAATTTTAACTTCAAATAAGGGCAAAAGACATTTTTGTCATATGTACCTAACACATAAAAGAATTAAAAGCCTAAACATTATATTTACATCCTTTTCTTCAATTTTTCTTCAATACATCCACCCATGATTATTATACCTCTCTTCAACTTTTCCTTTAGATAAGCACAAAATTTAAAATATGTTTACTTTGTGTTACTTCAATTGAAAAACCATCTACGACTTGCTCATTAGTTCTCTTAATTCTGTTACTTTGTGTTTCCTCGGAAAACCATTTATAACTTTCTTATTAAATTGTTAAATTATATTATTCCTGTTTATACATAATTAGATGTTTATGATTATTGTCCTAACTCGATTCCCCATTCATCAACATTAACACTTACTATTTTCCCACTTTTTTATAACAAGGTCAAGACCTCCATCAAAGAGAAGAAAAGTCATGAAGAAATTGCAAAACAAAACCCGCCCAATTAAACAGCATGCTGCTCAAAACTATCCAACTTTAGCTATTTTGATAGCTGCTTCCCACTATTAACATCTCAATGTATATACAAACGTGTCTACTATTTTAACATAACAAATAGCCTGTAAAATATGTTATTACTTCATTTTTTGCAACTTTACTTCTTTAGTTAAGCATAATGCTATAAGTTAAATCTCATTGTATATATAAATAATCTTACTTTGTCTACGTAATTTCAAAACCCGCAGCATCGTGCAGGCTTTTTTGCTAGTAAATAAATAAAAGACTGAAATTTTATGATTTTTTTTTCGTTTTGGATAATCTAGGAATGACATTTATTACCAATGTGGCTTGAACCTACAACCTCTCAAGGAGAGTTTGAATTCATACCAACAGCGATAGATACGTACATATATGCTTCCAACTTAATATATTACAGGGCAGATGTGATAAAGGTAGTAGACGTCTGAACCCTATTTGGTTGGTCATTAGCATTCAACATGGTATCTAGTTCCTTGATGAATCTCTCCATAGCTGGGGCCGGTAAGCAAATAGGAACCACAATCCCATCTTGGCCATTATTGTCTTTGAATGGAATGTAGAAGCTAGCCACTCCAGGTATGGCCCCGACCCCACCCTTGGCTGGCCCGCCATACGCTGCTTTGCCCCACCCAAAGTCCACCTCTCCAAACCCAGCACGCGTCAGATCGGACACAAGGTACGTCCCCACCACCGTGAAGTGTGGCCGGCCCCTTATGACCATGAGATCTGCCAAAGAGCGCATGTACTCCTCTGTCACATCAGCTTTGGCCTGCTTTACCAGCTCCAGCGCGTAGCCCAACGGGTTCTGGCAAAGCCTGCCAGCCGTCGTGAGAGCCACCGGGAACGCAAACGCGTTGCCATAATAACCCACGGGCAGAGCAGGGTTGAATTTGGCACGGGCATTCACAATGCACAGCACGCGCACCTCCTCCGCCGGGTCTGGCTGAAGTGCTATGGTACGGCAACGCCAGAGGCAGGCCGTGAGGACCTCAAACGTGGAGCACTTGCTTAGGTGCTGTGGAACGAATCTACGGATGGCGGACATCTCGATGGGCCTGAAGAAAAAGGAGCGGTGGGCCATATCATCAAGTGGGATGATGGTGCCCTGGTTGTCCGCCACTTCATCGTACTCGTGGTGCGTACAAGTCACGCGCGGTGGATCACGAGCTTTCAGTAGCTCCCTTTTCCACACAGGCTGGATGGAGGGGACACGTGCGCCACGTGCCATCTCTCCCACGGCCATCATGAATTGGACTAGTCCTGCTGCATCACCCATGGTGTGGTTGAGACGCAGGGCAAAGATGAAACCACCGCACTTGAGGCGCGTCACCTATTACACCACAACACTGTTAACTAATGGCGCCATAATAATATTAATATTTTTTTGGTCAGCGAGAAAATAATTCTTACTAATGAGAAAGAAGACTATGAAAAAAAAAAGAAAAAAAAAAAGACATGTTTTACTCCTTGTGAATTATTTACTAATTAAATACTCTTTTTATTGATGTGTCGTTGCTCGTGCCTGTGATAAACAATTACCTAATTTTAATTACAAATGGGAACTTAAATATTCTTCCAACATTTAAAACAGAAATACCATTATAAATAATTTGCTTAATCAAAGATATACTTTGTTCCAAAAATATAATAAGGTGGTTACATTTAGACTGAGGTTCGAAACCTGTTGGAAGCATTTTGTGGTTAGGGGCAAGTCGAACCCCAAGTGGGGATTAATCTCACCTTTCGGATGTGGGAACACCTTGTGGTATTTACCAAAATAAAAAACAGAAATACCATTATATATAATTTTCTTAATCAAAGATATACTTTGTTCCAAAAATATAATAAGGTGGTTACATTTATGTCCTTGTATATTTTCAAATTATTTTAATTTTTTCAAACTTTTAGATTGGGTAGAATACATTCAAATACCATAAGAAAAAGCGAAGAATTAATTGTGTTGTTTACATGGGCAGAAAATATATGAAATTTTTATGTGTGGCGTGCCGTACTATGTTATAATATGTGTTTTATTTCTTAGTATTTTATCTTAAAATATAATTAAGGTGGCCATGAATTAGTTTGTTGGACAAGTAATTAGTGATGAAATATATATACTAAAAGTATGTATATATCTATATACCTGAATTAGCAAGAGTGGGCAATTAAGAACCCCATCCGATCCAGGAACATTATAAAGAAGTTCCTCCAAGCAAGGGAATGGGGGCTGAAGAGCATCACCAAATTGCTGTAGCGTAACATCGGCATCAGCCTCAATGAACAAGATACCCTCAGCCGTGCAGTCTACCATAAGCTTCCGGGCAGGCCCCTCCCTAAGCCTACCTGCGAAAGGGTAGTAAAACACTAGGGTCTCTGCAATTGCCTCTCTAATGACAGCCACAGGATCACTTCCTTGCATGGAGGGATCATAGCGATAAAATTGTATCACAGGTATCTGAAACCGAAGACTTTCTTGGTCATCGATATCAGAAAGTTGTTGAAACTCATGGGGTGTGGCCTTAGCCGGTGCCACCAGTTCTGGTTGGCGCCTTCGCACTGTGAACACTAAAGAGGTAGAAGGGGATGCCATATCACAATCTGATCGATGGATGGGACTGAATAGGAGAGTGGAGAGAGAGAGAGAGAGAGAGAGAATTTGGGAGCTAAAGTTTGGTGGTTGACGGTACTAGTAGTGTGTGTTATCATAATTATTGGGGAGGTTATTTATAATAGGACAGAGGCAGTGGAATTGGATGGCCTACACCTTTTTTTTTCCATTTTCTCTTTTCCTTTCCTTTTCTATATGTTTGGGTGGGTGGGTGTGAAGTTGCATCCTAAATTTCCTGGCTGCTCTGATTGGGTTGACTTGAACCTTGATAACGGACTTAGACCATAAGAAAAACGACTTGATAAAAAGAAAGACTTGATAGTCGACTTTCTTTTTTATTATGGACTTGACTTGGCCTCGATGGTTGTTGTTGGGTATTTACTAATCAATCTTCCGGCTAACTTCCAGGCTAAACTTTGCCATAAATAATTAAAATAAGACAATATAATATAAAACTTGAGAAAATTTTACAGTGGGCTTGGCGCATGGATGCACCCATTGTTATAGACTATTAGATGAGTAGTTGGTGATGTGGAGTTATCCACACCGTTGAGTTAGTTACCAGATAAATCGGTTGTTGTAGGTAAAAAGAAAACAAAAACTCTCCTTCAGTAGCGTTGGGTTTCTCTTTTCTCTCTCTCTTCCAGTTCGACTCCTTCCAAAATCGCTCCTCTCCTCGTTCTGTGACAACGAGACAGCGCGACGAACACAACTCCTCTCCTCTCAGGTATCTCTCTGTTTCTTCTTGAAAATACCTGTAGGATGACTAAAAATGCCTAAAGGGGGTGAATAGGCCAATTCAAGATTATAATCAAGTAAACAAAAATAAACTTTGGTAGCAGGATTGATATGGCTTATCAATCCTGAAACGTGCTGGGAATAAAATAAAAGAACACAAAGAGAATTATTTTACATGGTAAAACCCCACCTTTGGAGAAAATCCACGGGACTCCTCAGTCCAACACAAATCCACTATAGAAATATGATTACAAGAAGTACTCACACACTTATCCTAGACACATTCTAGATAATGTCTACCCAGGGGCGGATCTGTGTGAAGGGCAGGGTGGGTGCCCGCCCATCCAAAGTTTTTATTATTATTTAAAAACCTATATATGTTATAAGGGCAGCCCAAGTTTAAAAACTTAAAAGCTAACCCAATATACCCACATTGCCCATCCAACTTCAAAGTGGTCCCAGCTTTTGTCTCTTCTCTTTTGGCACACCAGCTTTTCTCTCTCCTATTCTACAGACCCGACGACAACAACATCCTTTTTCCTCTTTATTTTCTGCATCTTCCTATTATATTGGCTGGGAGTGGGCAGTGGGCAACTTGGCAAAAACTTGTCCTCTCCTTTCTACAACAACAAGCAATTTCTAATTCTCTCATTTTTTATATATCTTTAATTATAGTTTTAATTTAAAATTTAATATTCTAGGGTTTACTTAGAGATTGAATTATAATTTTGTGATTTTGTTGAAATTAATTAGGGCTTTGATTTTAGGAATTTTGTTGAGATGTTTCAATGTTTGATTTGTTCTTTGTTGATATTGTTGAGATGCTATTATTATTAGAATTTGTTTGATTTTTTGTTGGTATGTTTGATTTAAATTATTTATTTTACATGTTATTCATAGGTTATCTTTGATTATGTTGGATCACAATCGGAATCCCAAGAGAACAAAAAACTTGTTCTCTTTTTTTAAGAAAAAGAATGATGGGTCATCATCTAGTACATTGCCTTCTAGCTCTTCTTTATCTATTCCAATATGTGATGAGCAAAATCTTCCCGAGTCTCCCATTATCAAGCCTCAAGTTGAAAGAATTGAATCTCAAAGAGTCGATGATTATCATGATTTTAATATCAATTATCTTGAGCGTGATCCGGGATTACATCGTCTAATATGCAAATATCCGGTGAATGAACAAGATAATGTGCGAAGAGCATATATTCTTTTAGGACTATGTCAA
Source organism: Prunus avium (assembly GCF_965620075.1). NCBI lineage: Eukaryota > Viridiplantae > Streptophyta > Magnoliopsida > Rosales > Rosaceae > Prunus > Prunus avium. The sequence goes on from NC_142291.1 coordinate 103,422, forward strand.
CCCGAGTTAGAAGATTATCCAAGCCACTTAGAAGGGCGGGACTTTCGTCGATTTAATAAAAAGTGGTTTGGTCAATTCACTTGGCTTGAGTATTCAGTTGCTAAGAATAAGGTATTTTGTTTTCCTTGTTTCATTTTTGACATGAATCAGTCACACCCAACCTTTATTGTTGATGGGTATCAAAAGTGGAAGAGAATTGGTGGGTCAACGGATTCATCATGGCCTCGAAAAGCCAATGCTTGATTTGCTAGATACCTAATGCCCTCTATTGTGGCCGTAAGTCGCAACCGATTTTCCATCTCTTCATATTGAAAAAGTGGTAGAGAAGCAATCAAAGCAACAAGTGATGGAAAATCGGTTGCGACTTACGACCACAATAGAGGGCATTAGGTATCTAGCAAATCAAGCATTGGCTTTTCGAGGCCACGATGAATCCGTTGACTCATCTAATCGAGGAAATTTCATTGAAATCATAAAGTCTTTTGCAAGAATGAATATAGAAGTTAAGAAAGTTTTCCTTGATAAGGCTCCTCAAAATGCTCAATACATTGCACATGACAAACAAAAGCAAATCTTACATATTTTTGCTAACAAGGTGAGGAAGACAATTTGTAAGGAACTTGGGAAGAACAAATTTTGTATTCTAGTTGATGAATCACTTGATGAATCCGGTAAGGAACAAATGACTATTATTCTAAGATTTGTTGATTGATTGTGATGGATTTATTCGTGAGCGCTTCTTCGATATTGTGAGTGTTGTAGACACTAATGCCTTGACTCTTAAAAAAGAGATATGCAAAGTGCTTGGTAATAACGACATTCTAGTGGAAAACATGTGTGGTCAAGAGTATGATGGTGCTAGTAATATGCGTGGTTCATGGAATGGCTTACAAGCATTATTTCTTCAAGATTGTCCATATGCATATTATGTGCATTGCTTTGCTCATCGCTTGCAATTGGCATTAAATGGTGCAGCTAAAGATGTGAAAGTTTTATGGAGATTTTTTTTAATGTTGACTAACATTGTGAATTTTGTTAGTGCTTCTCCTAAGCGTCGTAGTGAGTTAAACTTAATTAGAAAAGTTGAACTCAATGGGTTGTTGGATTCTGGAGAACTTGAGACAGGTAGAGGACTTAATCAAGCTCGTAGTTTGAAACGAGCTGGAGCCACTCGTTGGGGCTCTCATTATGCCTCTATTACAAGTTTGATGTGTTTATTTAAAAAGACTAAATTACTTCTTCAAGAAATCAGTGATCATGGACCTAACCAACAATTTCGTGGCGATGCTGAGAGTAATTATATTGCTATGATGTCTTTTGAGTTTGTGTTTTCATTGGTTTTGATGGATAAAATTATGGGATTGACCAATTTTCTTTGTCAAGTATTTCAGACCAAAACTTAAGACATTGTAAGTGCTTTAAATTTTGTTGAAAACACAAAAATGCAGCTTCAAGATATGAGGGTACATGGCTGGGATGATTTATTCTGTAGTGTGGTATCATTTTGTGAACTACATGGTGTTGATGTTCCTGATATGGGTGCTCGTTATATGACGGGCACACATCGTTCTTGTCAACAAAAAGATTTTATTACATTTGAGCATTACTATCGCGTTGATGTATTCAATGATGCTATAGATTGCATGTTAAGGGAGTTAAATGATAGATTTCCAGAGCAAACTGTTGAACTTCTTATTCTTTGCTCAGCATTGGATCCTCGTAATTCATTCAAGTCATTCAATATTGAGCATATATGTAAACTTGCTGAGAAATTCTATCCTGTTGATTTCCTTCCAAATGAGTTGAAAGATTTGGAAATAGAGTTGAGGTATTTTGAAAATGATGTACATCGCCTTCCTTGCTTTAAGGAAACCAACACTCTTCCTCATTTATGTCAACAATTAGTGGAAACAAGTTTGGTAGAGAACTATTGTTCGATCAACAGGTTGATTCGGTTGGTGTTGACTCTTCCCGTTTCTACAGCAACAACGGAACGAGCTTTTTCATGTATGAGAATTATTCAGAATCGGCTTTGAAGCACCATAGCTGATGAGTTTCTTGCTGATTGCATGACCCTCCACATTGAAAGAGAATTTTCTAATAGTATCACTAATGCAATCGATAATTGAGGAATTTAAGACCTCTAAGTCTCGCAGGGTAAAATTTTAGATTTAATTAGTGATGTTTTGTATTACATTTACTTGTGGTTTTTGTTTTTGTTGTTAAACTTTTATTTATATATAGATGTATTTGAGGGTAAGGCTTATTACGTCCCCCCTGACTAGGTGTATCTTTTTCTGATTATTAATGAAATTCACTCGTACCATCGAGTTTAGTATGTAAGTTCCGCCCAATTGACTTTCCAATCCTGGATCCGCCACTGTGTCTACCGACTTCTTCGTAACTCAACTTCTGTCACGGGATGATCTTCGACACTCCTTATGTTGAACGCAATACTGGTCACGATTGCTTCAAGCTCGCCGGAGGAAAACAGCCACCACGGTCTTGATGCCCTCAACCATTATGAGTCACCGAACAATGCAAGTGAATGCAATATGAATGATTAAAGTGTTTGATAAATCACCAAATAAACATGGAACACTTGATGATTTATCTCAAATATATGCACAGCAGCTTTCTTAGGAATTTTAGATTCTTAAACAAAATATCAGAAAGCTCTACAAAGAAAAGAATGGCACATGGTTTTTTTATACAAGACTTGTTCTCTCTAGTTAGAGAGAAGCACAGTATGCCACGAATGTTATTGTTCCAATGGTACCACAACACATGAAACACTTGTTCTATCCTATCATGAATATTAGACTTGATTAACTTTGGATTCAAAGAGATGACGCCAACTAGCCACACTTTTAGGGAGAACAATATCTCCTAAAACCAATTAACTAGAAGATGAGCAATGTGCAAGTCACAATAGGAAAAGCCTAATATTTTAACTTAAATCAAAATAGAGTCCAATTAGGAAAGCAATCTCAAGAGATAAAATCTAATCCTATTAAAATAAGATTAACATAAAAGTGCTTGGGTGAAAATAACTTTAACTAGGAATCCTATAATGAATGCATGATTATGTCATGATTTACCTGAAATCAGTTTCCTCATATCGATCAAGTCACACTTCGAAAATCCGAGATTGAATGTGTTGCGCCAAATCTTCCAGTAAACATAATTCACACACTACTTCCCAACCTATGCTAGAGTCTAGGAAATGACAATACAATTTTCATACTAACACTTCTCCCTAATTGTCTCTCTCATCTCTATATCTCATGGTCTCTCAATCTCCTTCCCAGGCTTCATTTCAAAACCAAACCCATACCAAAAATCTCAGCCCCAATTGAAATCCCCATTTAGCTTGATCCCTGCCATCTCTCTCAATCATTTCAGCCTTCACTCTCCCTCCCTCACTCAATTCTCTTTCTCTATAGCTTTGGCTTGCTCTCTCTCTCTCTCTCTCTCTCTCTCTCTCTCTCTTAGATACGAGCACCAAACGTGCGTGGGCACAAATTTGTGAGTGATGGGCATCCTTTGAAATAGAAAGTTTAGGGTTCAACACAAAAAGACTACATGCAAGCAAATTTTTATTTTTATTTTTTGTGATTCTCTTCTTCTTCGACACTGAGTTGGAAAAAAAAAATAAAAAATTCCTCCACAAGACCAAATCAGTACCTTTCTTTCAAGGTTTTTATTTTTATTTTTATTTTTATTTTTAAAAATAAGATCTTTCAAGGTTCTTTCTTTTTCTATGGATAAATATAAAACATTTTCAAAGTGTAAGAGGATCTTTGAATAAATATTTTGTTAAAAAGACCAATGTTTCACTTGAAAATTTACCAAATGCATCTGAACAACCAATCCAATCTGATCTAGTAATGCATCACCATTTTCGACTCATTCAAGATAAGAAGATTTATTATCATTATTTTAGCTGATAGGACCCAACCCAAATTCCACTTTGGAACTGCGCCGAGCACACTTGACCAAATTGCCCTTCTAACGAAAACCAAAGTTTTTTTTAGGTTTGAGTTCTGCCGAAAATTCGGCAGAGTCTCCTGTTCGGTTCATTTTTACACATGATTTTTCATGTTATTCACCCACTATTTTGAGTTAGTTCTTGACATTTTATAGCTTTTTACTTCTTTTTTGTGTTTTAATAGGTTTTACCTTGGTTTGTATGAAAATGAGCTAAAAGTGCATTATTTGATATAAATTCTGTTTTTGTTCATTTTCGTAGGTCAACTTCGTGGCCTTGGATCAGCATGTTCCGGTCCTTGGATGAGGTGATGATCTTCATAAGACTTGTTCCAATGGATGTTAACTACAACATATCCAAATTTGAGCTCCATTGGACAAGTATTGCCTATCCAACCAATCCAGCATGTTACCACAGCTCTGGAAATCCGGATTTGGCCAGCTTTTACCTCCTTTGTGTCATCTTAATTTCTTGTTACCATAACTCTTGGTAACAAGGAATTACCTTTGCAAATGAGATATTTTCTGAAGCTTTTGGCATCTTTGTGAAGTCAAGGCTTCATCATGGCAAAGGGGACAAGGGCAAAGGCTTTAACTAAAGTATGAGTTTTATATTATATTTGTGAGCTGGAAATTGATGGGCAATGGAAAGTTAATTGCAATCTGAAGTGGGAGAGGTTTTGAACGTGGGTAGCCAGGCTATTCTATGATTCTACACCATTGAGAGCAGATTTTGGAGAGCTTGGAGCTAGGAGAAAGCCAAGGTGCAGCCAAGAAAAGTGGAGAAGAAGACTTCCACCATTGATGATCTTGAAGCTTTCATCATTTTCTGAAAATCTGTAAACTCTTTCTAATTTCATTTTGAATTTGTGTTTGAAATGATTATGAGGAACTAAACTCCATAGCTAGGGCTTAGGTTGAAGCCCTAAACATGATTACCTTTTTGTTTTGATGCTTGAGTGTATGAATTTCTAGATATTGTTGATGAATTCCAATTCACCAAATTAATCTATCCTTGATGTATGTTCTTCTTTGATTGATCACCTTTGAAAGCATGCTTCTTGAGATTGTTGGGATTATGTGTATCCTCATGTTATCCTAAGCAATAAATGGATGAAGTAAGAATCATCTATGTGAATTGGTTTCTTGAATACCTAATGTAAACACCATGCTATTAGGATTCTTGTGATGTTCATATTCTCTTTGAACTTAATGGGTTCTCCTTGTAATTGAATCGAAGTACGAACCATACCTAGGTTCGGTTATGAGGAGGGCACAAGTATTGTAGCACGAACCATGCACTTTACGTATATTAGAGAGAATCAATGCGTCTTGAGCCACGACCCATGGTCTTGATTGCGAACATCTTCATCAACACGTTTAGAGTTCATTACTTGAGTATTCATGAACTTGGGTAGAATTGTTTAGGGTGGATTCCGAAACCCTAGTGTTTGTTACATTTTGATTTCACATCTTGATAATTCATCTCCGCCATTCTCATTTAATTTAAAAGTCCATTTACTTTCATGCAATAGAAATAGGTTACTTTGAACCAAATCAAAAAAACCCCCCCAATGTGTGTGTGAGTTGCGTGTTTGACACGTTTTGTGTCTTTGTCACTGAATTTTGTTTGTTTCCGTAATTGTTTTGGACTTTTGGTCCGCGTTGTGTTCTTGCATTTTCTGTGCTGATTCCAACCGTATAAAGAACGTGAATTTTGGATAAACGGTTGGAAAGTTATAGGTCAAAAACTGGACAGAGGTCGAAACTGAAAAACAGAGAAACGAATCTGTCCAAATGGTGATAAACGGGTGATAGAAAGTGCTGTTTGTGTTTTTCTTTGTTTTCTTGTGTTGTTTCATTTCTTTTATCTTCCTTACTTCATTTTTAGTTTCCAATTTGTATTGTGTTTGTGTGTTGTGTAAAATTAGTGTGAACATTTTGCTTATGTCCCTTCTGAATTTGGATATTTCATTAGATAGCACTGTAGAAGATATCCAAGCTCAAGCTTTGAGAGAAAGGAACATCCAACTAGCTGTGTCTACTCCATTGCCTTTTTCACTCTCGCCATTTTCATCATCACCAAGCTCACCAAAAGTCGAGTCACCTCCACCTTCACCAATGGCGGCAGCAGCTGCAAATGCGGAACTTACTATGCAAGAATACTCTTCACCGCCAACAACTGGACAACCATCTTGCATAGTATATCCCGCAAGCACTTTGGAAAACTTTGAGTTGAGATCGGGCATGATACACATATTGCCTAAGTTCTTGGGAAATCCTGGAGAAAATCCTAATGCACATATCCTAGACTTTGAGGAAGTGTGTTCCACAATAAAGATTGAAGGCATGAGTAGTGATGAGATAAGAATGAGACTTTTCTCATTTAGTTTGAAGGATACAGCAAAGGAATGGCTTCACTATCTACCTCCAAATTCCATCACAACATGGACGGATCTTGCTACAAAGTTCTTGCAACATTTTTTCCCAGCACAAAGGACAAATGAACTCCGAAGTCAGATTACAGGAATTCTGCAAAGGCCGGGAGAAAGCTTCCAGGATTATTGGGACCGTTTCAAGAAGCTTCTAATCACTTGTCCGCATCATAACATACAAGCTTGGCTTCTAATGCAACACTTCTATGAAGGACTTTTTGAAGCGGACCAAAATAATGTGAATGCAGCTGCAGGAGGAACTATAATGACCAAGACTCCAACAGAATTGCGAGCAATATTTGATCTTGTTGCTGCAAATGCTCGCCAATATAATTCAAGGCAAAGACCAGTCAGAAAAGGGGAATCCTATGATGTAAGTACCCTTTCTAGTATGGAAGCTCAGATTGCAAACCTAACCAACATGGTGAAGAAATTGGCACCGGGATCATCCAAGGTTTGTGCATTTTGCTCCACAATTGGTCATGACACTGAGGATTGTCCCTTGGCACATGAGGAAGCAAATGCAGTGGGCTCATTTCAAAGAAATCAGTGGCCTAAGAATGATCCTTTCTCACAAACATACAATCCGGGGTGGAGAAATCATCCAAATTTCAGGTGGAGTGACAATTCGAATGTTCAACAAGGGCCAACTCAACCATCTCAAGGGCCAACTCACCCACCTCAAGGTCAACAACATACTCGCCCACCTCATGGTCAAATGCACTACTACAATCCACCACAACCACCACCTCAACCACAATCTACAGGAAAATCTTTGGAAGAACTTGTTGCTTCCATGGCTAGAAACACAGATAGTTTCATCACTGAGACAAAAAGCTACATGCAGAGGAATGACACCCACATGCAGAAAACGGATAAGGCCATTGCCAATCTAGAAAATCAAGTGGGACAAATTGCTCAAGCTTTGAGTCAAAGGGAACCTGGTATGATGCCTAGCCAACCAGAGATTAATCCAACTGGGCGTGAGCATGTTCAAGCAGTTACCTTGAGAACTGGTAAGGTAATTGGTGAAATTGATGGTTCTAAAGATTTAATTCACAATGTTGATGACATGCAGGTTGAACAAGTGGCTGAGCCTAAAGAAAAGGATGAAAGCAACAAAGAGAGAGATAAGCAAGCAGCTTCTTCATCCGAGTGGATCCCAAAGCATGAACTTGCAAGAAGGGCAAGAAAGGAGAAGGTAAGTCGTGAACCTACTGACGAAGAAATCTTACGTGCTCCTTTTCCTCACAGGCTTATGAGTTCCAAAAAAATTCAACAAGCCAAGGAAATATTGGAAACCTTCAGAAAAGTGCAAGTCAATATTCCTCTCTTGGATGCAATCAAGCAAATTCCGAGTTATGCAAAGTTTTTGAAGGACCTTTGTACCACCAAGAGGAGATTCCAAGATCATGAAACGGTTGCACTAACGGAAAAAGCTTCTGCTGTTTTGCAAAGGAAGCTCCCTCCCAAATTGAAAGATCCAGGAAGTTTTACAATTCCTTGCATAATTGGAGATAAATTGTTTGACAAAGCTTTACTTGATTTAGGTGCTTCAATTAATCTGATGCCTTATTCTGTTTTTGAAGCCCTTAACTTAGGTGATCTTAAACCAACTTCTGTTAGCATTCAATTGGCGGACCGATCAGTGAGATATCCAAGAGGAATTTTGGAAGATGTACTTGTGAAAGTAAATGATCTCATCTTACCAGCTGACTTTTTGGTGCTAGAGATGGAAGAAGCTCCTATTCCGGGTGCGGATCTTCCATTGATTCTTGGCCGCCCTTTCATGGCCACTGCAGATACTGTGATCAATGTTCGACAAGGAACATTGACAATGACAGTTCAAGGGGAAACAATAAAGTTCAAAGTTTATGATGCCTTTAAACTCCCCAATGATGAACATGAATGTTTTCGTATTGAATCATTGTGTCATATTGTGCAAAATACATTTAATAGTACTCATGGTACAGATTCATTAGAAAAGGTGTTGACACAAAATCCTCAAGTTGCTGAAATTGTTGATAATGAGTTACTTGAGGCTGTGAAATTCCTTGATGCATGTCCAGCCATACCACGTAAGTACACTCCAAATTTTATACCTTTGCCAGTCAATACTGAAAAGCTTGTTCCTTCTCTTGACAGGGCACCCGAGTTAGAGCTCAAACCATTGCCATCCCACTTGAAGTATGTTTATTTAGGTAAAACAGAGACATTGCCCGTGATTATTGCTAGCAATCTCAATGTGGAAAATGAACAGAAGTTGATGCAAGTGTTAAGAGAACACAAGGGAGCAATTGGTTGGAGTATTGCGGACATCAAGGGAATAAGCCCAACAAGATGCATGCATAGAATTTTACTGGAAATTGATTCCAAACCCACAAAGGATGCTCAACGCAGGTTAAACCCAATCATGACAGAGGTAGTCCGAAAAGAAATTCTGAAGCTATTGGATGTGGGTATAATTTATCCTATTTCCGATAGCAAGTGGGTAAGCCCGGTCCAAGTGGTTCCTAAAAAGTCAGGAATAACTGTTGTAAGAAATGAGGGAAATGAACTTATTCCTTCTCGTGTCAAAACGGGATGGCGTGTTTGTATTGATTATAGAAAATTAAATACCGCCACCCGAAAAGATCATTTTCCATTACCATTTATTGACCAAATGCTTGAACGTCTTGCAGGTCACAGTTACTACTGCTTCTTGGATGGCTATTCAGGATACAATCAAATTGCCATCGCTCCTGAAGACCAACACAAGACGACATTCACATGTCCTTATGGTACCTTCGCCTACCGGCGTATGCCATTTGGATTGTGTAATGCCCCGGCCACCTTCCAACGATGCATGATGAGTATTTTCTCCGATATGGTAGAAAAATTTATTGAAGTATTCATGGATGATTTTAGTGTGTTTGGTCATTCATTTGATTCATGCCTTAACAACTTGTCTTTAGTTTTGCAAAGATGCCGGGAATGCAACTTAATTCTCAATTGGGAAAAGTGTCATTTCATGGTACAACAGGGAATCGTTTTAGGTCATGTGATTTCCAGTCAAGGCATTGAGGTTGACAGAGCCAAAGTAGATGTGATAAGCGGGTTGTCACCTCCCACATCAGTGAAAGAGATCCGATCCTTCTTAGGACATGCCGGGTTCTATAGAAGATTCATAAAAGATTTTTCTAAGATCTCTCGACCATTGTGTAGCTTGCTTGCCAAAGATGCAAATTTTGATCTTAATGATGAATGTTTGGCAGCTTTTCAAAGGCTCAAAACTCTTCTCACAACTGCACCTATCATTATGCCTCCAAATTGGAATTTACCTTTTGAATTAATGTGTGATGCATCTGATTTTGCAGTTGGAGCTGTATTAGGACAAAGAGTTGAGAAGAGATTGCATGCAATATATTATGCAAGCCGTACCCTTAATGATGCTCAGTTGAACTATTCAACTACTGAGAAAGAGCTGTTAGCTGTAATTTTTGCTTTAGAGAAATTTCGTTCGTACTTGATAGGCTCTAAAGTAATTGTTTTCACTGATCATGCAGCTTTGAAATATCTCTTGGCAAAGAAGGATGCAAAACCAAGATTGATACGATGGGTTTTGTTGCTCCAAGAGTTTGATATTGAAATCAGAGATAAGAAGGGATCGGAGAATGTGGTAGCTGACCACCTTAGCCGATTGATCACTAACTCCAATACCGAAGAAGACACTCTTCCTCTTCGTGAATCCTTTCCTGATGAGCAACTTTTTGCATTACAAATTTCTGACCCATGGTATGCTGACATTATCAACTTTCTCGCTACAGGAAATATACCAAGGGATTTGTCAAGAGGTCAAAAGGACAAATTGCTGAAAACCACCAAGTCCTATGTGTGGGATGACCCATATTTGTGGAAGTATTGTTCGGACTCCGTGATTAGGCGATGTGTTCCCGAGACCGAATCTCAGTCCATACTCACATTCTGTCATTCGAACGCATGTGGTGGCCACTTTGGAGCCAAGAAGACAGCTTTAAAAGTTTTGCAAAGTGGATTCTATTGGCCAAGCTTGTTCAAAGATGCATCACAATTCTGTCTATCTTGTGATAGGTGTCAACGAATGGGTAACATTTCATCTCGAAATCAAATGCCTTTAAACCCAATTCTAATTGTTGAAATATTTGATGTTTGGGGAATAGATTTCATGGGTCCATTTCCTTCATCTTTTGGAAATCTATTTATTCTACTTGCGGTTGATTATGTTTCAAAATGGGTGGAAGCAATTCCAACCAAGACTAATGATGCGAAAGTTGTTCTTAGCTTTCTTCGAGCCAATATCTTTTGTAGGTTTGGAACACCGAGGGCCATCATTAGTGATGGGGGATCCCATTTTTGCAACCGATCATTTGAGACCCTACTCAAGAAGTATGGCATAACTCACAAGGTGTCCACCCCCTATCACCCTCAGACTAGTGGACAAGTGGAGATTTCTAACAGAGAGGTGAAGCATATATTAGAGAAGACTGTTGGTCCTACTCGAAAGGATTGGTCTTTGCGCCTTAACGATGCTCTCTGGGCCTACCGAACTGCTTACAAAACTCCAATCGGTATGTCTCCATTTCGCTTAATCTTTGGTAAACCTTGTCATCTACCTGTTGAGCTTGAACACAGGGCCCTTTGGGCAATTAAGAAGTACAACTTCGACATGAAGGAAGCAGGAGATATCAGAAGGTTACAACTGAGCGAACTGGATGAGCTTCGCAATGATGCTTATGAGAACGCAAAAATTTACAAAGAAAAAACAAAGGCGTTTCATGATAAGCATATCATTAGAAGGTCGTTTGAAGTAGGGCAAAGAGTATTACTCTTTAACTCTAGGTTCAAACTCTTTCCAGGTAAGCTTCGTTCCCACTGGACTGGCCCATTTGTTGTTACTAATGTCTTTTCCTATGGTGCAGTTGAAATCCGACCAATAGGCATAGGAAAGGAATTCAAAGTTAATGGGCATAGGTTGAAAATCTACCACGAAAATACTTTGCATCAAGAAGATGAAGTGCTTCACTTCATTGATATACATTCGGGGATGCAAAACTGAGTTGGGAAGGTAAGTCCTTAATAAAGTTTTCAACCCAAAAAAAAAAAAAAAAAAAAAAAAAAAAAAAAAAGAGAGAGAACGACCGGTCGTACATGCCTCGCGACCGGTCGCTCGTTTGGTTTTTCAGAAAAAATTGAATCTGCTTCGAAACGACCGGTCGCTTTTCACTCGCGACCGGTCGCTCGTTGTTTTTCTTAAAAAATTGAATCTGCTTCTAAACGACCGGTCGCTTTTCACTCGCGACCGGTCGCTCGTCGTTTTTCTTAAATTTGAATCTGCTTCGAAACGACCGGTCGCTTTTCACTCGCGACCGGTCGCTCGTTGTTTTTCTTAAAAAATTGAATCTGCTTCTAAACGACCGGTCGCTTTTCACTCGCGACCGGTCGCTCGTCGTTTTTCTTAAATTTGAATCTGCTTCAAAGCGACCGGTCGCTTTTCACTCGCGACCGGTCGCTCGTCGAAATTTTTTTTAAAAAACCGTCTTTTTCTTTCCTTTCTCTCTTCTCTCTCCTCACTTCCTCTTCTTCCCAGCGACAGACCCACCCCCCCCTTCGACTTCTCTCTTCTCCCTCCCTCTACCTCCCTCACAACCCACCCTAATCCTAACCCAAATCACACTTTTCTCACTTAATTTTTCGAGTAGAATCCGTTTTTGGCATCTATTCCTTGAAATTTCAAGTGTTTTCTTCAATTTGAGGTGATTTTCAGTTAGGGTTACTGTAGCACCAAGGTAATTTTCGAATTTTTCTTGGTGTTTTCTCTTTGATTTTCTTACTCTAATGCATTCCTATAGTTGTTTTGTTTCTAATTTGTTGTTTCTCTTGTTTTTGTTTTGGGTTTGGCTTGTGTTTATCATTTGGTGTGATTTTCCTCAATTGGGTATGTTTTTCTCACTCTCTTATTTGATTATTGTTGTTGTTATTTGTGTTTATTATTGGAATTTTGTCATTTTGGTTGAATGTTGGGAATGTTGTTTACATTTTGGAATTTTGGCTTAATTGTGCATTATGATTAATATTGTGGCATTGTGGTATTTTACATTGTGATTAAATTGTTGACTCGTTCGAATTGGTGTATATTTGTATTGTGGCAAATTTTGGCTATGTGCATGCATTTTGGTTTTGATATTGGTATAATTGTGGCGTATTGCATGTTTGGGAACTGTGGCATGAATTTTGTTGTTGATTTGTTTTGTGCATATTGTTTTTTTTTTTCTCCTTAGATGTCTAGAGCTAGACAGGGTACCAGAGGGGGTGCATCTTCTTCACGAAGTGCACCTCAACCGGAAGAGGCAATGCTCACTGCCACTGTGGTTACTGAGCGTAACTTAGATCTTAGTCCCTCCATCCAAACCGCTGGACTTATTCAAGTCCGGCACCTTATTAGGGACCGAAACCTCATACCCTTAGCTCACATCTATGCAAAATATAATGAATCAATTGTGCGTGAGTTTTATGCCGCTTTCCCTAGGGAAGAACTTAGACGTAATGCAGAGGTGCCCCTTAAGGTTCGGGGCAAAAATATTGTACTATCCACCTCCATTATCTCTGAGGTTCTTCAAATAAGTGACAGAGAGAATACTGTTAATTGGAGACAATTTTTGGGTGAGGATTTTGACATGCAAAGGGCAGCTGAAACACTTTTTTATGCTGACCCTGCTGCCTTTGCATCTCAAACTAAAAAGACTGTCCTCATTCAGGGTAAGTTGACACCCTACTTTGCCATCCTGTGGAGCTTTGTGCGCCACAACATTTATCCATCCGGCCAACGGTCGGAAATTCCATCAGTAGGGGTCAAGCTCCTGCAAATTTTGCATGAGGGAACTTTTATCCTACCAGTTGTTGACATCATTTTTGAACGCCTGAAGGCTTGTGCACGTAAGAAAAGCATAATTTATTATCCTTGCCTTGTTAGCATGATTTGTGACCGCTCAGGTGTTCGGGCTCGCCCCACTGATATATATGTTGAGCCCATGGGTCCCATTTCGGACACTTCTGTGTCCAAGAGTATCTCTCAGAGGCGCCATGCACATGCACCTGCACCCGCACCTGCTCCAGTGCCGCCTCATATGCCACCACCACCACACGGGCCGGCCTCATTCCAGCCATTCCCACCTGCTCCCACTGTCGACACTTCTGCTTGGGAGCCCTCTCTCCAAGCCATTTGGGACTTGCAGATGCTCCAGTATCAGCAGATGCAACATATGAGCACTTCCATTGACGCCATTTGGACGCACCTCCAGATGCCAGGTCATCCCGGGACCTCTGCACATGTTGATGGTGATGATGTTGATGGTGATGATGATGATGAGACTGATGATGATCAGTAGTACTTTGAGCTTTGTACCCTTTTGAACTTTTAATTTATTTTGTTTTTGGGTTTTATTTTGAGACGGTTATTAGTTTGTTTGTTTCAACTTTTACTGTTAGTTCAACTTTTAATTGTTTACTATTTCTTTTATTTTGTGATTATCCATCCCAATTTTTCTATATGGCATTGTTTAGTATTAAATCTCCCTCATTTATAAACATTGTTTCATATAAGTTTGGGAAGTAGGTTGTTTATGTTTATGCACTCAGAATTTTGGCTCAAATGCTTATTTCATTCCAAAACATGTGATTCTACACACAAATTTCTATAAAAAAATAAAAATAAAAAAAAAAAAAAAAAAAAACAATAAATTTATGAATCACTTGTTTCTTTTGCATTTTGAGCTAGCTGAGGCTTCTGCTAATTGCCTCTGTCTGTTCTTGCTTGTAGAATCTGCAGCAGCTCTACATGATCTTCGTTCCTTTTCTGCAGCATCTCTACATGCTGGTTGGCGCTGTAGAGCCGCTTCTGCAGGTCCGCCACCAGAGCTTTCAGGACCGCCACCTCCTCACTCAGTGCCCCGCACTCTCGTGTTCTCGCCAGTAGGCGCATGCCCAAATTTGTGGCCGAGACCGCGTTGAGCACGGTTAGATTGTGGGACTCGTCCACTGCCATCTGGTCAGACCTCTGCGCCACATGCAGGTGATCTGCAACTGTCAGTCTGCTGACAGTCATGCCCTCCGGCATTACTGCCCTTCGCGGCACCACCTCAGAGAAGTTTGAGGCCGAGCCATGGTGGTATGAGGAGTTTGGGAAGATAGGGTTTGGAGGAGCCCTTATCTGGGAATTTGGTGGTGCTAGTGACAGCTCAAGGTTGAGATCATCAAGGTGAGTACATGTGGATGCCATTGTTTTGTCTTTGGATGTTTTTGATGGTTTTCCTTGAGTTTGCAGAAAGAATTGCAGGGTACTCTTCCGCTTGCAGAGGCGTGGCTTAAATAGACATATGCAGATGAGAGGGAGAGCCAACGCCATTTCGGATTTCCCGGGCATGCTCGACCTAATCGCTTCAAGGGGGAGCACATTAACTTTCACTTTACTTTTCTTTTTTCCGTGTTTTTCTAGTGTTTTGTGTTTTTGCCTTTCCCTTTCGGCTATCACCTTTGTCTTATTTTAGTTAGGGAAGTGTGTTTTCCCTTTCGGCTGTCGTCTTTGTTTTGTTTGGGAAGTGTGCTTCTTTTTCTTTTCCAACTTCATTTCTTTTATTTCTGACAATCAAAAAAAAAAAAAAAAAAAAAAAAAAAACAACAAACAAATACACGGAAAGGGCAAAGACAACCAGGCACACCACTAATACATTAGAAATTATTCTTTCACAGTGCTCGGTGTCTCGGCCATTGGACCTTTGAGTTTAGCCCTATGGCTATCCTCTTCCGGGGCTTCACGCACAGCCTCTTGGGGCTCATCACTCGAGCTCCCAAAGATCGCACTCTTAGCTTGAGCATACCTACTCTCGCGATCGGTTTTCTTGCGTTTACCCGGTTGGTCCAGGTCCTCCAGCTGCTTTCTCATGTCATGGGCGTAAACACTTACCATCTTTGAGAGATTTTGGTTCTCTTCCCGCAACGCCTCTAGCTGGTGTCGATTCACCTCCACTATCCTTGCCCTTTCCCTTTTTAAACTTTTAATAATACTCTGGCACTCTTCCACCATACTTCGCTCCGCCGCCAACTGACCTCTTAGCACCTCCACTTCATGGGACTTCGCAAGTAGGCGATGACCCACACTTGCGACTGTTGCGGTGCTTTGCACGCTTAGTGCCAGAGCATCGCTCACGACCCGGTTGTCATCCCTTGATCCCAGCACCCGTATATCCTTGGGAGTTACTAGATTTCTAGCAACTCCAAGGGCAACATCGTTGTCCAGCAGTATCGAGTCATTCACTGTCACGTGCCCCCGTGCAGAGGCAAAGTAGGGCATCCACACTGGTGCCACTGCTTGGCCCCGAGTCTGAGTCGGTGGAGCTAGGTTGAGATCCAACGAGAATGGGTAGGAAGACGCCATTTCAACTCTTACTTTCTTTTGTCTTTCTTTTCTCTTTTGTGTGTTTCTGAGTTTGTGTGTTCTTCCCCAACTCTTTCTCTTCTTCTTTTATAGAGTTAGTTTTTACGTAACCCTAGCCACTGCGCTTCTGCGTTTTGCGCGGCCCTTACGGCCTATCCCCTTAGGTCACCTCACCTGGTCCCCAACCCCTTTAATTACAGTTCCGCCTTTCAGCGCTTTTGAGAAACGAAAGTCGTCACACCTTCCTATGAAGCCAATAATTCTGGCTTGGGACCGAGAGAGAGACCGCTGCTTGTCGACACGTCTCTCACTTTGTTTCCCGTGACTCACAGGTGCCGAGACTTCAGGGCCCACTTTTTCTATTTTACTGAGTCCTCGCTCTTTGTGCTTCTGACTTGGTTTCTCTGTTTTTTATTTTTATTTATTTACTTTCTTCGCTTTTGGGCTTTCGTTTGGGTTGGGCTTTCATTTGGTTTGTGCGTTCTTTGGGTTGGATTTCTGCATGTGTAAGACTGTTGTTAGGGCTTACTGTTTTATTTGTTTCTGTTTGGATTCGTTTTTGTTTTTGTTTTTGCGACCGTGTTGTAGTTGTTTTTCGTGTTTGTTCTTGTATTTACTTGCTTTATTCCCTTTAATTCTTGTTATAACGTTGTTGGTGCCTGAATTCTTTAACATTGAGGACAATGTTTGTTTCTAAGTTTGGGAAGGGATAGCAAGTCTTTTTCGTTTCACTTAAATTCTTACTTTCTTTTATTTTGTTTTCTTTTCTGTTTTGAGTCTTTTTTGTTCTTAAGTCACTTTCCGGACATATATGATGAGATTGTGATGAATGTTTAAATGACTTGATTGAAAATGCTTTAAAAAAAAAAATAATAATAATTTGTTATTCACTAAATGGCATCGTTCTAGCATGATATGTTTGAAACCCTCTACGCACTTGCCATTTGTTTCATAATTCTCTAGTTGAGGGACTTGCATGATCCAAAGAATTGTATCAAGCATGAATTAGACTTGTATAACCATATAATGTGAGCTTTGAGCCTTGTGCTTCAATTCATGAGTGTTATACACATATTCTTACTTTTCTTGTCATCTGAGTTGTTGTCTGATCTCATTATTCATTGATTTGGTTGAGCACTTAAAAGTTACTCATTCTTGTGCAATTTGATTACATGACATTTGAGAAATGATATTAAGGCCCTCTTTGGACCGTTTGTGCCTTTCAAGCTAACCTTATGCATGCTTAAGCATGATTTTCCATTGTAACCACTTTGAGCCTACATGTATGCCTTTTCTTTCAAGTAACCAATTATTACTTCTAGCCTTAGCCTGAAAAACAAGAATTTACCTTTCTAAGGAACTCGTGAGCTTTAATTTAGATGTGTTTTTCATGCTAAGTTTGGGAAGGGTTATTACACCTAATCTAAAAAAATAAAAATAAAAAAAAGAGTACTTCACTCAAAGGGTGAAAGATGAGAGAAAAGTTGTGGTTATTTGGCAATGGATTCAAATTTAAATTCCATGTCTCTTGGTTGGCCTCAAAATAAATAAATTGATGGTTGTTCAAATGGAAGGAAGGAGTGTGATTCGTAATTAGTGGAGGTATAAGGCTTTGTGGTCTATTTGATCACCAAAAAAAAAATGAGTGAAAATCTCAAGCGTGATGTTTCAAAGTCTTTTAGTCAACGATTATATGCTCTTACATTGTGAGTTCCTTGGACTTTGTTGTATCCATATCCTTCATTTCTTACTCACCTTACACCCTTAGCCCCATTACAACCTATAATAAAGACCTAAATTGATCCTAAATGTCATGTGGTTGATTTGCACACATTTTTCAGCTTTTAAGTGTTTAGCATCCTTCTTGAGATCATATTCATGCATGTTTTTCATCTTGCTAATTTTGAGTTAAGTCCCGTATGGTTTAACTCTATTCTCATATTTATTATTGAGTGATGCATTGTAACCCTCTTCCGAGTGATTCATTTGTGAGAGGACAACTTTGGTGAGATTTGAAGTTACATTTGTGCTTGGTATGATTTTTGAAGTTGTGTGAAAACTGAAATTGGAGAATGAGTTCCATTTGGCCATCACACTACTACACTTGAGCATGTTGTGTTATGAATTTTGCCGCCTTGTGAATAATGTGTAAACTGAGTTTTTCTTGTGAAAACTTTTGAGTCGGTTGCATGAGTTGCTCTCTCCTTAGAAAGTGTTCGGAAAGTTTTGTTTCGAGTCTTGTTTTAATTTCTGTTTTGCTCGAGGACTAGCAAAAGATAAGTTTGGGAAGTTTGTTCGGTTCATTTTTACACATGATTTTTCATGTTATTCACCCACTATTTTGAGTTAGTTCTTGACATTTTATAGCTTTTTACTTCTTTTTTGTGTTTTAATAGGTTTTACCTTGGTTTGTATGAAAATGAGCTAAAAGTGCATTATTTGATATAAATTCTGTTTTTGTTCATTTTCGTAGGTCAACTTCGTGGCCTTGGATCAGCATGTTCCGGTCCTTGGATGAGGTGATGATCTTCATAAGACTTGTTCCAATGGATGTTAACTACAACATATCCAAATTTGAGCTCCATTGGACAAGTATTGCCTATCCAACCAATCCAGCATGTTACCACAGCTCTGGAAATCCGGATTTGGCCAGCTTTTACCTCATTTGTGTCATCTTAATTTCTTGTTACCATAACTCTTGGTAACAAGGAATTACCTTTGCAAATGAGATATTTTCTGAAGCTTTTGGCATCTTTGTGAAGTCAAGGCTTCATCATGGCAAAGGGGACAAGGGCAAAGGCTTTAACTAAAGTATGAGTTTTATATTATATTTGTGAGCTGGAAATTGATGGGCAATGGAAAGTTAATTGCAATCTGAAGTGGGAGAGGTTTTGAACGTGGGTAGCCAGGCTATTCTATGATTCTACACCATTGAGAGCAGATTTTGGAGAGCTTGGAGCTAGGAGAAAGCCAAGGTGCAGCCAAGAAAAGTGGAGAAGAAGACTTCCACCATTGATGATCTTGAAGCTTTCATCATTTTCTGAAAATCTGTAAACTCTTTCTAATTTCATTTTGAATTTGTGTTTGAAATGATTATGAGGAACTAAACTCCATAGCTAGGGCTTAGGTTGAAGCCCTAAACATGATTACCTTTTTGTTTTGATGCTTGAGTGTATGAATTTCTAGATATTGTTGATGAATTCCAATTCACCAAATTAATCTATCCTTGATGTATGTTCTTCTTTGATTGATCACCTTTGAAAGCATGCTTCTTGAGATTGTTGGGATTATGTGTATCCTCATGTTATCCTAAGCAATAAATGGATGAAGTAAGAATCATCTATGTGAATTGGTTTCTTGAATACCTAATGTAAACACCATGCTATTAGGATTCTTGTGATGTTCATATTCTCTTTGAACTTAATGGGTTCTCCTTGTAATTGAATCGAAGTACGAACCATACCTAGGTTCGGTTATGAGGAGGGCACAAGTATTGTAGCACGAACCATGCACTTTACGTATATTAGAGAGAATCAATGCGTCTTGAGCCACGACCCATGGTCTTGATTGCGAACATCTTCATCAACACGTTTAGAGTTCATTACTTGAGTATTCATGAACTTGGGTAGAATTGTTTAGGGTGGATTCCGAAACCCTAGTGTTTGTTACATTTTGATTTCACATCTTGATAATTCATCTCCGCCATTCTCATTTAATTTAAAAGTCCATTTACTTTCATGCAATAGAAATAGGTTACTTTGAACCAAATCAAAAAAACCCCCCCAATGTGTGTGTGAGTTGCGTGTTTGACACGTTTTGTGTCTTTGTCACTGAATTTTGTTTGTTTCCGTAATTGTTTTGGACTTTTGGTCCGCGTTGTGTTCTTGCATTTTCTGTGCTGATTCCAACCGTATAAAGAACGTGAATTTTGGATAAACGGTTGGAAAGTTATAGGTCAAAAACTGGACAGAGGTCGAAACTGAAAAACAGAGAAACGAATCTGTCCAAATGGTGATAAACGGGTGATAGAAAGTGCTGTTTGTGTTTTTCTTTGTTTTCTTGTGTTGTTTCATTTCTTTTATCTTCCTTACTTCATTTTTAGTTTCCAATTTGTATTGTGTTTGTGTGTTGTGTAAAATTAGTGTTCTTTACGTACTCAAATTAGAACTTATAGGAAACCGACAAGTTCTTCGTGGGATCGACCCCGTACTTACATAATCTATACTTCATTAGATTCGTGCACTTGCGGGTATTTTTAATTGGTTGTTTGCACATTAATTTGTGTCCTTTTAGGAATGCAACATCTCCCCTGTAAAATTACTCGTTCCCCAAAACTTTTTCACTTGTACAACAAGCAATTTAAATAACCACAACCATTTAGCATGCACAATAGTAGAATTCATGCAACCAAACATCAAATCTTTATGGCCTCAGGCCTCTTTAAACCAAATAAATTGTTATGTCATCTAAAACTGATCTCAACTTTTTGGAACAACATGAATACATTAGCAGATTTCAAAAATAACTTAACTGAACAACTTTTCAATCACTTGATCTTGCGGCTGCACCTAGTAACTCTAGGTTGACCACGTACCCTTACTAAGGGATCAAGCCATACATAGTTCTTTCACTTTTTATATTGCACTTGTATATCTTTATCATTTATTATATTTCAATGTGATTTGCAAATCAATCCAAGTTCTCATTTTAGTGATATGCTCAATAATATTCACAAACTCTAGAGCAATACTTTCCAACTTTCCCAATTCTCAAAACAGTTCATACTTGCACATAAATAGGCTACTCAAAGAATTTCCTCTAATTCATAAATAAGTTTATATATTACTTGCGTATTTTATATGTATATATAATAATTAACTTATTACAGATAAGTAGGAAAACGAGAAAATTATTAAGATAATATTGACCACGTGAAATCTTAATGTCAATATCAACAGTTTAGATAAAACATATTTCCCTCTTTTACATGTAAAAACAAACTCATCGCTTAAGAAAAAAATTGTGAACTGTATAAAATTCTTAACACTTAGAAAACTATCAATCCTTGTCTCATAAGTCGGAAAACATGTGTTAAAACCTTCACTAATAAGTACCAAGATAAAATCATCAATTTTAGTTTAAAAGATCTCAAAACTCAAATACTCTCCACCTAGGTGTACCCCCATTTGTGATTCGACAATTTCACTAATATTTCGTCAATTCCAATAATATTCCGTCAATTCCTTGTGTCACATAATATGACACATCCTCACAGGCCTTAGTAACACAAAGTCAACCCGAGCTGCATTCCTCACAATACTTGGGGGACATGTAATCAGCCCAAGAACGCACATCCTCGCAGAACTCGGGAAACATGTAGTCAACCCGAGAACGCACATCCTTGCACCACACGATTGAGGCATCCCTGAAACTCGTGGGATATTGTCATAAATGATCAAAACTGTTTCAAAGGCAAAAAAAAAAAAATTGGGGGGGGGGGGGGGGGGGTGTACTCTTGTGGTAGGTTTGAAAACCATATTTCAAATCTTTCTCAACTTTCCAAAAGTCAGTTCTCAACTACCTTTGAATTTACACCATGTACTGTTGAGAACTAGTGTCCATTATTCATTATTTTCAAACCACTGGGTATATATATTAAATATAGACATGTACTTAGATATTTGATTAATTTATTATTCACGTTGAAATCCGATTAACAAACCATTCCCAAACTCTTCACAACTAAACACAATATAATATCCTGAAAGTAAAAGCAATTACATAATAACTCATAAACATTAAATCATCCAATAACACTCAGTCTGATACTTTAATAATAATCATAAAATAATAATAATAAATAAATACATAAATAAGTAAATAAATAAATAATAACCCCTAGAGATTCCACCACTTCCAATAATGCATAAACTTCGAATATTAGAAATAACCTCCAGGACTACCATAAAATACTATAATATAATCTCAAAATCTAACCATAGTCAAAATAATTCACATAACAGTCAAGCCTTGTTTCTAGGATCGTTCTAACACTTCTTGAAGAATGAAACTACCTCGGAAGATTCTCGGTCAACCGAGTAGTCAAACTTCCCAAAACTGGTCAATTGGGCCTACGGGGCCCATGACTCGATTTCCGATTCAAAAGTTCCTTCAGGTTCAACAAGGTTTAATAAACATGTCCTGCCATTTTGGTCTGAATCGAACGGTCGGATCGCTTGCGATCGCACGATCGAATGGTTAGTGTTTAACGTAAACTTTAAGTCATTGAATCGGAGTATTCAAGACTCCGATTAACTATCCGTGAATTCCTACACGATCCTAGAGATGCCTAGATCAACATATTTGAAAATGAAGTCAATCCAACGGTCCGAACATATCGAACCTGGATAACGCCTAATATGCGATATCCAATCAACAATCAAACGGTAACAAAATTGAAATCCGAGCATACTGTCATGCTCGGGACGGCAGCGCGTGGGTGTCTAAAGCGATTCCGATGATCGAAAAATCTCCAAATCGCCGGTCAAGACCTATACCTACATGATCAGAATAATGAATAGAGTAACTTTGTTCTTGGACCAACCCCAAAAAGTAACCGGAAGTGGCCGGAATCAAGGGCCAAAATCGGCCAAAACTTCTATCACTTATTTGAGAACCAAAACGAATAAATTAATCTTAAACAACCCAACCATCAACTAGAACACATTGAGATGATGAAAAAGCATACCTAGATCGATGAAATTGGTGGCCGAAATCGCCCTAACGAGCTCCAAGAAATTTTGAGAAAAGCTGGCCTATTTTCTGTGTTTTTCGATGACGGCGGAGGCTAATTGCCACCCAAATTGGTGGCAAGATCAAGCGACGGTAGCCCAAAATTTCCGATGGCTGTAGCTCGTCGCGAAGGGAGGGGGGGTTTGGTTCGCACGCGAGAGAGAGAGAGAGAGAGAGAGAATCTGGTTTTTAAAAATCCCTTTTCGAAATAATTACAGTTTTGCCACTGGACTATTTTCTATCGTAATTTCTTCGTTACAACTCCGATTTGAGCCCATTACTTGTCTATGAACTCATGTCGACGTGCTCTATGCAACAATACTGCTAAAATTCCCAAATTCTTTCTTGAACAAAAATTCAACTTTTAGACCAATAAAATATTCTCAGGGTAAAATCGTCTTTTTCTTGAATAATTTAATATTTAACTATTAATTTAGGATCGGGTTATTACATTAGCCATTGTTGAGGCCCAAAAAATCCATGGTTGGGCCCAAATAAATCCCTGGCCCAAAATGATATATTATTGAAAAAAGATCCGATTTGGAGCACATGAAAGTATGACATACATGAGTCATACTCCGCACGCCATGCTAAATAAAAATTCGTCATGCTAGAAATTGAGATTAAAATTATAAAATGCATTTAGCTCTACAAATCCATGCCAATTATCCTATCAAGCGTCATATTTAAAAGCATGCCAAGCAACATGCCATGCCAAGCGGAAAATTATTATTTCACACCCAATCGCACTACAAGCTTAAGTGGGCTCAAGCCACTCGAATGCCCAGGGCTTGCTTGAGTGGATTGTGGTATGGATGGTAATAAATTGTCATGAGGCCCATTTATGGACCGAGAAATGGAAGTTCCAGGTCGCTTGGGAGACTCGGGACTCAAGCCCATTTCTTAGGCCCAAATGTGGGTAAGCACAAGAGAGAAAGTAGCCCATTGCCCCAATTAAAATATCCCAACCAAAAGATAGCCCATTACTACAACCAAGATGGCCCAACACTTGATAAGCTTAGCCCATTTATTTGACAAGTCATATTGTTGTCTCAAGAAGCCCATACAATTAGCATAAAAGTCAACAGGAGCCTCAGCACTTGGGTGAAAACAAAAGCTACGAAAAGAAGCAAAGGTGTCCATGTATGCAGAGCCGCTGGAAGCTTCAGCACGTGATGGGGGAACAAATTTCCAGCAAAGGCATTCGAAGGACCAAGGAATTTTGGCACGCAAGGAAGGATGCCATCCTTTAAACCAGCAGGCGCACCCATTTTCTTTCCTTCATCAGATTTGGCCATGGAAAGAGGAAGGAAGAGGAGAAAGAAGATGGATGAAAATGGAAGCTCTCCTCTGAAGCAACCGCAGGAAGAAGCCTGGAGCTCCAAAAAATCTCTGATTTTGTGGGATTGGGCAGAACTAATTTTTGCCACCATGAGGTAAGTCAAGAAAGAGGAGAAGAAAGGAAGAGGAAAGCTTAACTAGATTGGGAAGAAACCATTAGGATTTCTTGGAGAAGACCCATTCCCAACAGCTATAAATAGGACCCCTTCTACCCAACAACCCACAACCTTCAGAGAGCAAGCTTCCTCTCTCACATGCAAATCCAGTAATTTTCGTGCTTTACTTACCCATTTCCCTTAGCTCCCCTGTTCTGGCAGATTGGCTGCAGCTTTGACAGAGTCACTGTCAAGCTGCCGGAAACTGCTAAGATTACCCATAATTCTTCATAATCCTTCTCCCACTTCATCAAACCTCCTTAGAATCCCTTTCTCTTTCCCTTAGAACCTCTGCCCCTCATAGGAACTCACAGCTCTCTCTCTCTCTCAAGTGCTAAACTAATTATAATTTTGCTCCCATGCCATAATCTTCTAATGCAAAGCTAGAAGATTTATCTGTAATTTGTCGTTATTTTCATCGGTAAAGGTAACCAAGGAGTTTCCTAAGGCGTCGTCACCTTTTCGAGACATCTTTGGAGCTTAATCTTCGGACTCAGACACAAAGGGGACACTTGCATCAGATTGCTCCTTGCAGCAGCCCCGCCCACTAGCTGCCGGAAGAAAAAGACCCCTACATAAATTGGCAACTTCACTGGGGATTAAGCCACTATCTGCACCAATGCCTCCAAAGAAGAAGACCAGAAGCAATAAATCGGAGGAAATAAAGAGATAAGAACATTTCCTCTTTCTTTTTCTTTTTCCTTTTGTTGGCTATCTACTTTGTAGAACAAACATAATATAAATTACTCACATGCTCTCTTTGCTTGTGTCTTAGATCTCCATTCTCAAGCAAAACAAGATCTTGTAAGAGGACTGGGGGCTTCAGCCAACGTGCTAGCCGCTAACCACCGTCATCAATTTTTGAGGCTAGCTCTGCCGTTCACCTCTCCGCCATGATACATCATCAGCAAGTCTGGCCATCGTCGTAAATCACCTTCGTAGCAGCCCTCACCACTCTAGAGTTGTGAAAACGCGGTGAGAGAGGGAGAAGGAACACTTGCTCAATGCTCTCAGCCTCATCTCTGCGAATGGCTTCTCCAAGATAAGATTTTTATTATCATGCCTTGTTGATCTCAATATAGCATATATATTTGTTTGTTGTTTTAATATATCCATAAAATTTATGTTTCATTGAACAATCTCAAGCATAGACAAAAGCACATGCATTCGGTCTGCTCAAGTCCAAAAAAAAAAAAGATTGATTGATTAGTTGTTATTCATATGGTGCACCAGCTTGCATCATTTTCTTGTTATGTATTAAACCACCTTTCAATTTTGCATCTCCAGCAAAATTTCTCAGGGCCTTATTCCACGCACTATTCACTTATCTTACTTCTTATCATTTCGTATCAATCCACCTTTGTGTTAATCAATCCAAGTTACACATTGCAATGTAGATGCCAACTATGCATGCTCAGTACTAAAATCATACTTGCTTAGCATGCTTATGTCAATTATGTTAGTCATTTGCAAGCTACAATGCTTATATTATTTTTGTAATCACCGTATGCTTTGGTCATGCAACATTATATCGGTCATGTGCAAGGGACTCAAGCCTCCAAACAACAAATAAGAAAACAAATGCTCTCATGTTTCCTACCCAACATCTCAACACACTGCCATTATCATCCATTCCTTAGACAAATCTCTCTCTATACTTCCAGTCATAGAAGTTCAAGCACCACTGGAAGAGTGGCTGGAAGAAGAACAAAGCCAGTTGTTGAAATCCAAACACCACTGCTGGAAGAACCGTTGCCAGAAGCACATGCTACCACCGAATCATGCCAAATTGTCACCATTGCAACAAAGGGATATCCCAAGTTCTTCATGCCATGCAATGACCCAAACAAATACTAAGAAGGCCACGTTTGCAAGAGTTTTTGTAGCTTATGCCCATCAAATCCTTTTATGATGATTATGGTGCACTTGGGGGCTGAGGAAGGAATTCATTGCAATCACCACAACAGCGATTCCAAAACCCCAAATGAGCTTACAAATCCATTATTACCAAAACCACTATTCCAAGACCAAAAATCTCCTTGAAATTCCAATTATGTTACTATGACCTCCAAGTTCGCCATCACTTCTTGTTGTAACCCAACACATTTGCTGCAGTGACCACATGCAAAGCTCAAGCTTCAATAGCCAAGCCCAAGCTTTTGGTTCCTAAAACATGTTCACAACAGCTGCAACAAACAAAACCTAAGTTGCCATAACCGATATGCTCCAACGCCTCAAGCACTTTCTAAGCCTTGACCATTCCAATGACCAAGTTTAGGAGTCAAAACCAAAAGGCTATCGGGATGTCTCAATTGCCACAATTCCATAATCAAGCATCATCAAGCCCCAAGCCTTAGTCAAGAAATCCAAGCACTATGCTTTACTCAAGAAGGAATACATCTCAATTCATGGCAAATGGAAGGAAAATATTGCGAAGGTAGTGCTATGATACTGCCGGAAGAACCTAAATGCTGTCAAGATGAAGTTTCTTTTACCAAGCAATCATAATTTTTGAAGCGATGTCAAGCTTTCAAGAAAAAGGGTGCTGGAAGCATATTTTCCTATATTCATCCATTCTTCACCTGCAACATCCGACCACTGCTTGCCATACTCTAAGGAAGATCTTGCACACCGAGATACATGACGGAACTCTAAGAGGCAAGCTATTGACAAGGACCCCTTGCCAAAATGAAGGGGAAAGTAGATGGCTACTGTCATTACATGCTTTGATGACTTGCTCGACGACGACGTATTGTACCACCCATGGAAGAATGACCCAAAGCCACCGGAGGCTACGTGGGAACCTTGTGGAAATATGGAGAAGGCCTACTAGAGCAAATATTCAAAATCTGCAAACTATAACACCTCATGGCTACTTGCGGATGGATGGGAGGATGGTTCCAGCAACAAAGTATTCACATTGGACATGTCGGAAGAACACCACTTTGGGGCTTCATTTGGTCAACAAGATTATCAAGAGATAGCTGCTGCAATCTCTCATAACCTCACAGACGTTGAAGAAATTCAAGGGGTTATGAGCTGCAAATCACTCTTTGATTAGTTGGATTGTGAGCCGCATACAAGTAAAGCAGCAGCTGTGGCTATGTTAAATATCTCTGCTGAGCATGGCAGCCTAGTACAACACATGCCAAATACATGCCAACCTAAGCCACAAGCTTTCATGCTACTGCAAGCCATGCACACTCCTTGGCTCTTTCCTACTTGGGGGCTTGATTTGATTGGAGTATTCATCAATGCAAAGTGGCTCAAAGTCTTATTACTGCCGAGTTGCTTTTGCACCTATCCTTTTGTTTTGGCTTTTCAAATTTATTTCAAAGATGAACTCCTTATGTGTTTTAACTATATGCTTTCATGACTTTTCTAGAATGCACCACCAATATGGCATGCCAAGGTGTAAGATGGTATGTGCAATGAGAATGGAGTATTTTGGAAAAAGAAAAAAGCCTCTAGAACTTTGCTTTTACCTTCTTCTGTTTTGCAAAACTTGTTCTTTGATATAAAAAAAATAGACAAACACACTTTTCATTAAAAAGCTAAGCTTCTCAGCAGTAACTATACCAAGCAAAGCCACTTAGATGGGATCCCGAACTGAAACAAGCATCAAGCCTAAGTAAAACGATGTGGAGTATGCAAAGTCAAGCTATTACAAAGCAACGAGCAGTAAAAGTGTATTTTGAGGTGCTAATGAAACCGTTGACTCCCAATTGGAATGCTCAAAAAACTTCACGACATCCGGGAATTCTTACAGAAGCCTTCGTGAAAATCATGCATACAATGGTCTAACCCTTTTAAGGCACGCAAGAGGGTGCATTTTAGGCCAAATGAGTAGACAAGCCTTGCAAAAGTTTTAAAGAGCAATGCATCGAAGATTTAGCTTAAAGGTCCTGCCAAAATTTCAGCAGCATATACCTTGTTTTTAAGGCTTGCCAACCTGTTAGAAAGATTTCAAGAAGTTCACAAGAGCAAATTCTCCCAACCAAGCAATATATCTATATATATATATATATATATAAGATGTACGGATTACAACATGCCTCAAGCATTCAGAAATTAATGCAAGTTCCAGCGGTTCAGTAGTACATTACAAAGTCATAACGATATAGTCGTTAGATTATTTGAAAAGTACACAGCCATCGCAAAAACAAAGTTACACATGCTGAAGATTAGTACATCCTATGGTATCAAGAAAGATGGAAGCTATGCACCGAGCCAACTGACCCCAAGCCAAAGAAAACAACCTGCGAAATAAAATGAGGCAGCACTGCCGGAAGGTGCAGAGCAGTGCCGGCAGCTATGTCAGATGTTCCGAGAAGAGGAGGAGTATGAGGCAGCACTGCTGGAAGGTGCAGGGAAGTTCCGGCAGCTATGACGAATGTTCCGAGAAGAGGAGGAGTATGAGGCAGCACTGCTGGAAGGTGCAAGGAAGTGCCGGCAGCTATGACGGATGTTCCGAGAAGAGGAGGAGTATGAGGCAGCATTGCTGGAAGGTGCAGGGCTGTGCCGGCAGCTATGACGGATGTTCCGAGAAGAGGAGGAGTATGAGGCAGCATTGCTGGAAGGTGCAGGGCAGTGTCGGCAGCTATGTTGGATGTTCCGAGAAGAGGAGAAGTAGGAGGCAGCACTGCTGGAAGGTGCAGGGCATGCCGGTAGCTATGTCGGATGTTCCGAGAAGAGGAGAAGTATGAGGCAGCACTGCTGGAATGTGCAGGGCAGTGTCGGCACATGCATCAGATGTCCCGAGAACATAGGGTCTAGGGGAATCATGCTGCCATGCACTATTGCCAAAGCCAAGGGGAAAACCCACACATGTAGACAATCTTGGGAAAAGTCACAGAAGAGGAATTTCCCAAGCCATAATGATACAAACACAGCAAGACGACATGGCTCACGCCTATTGACATCCCCGAAATGCTGTATCTAGTTGCTAAACCACAGAGAAGTTCTCAGAGCAATCGGGGCACCTTTCCGTAAAACCTCAAGCTTCCTTTCGTCCTCCGAAGTTAGTGTGATATGGAAGAGATCCAATTTGCCGCAATTGGGAGGTGGAAAATGTTGGCCACGTCCTCAAGTGTAGGGAGTAAACTCTCCCTATGAACAAATGAAAGTGTGTGTCTTGGTGCTCCATCACCTGACCACATGACGAAGTGTCTTGGCTTCAATATGAGTGTCACACGCCTTGGAAAAGAAAATTGCATCCAGCACCCCAGTCCGACGTAGGATGTCGCAAGTAGAAGGGTCCCTCAATTCACGGTCAACCCATTCTGACCAACCCTTGCTGATGCCGCACAGATACTGAAAAAATAAGGGGATTGCCGGAAACAATCACTGAAGCAGTTTCCGGCACTAGCTCTTCGCCTATTGCAACATGTTCACAAGCATTCTTGAGCAATGGAGGGGGTCTTCCCGTCTTCAATTTATCATCCAGTGAATAAAGGTGGCCACTAATAATTGACGACGGGTTAGTGGATGTCATGGAAGGTCTTGACAAGCGATGAATCCCTGCAAGAATTGCCAACAAAGAATATGCTGAAAAAACGGCAAAGCATAAAGCTAGTTCTCTGTGTTAAAGCCAAGCAATCTCCACACTAGCATGCAAGCCATATGAACTTTACAAGCCAAGCAAAGCAAGCTATCTCATGCCAAGTGAAATGCATAAACAAAAAAATATTTTTGAATCATCATGCAATCTATTACTCGAGCTCATGATGAGCAAATTTCCCATTCCATGCTCAATCAATCATTCAAGCAAACCCTTTTTCACAAAGCAAGTGCTACAAACTGAGCACTATTTACCTCATAGTAACCTCTTTCACAAAAACAAAATCCCTACGAGTTACACAGCATCCTTGCAGACCCATCATACACATGCTTATGTCTATTCCTATAAAGCCAAAAAAATAAACAGTTATCCATGACCAAACTCTAAGCTCATAAAGAAAAAACCAATGGTGCTTTCCTCAAGCTTTCAACAGCCTCTAATCTTATGCATTAATCATGCGATTACAAGCATGCGCTCGTAATGCATATAGTTCAACAACAATAAAGAAAAAAGGGGGTCAAGAACGCAGCACACGCAAAATATACGCCAAGCAGGGCAAGTCAAGCTCAGGCCAAAGGAAACGCTTAAGCAAATACCCAAGCAGCATGCAATTTATCCATGGCAAGCAAAATTTTCAAGCAATTCCCATGACAAGCAAATTCTCCCTCAAAATGCAAAAAGATTCAAGCATTGCAGAGCATGCACTCTGTCAACATGGGAGAAAAGTCCAGATTTATTCAAGCATGCAATCATAAGAAAAACAAGCCTAGGCCAAGATATCAGTCTATATCTATTCCTACAGAGTTAAAAAAGAAGGACCTGAGATTCCAGTGAACGAGCAAAGCCCATGGGCATAAAGAACCCAACAAGCCCCTCAATAGATTCAAGAAATTCCAAAGAGGAAAGGGCATACCTTGTCAATCACCTCAAAGGACGACCTCAAATACACCAAGAAAGAAGGGAGGTTGGTGCTAGAAGAAGGGTAGTTGGTGCCGGGAGAAGGGTAGTTGGTGCTAAAAGAATATCGTCTCTTCTATTTCACGATACCATCTCCTTCAGCACCATCGTTGATCTCATTATTTATACAACCAGCTGACCCATCATTGCAATTATCCCCATGTTCTTCTGCGCAGACTTTGGCACCATCATTATTTTCATGCATACTTGAGAATTGGTCTTTCTGAAGATGGATACTTCGGCAACTAATACTTGCAAGAACTTCTTCTCGTGGCTATATGACAACTTCAATTAAAGAAGAACGATCATGTTTCAAGAGTACATTTGCAGCTGAACATGCTTAGGGATTGGTGCAGAAAGTTCTGCTCTGGCCTGGAGAGGGCTAATCGCGACCACTTTTGGTATAAACTTCTTTGGTCTCTTAGAATTTCAC
Organism: Prunus avium; assembly: GCF_965620075.1. Lineage (NCBI taxonomy): Eukaryota > Viridiplantae > Streptophyta > Magnoliopsida > Rosales > Rosaceae > Prunus > Prunus avium. The sequence goes on from NC_142291.1 coordinate 134,533, forward strand.
CGCTTTTGGAAGTAAAAGCCAAGTTGCACCTTTCACTTAGAGAAATAACTTTCTCTTCCAGCACTAGCCTTGGATGACGATCAAGCAGAGAAATGCATAAACAACACGCTCAATGCTAAAACATGCCAAGCAAAACTTATAGACGAGCTTTCCTACCATGTCAACTGGACATCCCACCTTTGGAAAATCGCTAAAAATCAAGCCTATAACCAAAAAATCCCAAACTTTCCAGATTCTTACTAGACATATCAAACTTCATTTTCCTAAAATTTCATTACATTTAGAGTTAGGGAAGGCTGTCAAACAGATTCCCAAAACATGTCACGCAGCAGGAATTGCACAACCCCAGCAGCTTAGCCCATACTTTGAAATTACTCCAAAAATTCATTTTTGCTTCAAATGACACAAGACCAGTTCCAACACAACCATTGAGAAGTCTATTTTCATGTATCAAAAGCTCCAACTTAGATTCGAAAAGAAAGTTTTCAAAAGTTTACAAAACAGCCAGCAAGCTACTATGAGTTACTTATCACAAACACTTGGCATGCATTATTCAAGGGGAGCTTGTATGAGTCTTGTTTATCACCAAGCTGAAATACTAAATCACAAGCTCAACCACAGAATTCAGTGCTTAATTTACAAATTTTGAGAAATACAAATGAACTCAGGCTTCAAGAAAACAAGCATGCATCAAAGGCGTCAACATCAATCCATACACATACTTTAGAAAAATGAGGGCAGAGAACACTACAATGGTTGGATGATTCTCAATTTTGGATATGTTGTAAACAACACAATCTCAAGCAAATTTCATAAAGCAAGCACAGTCACCAGAGTAGTAGATATTAAAAACAAGTGCAGAAACCGAATCTGCAGAAACTCACCAGCCATTGATGAATACGGAAGCTGCAGACCCATTTTGAGGCATCAAAAAAATTCAGAAAATTCTCAAAAGTTTACAGGCTTTAGTCCTCGAGCAGATGAACAACTTTTATGAAGAAAGTTTTCTGATCAGAACTTCCGAAATGGGACTTCTAAATTGATAAATAGTACCCACGGGTTTGGATTCTTGAAGAAGAAGAAGAAAGAAGACACCGAAGAGGAAAGAAAAGAAAGAAGAAACCAAATGAGGAAAGCAGAATTGTGGCAGAACCGTAAATCCAAGCAAAAATCATGGCAGAATTCGAAATATAAGCAAAGGTGGTGGTAGAATCGTAGATTCAAGCAAGATTGGTGGCAGAAATGTAAATACATGCAAACTCAGTGGCATAATCATAAATTCAGACAAGATGGGGAAGCAATTCTTGGCAAAGCAATCTCTACAAAACACCAAAAACAATCCAGATTGGGAAACCACAAATAGCTGCTGGAGCGTATAAATTTGATTTTTGGGTCGGGTTTAATTATTCGGCCCATTCCAGCACTTATCCATGGCCCTAATAATTAAGGGGGCTAATGTTGAGGCCCAAAAAATCCATGGTTGGGCCCAAATAAATCCCTAGCCCAAAATGATATATTATTGAAAAAAGATCCGATTTGGAGCACATGAAAGTATGACATACACGAGTCATACTCCGCACGCCATGCTAAATAAAAATTCGTCATGCTAGAAATTGAGATTAAAATTATAAAATGCATTTAGCTCTACAAATCCATGCCAATTATCCTATCAAGCGTCATATTTAAAAGCATGCCAAGCAACATGCCATGCCAAGCGGAAAATTATTATTTCACACCCAATCGCACTACAAGCTTAAGTGGGCTCAAGCCACTCGAATGCCCGGGGCTTGCTTGAGTGGATTGTGGTATGGATGGTAATAAATTGTCATGAGGCCCATTTATGGACCGAGAAATGGAAGTTTCGGGTCGCTTGGGAGACTCGGGACTCAAGCCCATTTCTTAGGCCCAAATGTGGGTAAGCACAAGAGAGAAAGTAGCCCATTGCCCCAATTAAAATATCCCAACCAAAAGATAGCCCATTACTACAACCAAGATGGCCCAACACTTGATAAGCTTAGCCCATTTATTTGACAAGTCATATTGTTGTCTCAAGAAGCCCATACAATTAGCATAAAAGTCAACAGGAGCCTCAGCACTTGGGTGAAAACAAAAGCTACGAAAAGAAGCAAAGGTGTCCATGTATGCAGAGCCGCTGGAAGCTTCAGCACATGATGGGGGAACAAATTTCCAGCAAAGGCATTCGAAGGACCAAGGAATTTTGGCACGCAAGGAAGGATGTCATCCTTTAAACCAGCAGGCGCACCCATTTTCTTTCCTTCATCAGATTTGGCCATGGAAAGAGGAAGAAAGAGGAGAAAGAAGATGGATGAAAATGGAAGCTCTCCTCTGAAGCAACCACCGGAAGAAGCCTAGAGCTCCCAAAAATCTCTGATTTTGTGGGATTGGGCAGAACTGATTTTTGCCACCATGAGGTAAGTCAAGAAAGAGGAGAAGAAAGGAAGAGGAAAGCTTAGCTAGATTGGGAAGAAACCATTAGGGTTTCTTGGAGAAGACCCATTCCCAACAGCTATAAATAGGACCCCTTCTACCCAACAACCCACAACCTTCAGAGAGCAAGCTTCCTCTCTCACATGCAAATCCAGTAATTTTCGTGCTTTACTTACCCATTTCCCTTAGCTCCCCTGTTCTGGCAGATTGGCTGCAGCTTTGACTGAGTCACTGTCAAGCTGCCGGAAACTGCTAAGATTACCCACAATTCTTCATAATCCTTCTCCCACTTCATCAAACCTCCTTAGAATCCCTTTCTCTTTCCCTTAGAACCTCTGCCCCTCATAGGAACTCACAGCTCTCTCTCTCAAGTGCTAAACTAATGATAATTTTGCTCCCATGCCATAATCTTCTCATGCAAAGCTAGAAGATTTATCTGTAATTTGTCGTTATTTTCATCGGTAAAGGTAACCAAAGAGTTTCCTAAGGCGTTGTCACCTTTTCGGGACATCTTTGGAGCTTAATCTTCGGACTCAGACACAAAGGGGACATTTGCATCAGATTGCTCCTTGCAGCAGCCCCGCCCACTTGCTGCCGGAAGAAAAAGACCCCTACAGCCATAAAATTCAAAATGAGTTGATAGCTATTTTAGCATCAAATGTTAAACATGTAATCTTGAAAAAATAAAAATGGCAAACTATTTTTTAATCATTCTTCATTTTACTTATGATGCAAGTCACATAGAACAAATGACTTTAATATTGAGGTGTGCTTATTGTGGGAACCGAATTTTAGCAAAACCCTAGGTCAAATATTTCTTTCCATTTGGGGATTATTTGATTTGGGGATTCTTGCCTTGAATTAGGGATTTGATTCTCATCAAATCCCTAATTGATTTGAATCTCCTAAAATCAGGAAAAATAATTCATTTCCCAATAAGGATTATTTTTCCCCAAACCCTAACCCTCCGAGGCTTTATAAAAACGAGACTAATGCAAGGCATGAGGTAAGCCATTCTAAGCTCTCAAATTACTGCAGAAATTCCCCTCCTTGCCGCCACCTCCCTCTCTTCCTTATACAAGGCTCCGGCCACCGCACACGGCTCCAACCACCCGGTTCTCTCCCCGAGAGAGCTCTGTACCCTTTTAAGCTATTGTTTCTCTACGAATCAATCAAACTAACATAGGCATCGAAGGGTCTTTGGCCAACACCCCCTGGGTGTGGTCCTTTTACTCCGATTGGTTTTGCAGGGAGAAAGAGTTCGAGGAAGGAGAAAGGAGAATCTATTGATCGAATATTTTAAGGGACGAAAATCACTCCCACACTTATCCCATTAGGTTTTTCCTAAACAAGGTTTTAATGAGGCCTCAAAATGTTATTCTTTATCTTTTGTAGACTCTTCCAACTTTAATAAAATTAATGAGTTGATAAAAAAAAAATTATAATTTTAGTGTTTAATTTTTCTAAAGGGGCACACTTTAGAAATTTGCCCAAAGTCTTAGAAAAGCTAGGACCAGCTTTGTCGATATGTACTTTTTAATAGATTGAGTTAAAATCAATATAGCATCTTTCTTTAAGTAAATTTTTTTCGTGATCCCAAAATAAAACTTGTGTACAAGTTAAAGTCAGATATCTAAAATTTTCCGGCTAAGTTTTTATGCATTGAATTTTGAGATGAGAGTTTCATGGTAGCTAAGATATGAGAGAAACTCTCATGCAACGAGGATAACATTTTTTGCTATTTCTGGCCAATAACACAATGATACGAGGGATAACTTTTTCACATATAATTGTGTTATCGGTCGGAAATAGCAAAACAATGATATCCCTGTTACAAGTAATTGTTATTTTTTCCTAGGATAGGGCTTTTGGTTTTTTTTTGTCGCTTGCTTAATTTCTTTTTGTCATTTTGTCTACGTGTTGATTTTCAGAGCGAATACCTTTTTCTTCGTTTACATATTGAGAGTTTGCATGTAAAAAGCAAACCTCTTTCTGTCGTTTTTGTTTACTTACTCACTCTTCGTCGTTTTGCTTACTTAATCACTTTTTGTCGTTTTGTTTACTTAATGTTAATCTCCTTTGGTCGTTTTTTATTTTTTTTATGAAGACATATTGCTGAAAACTAATTCCCACGTGTGTTGCAAACATGCACAACACACCACCTGGTCACTGATTACATCTATCTACAACCACAAAACCAGAAACTATAACTTAAAATTCCACATCAAATTATGAGATATGGCCCCTCCCAGAAAAAGAAAAGGAAAACAAAAGAGAGTATTCTCATCTAAATGTGAAGTCACACTATTGTATCAGATCCTTATAGACAACCCTAGAGGCGCAGGGACTCATCCAGTCCAGCTGTGCCCTTGTGCATTGGATCCACCCCGGCAGCTAGTCGGTGTCACAGTAACCCAGGCCATACCATACTTGCTGCTGGACACCAGCATGAAGTAGTATGAGTTACAAAAGCCAAGTGAATGTCAAGATTATTATGAAAGCCTCCAAGACCCTCAGCCCATCCTCCGTATCCTCCAATGTTTATTTACTTGCATGCCAACCCAAAGGCTAGTACAGTGAGAGCCCATGCTGCCAAAATTCATGACGATCCTGCTGCAGCTAAGGCTGTCACTCCTCCAAGCTCTGATATGGTTTGCTCCAGCCAACTTTGATGCTACGCTCCCATCACACCAGCCAATGCCAATATGGAGGGTATAAGAAAGAACATTGTTGCGCAGCATTTCCTCCAAACTAGGATGGTTGGTCTGGCAATTTAAAACACCAACTAGCAAAACCAACTACAATCAAATACATTATCAAGTTGAGAAACAGCAATGGAGCAAATACATATCAATTTGAGAAACAGCAATGGAGCTGCCACGTTCCTTCCCACTGTCTCAGCCATATCTCATTATAGATCTCACAAATAAAAGCAACAAATTAAAACCAAGCTTTGTCTCTCTTGTTGGGGATAATATTTCAGGAATATTTTTTGCTTCCTTTTTTTTAATTTTGTGTAATTACTTACCCTTTGTATAATCCTATTGTAAACCATTTTACGGTTTACCACTTTGTACATCTATATACACATTGTAGGAGAAGATTATACCTTGACGTGTCCTTTTTTTAAGGGTTTGCTATTGTGTATTTCCGCTGCGATTTGCTGGTACGGGTTCTACTTTGTTGGAACCCTCTATTCTTTTATCTACTTCTGACCCACTGCCAAGTAATGGTACAAATACATGGGTAGTTGATACTTAAGCTAGTGATCATATGACCTTTGACTCTCGCATTTTTGTTCACTTATCTTCTAAGCCCCGCCACTCGGGAGTTTAGACCTAAGTTGTGGGATTGTGGATCCGAGGCAGGGACGAAGGACACCTGAGTTTAGATTTATTTTATTTATTAAAGATAGAGGAGAAATTTATGAGAGGAATGAGTGAGGAGGGAAAAACTATTAAAAATAAAAACTTGAAAAGAAAAACTATTTAGAATGGCATTTGATGTCCCTCAACCATCCCTCCCCCTTCCTCTTTTTTTCTCCATCCTTTTTCTCATGCATTTCCTCTCTGAATTAATTTCCTCCAACTTTTTAACCATGACCCGACTATTTGACGAAAAAGGACATGACTAAATGAACGCTACCAAAAGAAAAGTTAAAAACATTGATAGAACGTAAAAACAATGAACCACAATGAGCAAAAAGTAGCAAACATTTGAACTACTGTACCACAATGGTCAAGTCCTTCCAGTAACAAGGTTAACGTAATCTGACAATTGACCTTAATAAAAAAATGGAATGACATGGATTAAGAACAATCCAATGAACGCTATGATTCCACACCCACACTGCTATCTTAAAGATTTTCCATGGGTGTGAACTGGACAGTTTGGGGTTTAACGACCCAATATCCAATAAAAACGGAAGCACATAATGAGATTACTGATAACAAAAGGGCAAAAACACTAGCAGCACTGACTGAGCTACGTGGTCTTGCCATGGTAAGCACAGAACTTCCCAAAGAGATGTCTATGGGGACCCAATCACAGCTAACAGAATAGTGTCCAGAGCCGTGCCACGGTTTTCCATCAACTGGATACCAAAATGCAACTGACATTTTACTTGATCCTCCAATTGTGAATTGCACATCCTACAGAAACAAGTAAAAAACTCATTTTAAACTCATTACAATGTTGATATTTTAATTGAAATCTATGTATAACAGATTACAATGTCAATTTTACTTGGAATCTATAATATCTATATATAAAAGAGACCTAGTATACTGTCAATATTTTCTTTGGAATCTAAATAAATAGACCAATAATCACATCATATCAACTGTGTAATATGTATGGACCAAAAGATGGGTGAAAATAAATTCCAACACAACAGTATAGCACAAACCAGTAATCATTCCAAAAAGATTTTTCGTACAGTAAGTTTGGTTGACACCATGTACATATTCTAAAAGATAGACTTGTTAAACTGCCAAGAAGTTTGTAAGTAAAAACAGCAAAGGACAAAAATAAAAAAGCAACGGATCATCAGATAATTGCAGCAATCTTGTCTAAGGGATGGATATGCATTTTCAATCAGCAACAAGGCTATTTAGTGTTTGTCCATAATCCTCTTCGTTCAACACAAAACAACAAGAATGATCAACTCTTCAAGCAACTTACACAACATGTGCTACAAGATGTACCAACAATTAGAGGGGAAAGGGTTTTTGAAAAGAACTCAAATCCAGGTAGCTAGAAATTTAAAAGTGCCAGGTGAACCTGTTGAAGACGATCCATAGTTCTCAAAGGCCTAGAGAATTCAAAGTAAAATGTTCCCTTTTGACCATCTGATGCATAAGGACTGTCTTCTTCCACAAAACCTGTCATAGTCAACAATAAAAAAAAACATAAACAACGCAAAAAAGAAATATATTTGTTTCTGGGGAAGTATGGTTCAGTAGATAATGCATGGTCGTGTCACATACACGGATGCAAAATTATATTCAAATGACAAACCATATAACAAAGATTGATAATTACCTGAGTGAACATTGAAGCTACTGTGCCACCAAGCACCCTTCCAATCATTTTGTCCACTAGAATCATTTGCTGACAATGGACAGAGATAAACTAGATAATTTGATCACTGGAACTCATTTAAAAGCAAATACAAAAACTTAGAGAAAAGGAGTTTTCCGCAGGTGGGGGAATTCCACCAGTGGTTGAATTAAAGCAGTACTTTTTGCAGTCAGTACTTTTCCTAATGGGGATATGAGGGGGAAAATTGTTGACAAACTAATGGAAATCAAATAGTAATCTCCGGAAGATAATAGTTAAAAGTTGTTAGCTGGACCAGGGATATTCAACATAATGAATGAGATCACTTTTTAATATAACCCATCTTGAGGATTGTGACGTTGGAGAACCACTTCATAGATTTAATGCTGCTTTTGTGACTTCCTAACTCTAGCAGTCACTTCCTTAGTCCTTTCTTCTATCATATAGGCATGGTTCATGCCCCATTAAGAAAAATAGAGTAAAGTAGCAATAGGATAAATTACTCTCAGAAATACCTGAAGAACCAATTCCATCTAGGTATCTACAATGCGGGTTCCAAGCATAAAGATCAACTAAATGACCAAACCTGTTCAAACAAAGATGACAAGTATATACAATAAAATGGAGTCTATAAAAGATAAATCAGAATCAAATTAACCAACAAGTGGATCATTGCTATAAGGTGAAGAAATGAATTGTACTACAGCACCTGTCGCCTCCATTTCCAACCCTGTTGTCTATAGGGTTGCCACCATAGAGCCGTCCAGGAATAGCATTCCCAATTGAGAAGTGCAATATATCAACTTCATGGCCCTTGCACGTCTTGTTTGTGCAAGAGTCAACTCCTTCCTTACAGCCACCCATCTAGCAACACAAAAATCCTTTTGGTTTGAACTCCACAGTACATGAAGGAAGACCAAAACAAAGCAAAGAAGGTTGCACAAGTTTATTGAAAAATGAAAAACACATCCATAGTCCAATATGCCAATGGAGTAACTTACACTATGATAAGTTGCATCTTCACCAATTTGAAACATGAGGGCAACAGATGGGCATTTATTGTTGTCACTAAGTCAGGAGAGGAAAAAAACAAATCAACAAACTCTTTGTTGTTAAGATAAAAAGGCATGAAATTCAGTGGTAGTGCAATCCAACAAAGCATGCACTTCAAGCACATAATCAACCAACACATCAAAGTAGAAAAAAGACCAGATAATGACTAACAAAATCTTCAAAGATATGGCAAACACATAAATTCCATGTCCTCCAACAAAAAAAATAACATTCATTGTACTAAAAAGAGAGTCAAAGAACATCTTAAATGACAATGAGAATTTGGAGTGAACCGCAATTCTTGCCACTAATACTGAACATTGAAACCAAATCAAACAAACAAGAAATTAGTTCAGAGTCAACCACAAAGATATGAAAATATTCATTCCTTCCACCAAAAAACATACCCCTTAGAGTAAGCGTAGTCCCCATCAACTTGAACCATAAAGAAGACATCACGGCCATCATGCAAAGCCTACCGTCAAAATATAACAAAAAGAAAATCAAATTCATATTTAAAACCAACCAAATTATATGTTCAAACAGTAAATCAAGAATACCTTAACTGTCATTTTTCCACCTCTGTACTCGTTTTCAGCATCTGGGTCAAGGGCAGGGCGGAGAGAGAACTCGAACCCATCCATGTCCTTCCAGTCGTCGGCATGACCATCGAGCGTAATAAGACCGGGTCCGAACTCGGCCTGGACCCGGATGTCAGAGTCCGACTCACAGCTCCATTCACCCGACTCTTCGTGCGAATTGGCCTGTCGTATCAGCAGCACACAAAATACCAATAGCACTAGCACTACTCGAAGCATTCTGTAGAGGATAACGAACTTTTAGGCTTGAATTTGATGAGTACACCGTGCAACGCCCTATGTTCTGCATCCCGTGAAATATAATTGGTACTGGGGCTTGACTTTTGATGCTGATTTTCTCATGTACGACCTTATATTTTGAATAGAAAATTATTTTCTGTTTTTTATCGAGATTTTCTATTTAAACTCCACACTTCTCTTAGTTCACCATATGTTCTAAATTCACTTCAATTTTTAATTTAAATTTTCACAATTTCTAATAAAACCCCACTATCTTCCCAAACTCCCCTTAAATACACCCCAAGCTGAAAAAAAAAATAAGAAATAAAATAGATGTTCTATTTAAACCCCACAATTTTCTTTGTTCACCCCAATATTTAAATCATTAAACAATATTTGTAGTATACATGAGATTTTGTTTGGGGTGAAAGTTTGAAGCAAAAGTATGTGCTAGGCATTAGTTTAAGGACGATTTGAAGGCATTAGTTTGAAGCAAAAATGCATGAGATTTTCTTCTTGTGCTAGGCATCAGTTTGAAGCAAAAGTATTTGTAGTATACATGAGATTTTGTCACGACTGATCTTTCTCTTCAAGCCTTGGAAAGAATCTTCTACAATTGTGGAGCCTAATCGTCTAGCAGCACACGGTGCTTCAATGAATCGGATCTCAAGGATATCAAGAGTGGTGAGGAGTTCGTATTTTTCTAAAACTTAATATGAAGAGTAGTGGGGTGTGTAGAGTGTGTTAATACTAGGGTTAAGTATTAAGTTGGATGACCTTTTTTTTGTCTTTTTACACAATAATAAAACTTACAACTTAATAATTTAAGTATTGGGGTGAACAAAGAGAAGTGCGGAGTTTAAATAGAAAATCTCTTTTTATCGCCAAAGAATTACCGTTTAAACTTGAACTCTAGAGGTAGGCGGTTTCTAAGGATCTCCCCAAATAAACTTATTTGAGGAATCCCTTAACTGAAGTTATATATATCTATATATATAAAGCAAAAGGTAGGGAATGGAAAAACATTCAAAATACCAGAAAATGCCCTTAGTTAATGCAAACATTAAGAATTGAAATTATTAATTAAATGAGGTTAATATGGTAAATTCACACTTTTTCATATTAAAAAAAATTAAAATTAAAAGAAAAATCAGATAATGAATCCTATTTTTATGGAATACAACTACCTATTATCTTTTTCAATTCTAAAATAAATTTAAATTTTTTAAAAAAAAGCCTATCACAGGTGAGGAAGCGCGTACGGAGAGGCTAGTATATATATACACGAATTCGACCCACAAGGACTAACGACATTTTAGTCTATTAAAGTTTAGGCGATCAAAATGTGCCATGAGGTTTCAATTTCGTCAATTTGATACCCAACGTTTTTGAATCTGACCAATTCACACCATTCGTTAGATTGACCGTCTAGTCAGATGTTAAATGTTGATGTGGCAACCGCGAGACCCACCACAAATTGTTGATTGTCCAATCCAACTAGTCCACGTGAAGGGCATTTCTAAAAAGAAAAAACAACTCATATCCTTGGAAATGCCCTTCACGTGGACTAGTTGGATTGGGCAGTCAACAATCTGTGGTGAGTCCCGCAGTTATCATATCATCATTTAAAGTCTGACCAGACGATCAATCTAATAGACGTTGTGAATTGGTTATATTTGGAAACGTTAGGTATCAAATTGATGAATTTGAAACCTTATGGCCCATTTTGATATTGCCCCTAAACCTCGATGGACTAAAATGTCGTTAGTAAAAAAAGGGCTTAATTATTGTTTTACCCCTAGAACGGGCGCTCGTTCTCACTTTACCCCCTAGAAGCTGGATATCATGACCACGGAGTGAGACTCCATTTTCAGGCCACTTTTTTGGTGTTACACTCCAAATAACACGGTGCTTCCAGTTTTTGATTGTGTACTGACATTGAGTCAGACAAGTTATGCGCCATTCATAGATGATATTTGGAATGTCGAGTGGTATTTTTGCTTTTCGAGTGTTGTATTAATTTGTTTGAGTTTTAGATAACATGTTATTTGTGTTAGATTTAATGATAGCTAGCGGAATTCTCATGTATTCTTTGAAAGGATTTTCAGCAATCATCATTTCTCTTGCCTTGTTGTATGGAGAAGAAGTCATCGAAGGATGCGGTTTCGATGGTGATGCTCTATCAAGAGCGTTGGTGCTCTTTTGTGGGGTCAGTTGCCCGGAACTCCTTGTTCACACCCTGTAAGAATTCACGGGTTAAAAAATCAAGGAGTGCGTTAGTTTCACCTTTAATAAATTCAATATCAAAATCAAAAGCAGAAAGAATTCCTTGCCATCTTGCACAAATCTGTTTTGAGGCCAAATTTTTTACATCTCTAAACAAAATATCTTTTGCAGCCTTGCAATCGATTCTTATTAAAAATCTTTTGTTTAAAAGATCACTTTCAAATTTGGAAACAACATGGACAATGGTTAACATTTCCTTTTTAACAGTGGAATAGTTTTTCTGAGCTAGCATCCAAATCCCAGAGGTAAACCTGACCAATTGCTCTGAGTTATTAACTTTCCGTTTTAGGATTACCCCAAACCCTATATCTAAAGCATCGGTTTCTACAATTTTGAAGGCGTCTGGGTTAGCTAAGGCTAGACAAGGAAATTCTTTAACTTTAACTTTTAGTCTCCTAACAGCCTTAGTAAGTTCCTCAGTCCAGGGAACTGAGGGAACTTGACTCTTTTTTAGCCTTTGGTATAATAGTTTGGAATCTTTGGCTAAATCTTTATAAAAATATTTTAACCTTTGGTATAATTTAGACTTCCTAAGAATCGTTGTAGTTGTTGCTTGTCCCAAATTTCATTAGGGAACTTATCAGCAAAAGATATTGCTATATCAATTGGAACTATCAGTCTCTTATGAATGTTGTGTCCCCAAAAGTGAACTTTCGAAGAAAATAATTTCATTTTCTTTGCCGACACCACTAATCATGCATGCTTCACAACTTTCAAGAAAATATTTAGATGTTTAAAGTGTTGTTCTAAAGAATTAGAATAAACCAAAACATCATCAATATAAACAATGGTGAAAGCAGTGTAAATATTAAATATGTCATTCATAATATTTTGAAATTCAGAAGGGGCATTTTTCAATTCAAAGGGTAGAACGTTCCATTCGTAATGTCCAAAGAGGACATTATAGGCTGTTTTGTATCTATCCTTTTTGGCTATCTGGATTTGCCAGTATCCTGATTTCATATCAAATTTAGAAAAGATAACTGCCTTATTTCACCTATCCAAGAGATCTTTCTTATTAGGAATCGGGTATCTAACCCATTTCAAGGCTTTATTAAGAGATTTATAGTTTATCACCAATCTGGGTACCCCTCTTTCCAATTCAGCCGCGTTTTCAACATAAAAGGCGGAGCAGCTCCAAGGAGATGAGCTTTTCTTGATTAACTTCTTATTCAATAAATCTTGAATTTCATATTTACAAATTCCCATTAGCCTAGCATTCATTTGAATTGGCCTAGCTTTAGTTGGGATTTTCTTCTCATCAAAATCTGGCTCATAAGGCAATTCAACAATAGGCTTTTTCCTATTCCAAAAGGCATTTGGTATTTCAGCACAAACTTGTTTTTCAAACATTTGTTGTACTTCTTTAATTTTATCCTTTATCTTCTCAGTTTGCAATTGTTCTTCTATTCTTTTATGCTGCAATTCTTCTTTCAAATGATAAAGATAATTTTCTTTCTTTTTATTTTTTCTCGAATCTCATTAATATATTTATGCATTGGTGGCTGGGAAAACCTAAAGACTATAGGTTCACCTTCTACCTTGGTTTCAATTCCTTCCTCAGAAACCGAAAAATGATAAAGCATATTAGTGAATGTTGTTCCTAATATCACCGACTGGTTTAGACCTTTCACCAGAACAAAAGGGGTTTCAAAGCAAACACCCTGATTAAGTACTGCAGCTTTAGACAATTTGAATTGAATTCCCGTCTTCTGACTATCGACGGCAGTATGTAAAATTTGGGTAGTTTTTTCAAAATACCTAGTAGGTACGACTCCTTCATTTATACAGTTAAGGTCAGCTCTGTATCTATCAGACCTTCTATTGTAAATTTATAAGTTTTTTATTAATCACAATAGTTATCAAGGCATACCATTTCTGGGCTATGACCCTATCAATGCTATTAATGAACTTCATCATATTGAGCTGTTCTCTTTCTAGGGTTTCTTCTTCTACAGGTTTCATTTCTTCCCTAAAGTCTCCCATCAAGTTTTCAAACTCTAATTGTTCCGATTTTTCATTCTCATCTCTTTTAGAGAATGGCCTGTAAAGTTCTAAGACCCTAACCCTGTTTTTCAATTCTCTCAATTCGTCCTTAACATCATGCATTTCACACTGAAGGTCATTAAGAGTAGGTTCTTTCCTATGAGCCTTATTGTTCATCCTGTTTACTATAGTTTTGAAGCTATAGTTTTCAACTGGTTGTCTTACACTTGTTATAGGTTGTTGCGCATTGCTTAGACCTGCCTTGGCTAGTGAAATATAATTTTCTAGCGCTTCTCTCTTCTTCTCAGGATCTTCAATTTTATCAAATAAGTCTACTATCAGACTTTCTTCTCTAGTTAAGACACATATTCCAGATCCTTAAACTGACAAGCGCATTCATTTTCGCTATTTGAACTAGTATCAGTATCAGTTTTAAACAATTCTTCATTTTCAATTTGAGCTAGTTCGTTATCATTATCTTTCTTAGAATCAGAAGAGTTAAGCATTATTTGACAAAGTTGAGCTTTCAATTCTTCGCTAATGCTTAAGCTATTAATCTTTTCTTTCATCTTACAATCAGACTTATAATGTCCTATATTTCCACATCTGTAACATGTTGGGACTGAAGTCTTTTTCTTAGAGGGTTTCTTGGAGGTTTCTCCTTTATAAGGCCTTTTTCTAAAAGTTTTGTAAGGTTTCTTTGGCTTAGACTTAGACTCGTATTTTTCATATTTCTTAGTCTTTCATCCCCCAAATTTCTTTCCCTTTTTATGTGGTTTATGTGAATATGATTTTACTAGTTCAAAACCAAATTGTTCACAAAAGTCTCCTAATTCTTTTCTTCCTAAGGTCTTTTGCTTATTAAGCTGTTTTCTTAATTTCATATCTGTGTAAAGGGCTAATCCTTCTGCGCAGATTTCATAGGACAATTCCCCATAGGTATAAGACCTGTAAGGAATGACACCACCATTTTTCTCTTTGATTCTATTTCTAACCTTTTCAGGAAATAGAAGTGGTAATCCTGAAAGAAATTTCTCTTTTCAAAAGTCAGCATTACAGTCTTGTCTAGTGAATACCTTTGAGTAGAACACATCCTTATACCACCTAAAATGAGACAAGGTTGGACACTTAAGGTTCATTAAGAGTTCTCTAGACCTATCATGCTGTAATTACGTAGTACCTACGAAATGTAGAGTAATCGTATAAACTAGAGAATTTACCGCATCTTCTTGGTAAACGTTTTCATTCTTGATTACTCCAGTTGCTGGATCTTGTATACTCTGCTAACCAATGGTCACCTAAGCGTTCAAGACTTGAGCACTTGCCAAGTCACTTAGGTGGAAATCCCACCATCCTTTCAGTTGGTCGACAAAGCCTACTATGATAGCTTCAGCCACCCTCTTATCTCCATTTCCTTTAATCTTAGAGGCTGTAGCATACATCATCATGTGTTTCATCGTGTTAATGATCTGATATTCTGTCAGACCATCAATATTCCATTCAACTATGGAACTTCCGTCATATTGGGCGGAATTCCACATCCCATCTTCCTCAAACTGCAGATCTATCGACGTTGGTCTAGGATAGTAGTTTCTAGTCTTAGCAGTCTGGGTGAATTTTTTATCATTTTTTTCCTCTTTGAACATTGCTTCAAGGTCACTTATTTCTCCTTCAGTGAGAACTAACACTTGAGGACCCTTCCCCTTATCTGATAATTTTTTAGCTAGGACATCTACAAAATCTTTGTCATCTGACAGTGTCCTAACCATTTTAAAATTCTTGCTATCCATGGCAGGAGGTGGTTTAAAGAACACTTGACTCTTATTTTCAGTCCTTTTTATTTCTGAGGGGCTTGGTTCGGATTTTTGTTCCCTTGTAGAAACAGATGTTTCAATTCTGGTGACTTGCTTCCCTAATGATTGTAAAAACAAGTTCGTATAGTTGTTCTGCTGGATGACCGCACCTATATCTTCTCTGTTAGCTATGCGAAAATTATTGGCATTGTCTTCTAAGAAAGTGGTTTCTTTATAGGGAGCGGCTATGAAATCTTTTTGTTTTATTACTATTTCTAGTGGATGTATGGCTTTCACTGACTTCCCATCCTTGGATGTATAAGTCGAAAGCAGGCTTCCTATCATTTCTATATGCTCCTTATATTTAGGAATGTTGTATTTCTTAGCACACCAATCTAACCAGGTGAAAAAGGAACAATTAAATTTTTTTCTCTTTCATGAAGGCGGTATGAGCTTTCCATAGGTGGTCTTGCTTATGTTTTTGAAAGGCTGTTTCAAACCAAATTCTTCTATTAGTGTTTTCACCACTTTGATAATTTCTTTTAATTTTATCATGTTCAATTTCAAAAGATCTTATCATATTTATCTCGAATTCTACAAATGAGAATGTATGTTTGGGTTGAGGCGGATTTCTCCTAAATCCAAGATCTGAAATGGTCTGTTCAAACCTATAGGCTAGCCTCTGTATCTGTTCCTGGATTCTCCTAAGATCTGCTAGAACCATCCTTTCATGGTCTAGGTTTAGGGTTTAGGGTTTAGGGTTTAGGGTTTAGGGGGATAGATCTAGAAAGTGTCAGATCTATCCTAGTTCTCCTAGCGCTGGAGAATTGTATTTCTACTTCTCCGTCAGCAAATTGTGAGATCTGTGTTGGCTCCTGATTCTCAAGGGGTTTCTTTGGGGCTGTTTCAGCCAAAACCCATTTTTCTGGTAGAGTTATCTCACTCTACTTTATCATCTTTGGAACGGCTACATTTGACTTTTCAAGGTTGGTTTGGAACAAGGTGGTTTCGCCCTTACTGTCTAGATCTTTTGCTTTTGGGCAGACAGTGTTCATAACCTTATATGAAACCCTATAAATGATTGCTAGATTTTGGAATCCTGGGTCCATATCATAACCTTGAGTTTGAATATTCAACATTAAAGCTTTTAAGACATTTATATCAGAAAGTGCAACCGAAAAGTTTGGAAAGCAGTTAAAATATATCGGGTCTTCCCTTGAGGTTGACTCGACTATTCCTAACAAAGAATCTGTGAACTTTCTATGTCTTCCATCTCTTACACCTAGCAAGATTGAACTGGGCAATCATGTTATGGTAAGTGGTTGCACTGCTACTTGCACCAAGCCTATGTGCAAATAGTTATATTTCCTATCCAGATACTGGTCGATTTGATGCTGGGTAAATAACTGGAAACTATCATTCTTATCAATGACAGATATCGTTTTTTCAACAATTTTTATCGCATAATTGGATCTGAACTTGAAGGATCCTTTATAGTATATATCAGTTATGGGTACTCTGGGTATATCCCAGTTGCATAACTCCTTCTCTACGTCCCGCATGGTTATTTCTTGAGAGTTATTAACTCTTAGGGTTCCATGGCTAGAACTGTTACTAGAGCTTGCTTCTCCAGAAGAACGGGTAAACAAGATTCTCCTAAGGCTTGCCATTTTAATATTCGGGGTTTTATGCTTTCCTTCTGTTCTTCTCCTAATTCAAGGTTGGTAGTCCCTGCCTAGGTCTCTCAACGCCTCACACCTCTCTAGCAACGGCTAACGAGCCTATCCGACAACTAGACAACTCGATGACTAGTGAGTAAAGGAAACTTGACAGAAAAACCAGAAGATTAGACTTGCAAAACTTAGTTAGAACCTATAACCTAACAACTATATATACCTTGAAAGGAAAAGGAAGGCTGGAATGCCAACATGCATCTATTATTGAATTCGCCTGACCTGATAGTACAGTACCTATTTTGGGAACGTCCAGTGCCACTCAAATAAACTTATTTGAAAGACACTCTTGTAGGGCTCACTCTGTATAATATTGTACTAATCCAAATCGTCTATTTTGTATATATTCATTCAAAGATCATCTTTATAAAAAAAAAAATCACTTGAATCCAATATCATTTGACCACTCAATTGAATTATTGAAATTTTAGTACATTCTTAAAGCACCGGGTTGATCGATTTTGTAAAACACAATTGGATGTCAAAACAGTTTTCAATTTGTCTAATTTTCTACAAAGATGATCTATGAATGTGTACTTGATAGTTTGTATCTTTATATATTCGTTTTCTAAAACGTAACCAAACGATGAGTCACTTATTAAAAAGTATTAAAAAACGTGTAATGCAAAAGTTGTCTTTAAAAATTAACGAGAATGAAAAAGGATAAAATCAGAAGGCATGCATCATGAAGCCTCTGGAACAATAGGGAAAAAGATAGAATCTCCACGTTTCTTCTTGCACATATTAAAGTAAATAATAATAAGATATATCAAGAAGAAAGAAGAAAGAAAGAAAAGCAGAAGGAAAGGAAGAAGCTGGAACCTTCCTTGTTTCTCTAAATTGGTCTAAAGAAAGTTTTTCATTTTCGAATTTTCAAGAACCATGTGCGCACCTCCTAAACTTTCTCTCTCTCCCTCTCTATAAGTTTCATCCCATCCCAGCCCATGCTAAATAAATACATCGCTAACCAGTCCAAACCCGGATAAGCAGACAGCGGCATTAGAACACGATCACTACTATTCACCGGCATCGATCTTTCTTCATCATTAAACCAATAACCCACTCCTCCGAACAAACCATATAAGAGAAATGAGGCAACTCCGCTCTCTTGTCTTAACCTTGAGCTTTCTCCTTGTTTTTCTTTCAGCTGGGTCATCCAATGCGGCCTTGCTGCCATTCGTTGATCGCCGCCCAGAAAGTTTGCTGGTTGATCTCTGGTCGGAGCGCTTCCCAGACCCGTTCCGAGTGCTAGAACAGATCCCATTTGAACTTGACAAAGAAGACGGCGTGGCACTCTCTCCAGCAAGGGTGGACTGGAAAGAAACGCCAGAGGGTCATGTTATAATGTTAGATGTGCC
Organism: Prunus avium; assembly: GCF_965620075.1. Lineage (NCBI taxonomy): Eukaryota > Viridiplantae > Streptophyta > Magnoliopsida > Rosales > Rosaceae > Prunus > Prunus avium. The sequence continues at coordinate 153,069 of NC_142291.1, forward strand.
GGGATTAAAGAAGGAAGAGCTGAAAATCGAGGTGGAGGCGAACCGAGTTCTGAGAGTGAGTGGAGAGAGGAAGAGGGAAGAAGAGAAGAAAGGGGATCATTGGCACCGAGTTGAGAGGTCTTACGGAAAATTTTGGAGGCAGTTTAGGCTGCCAGAGAACGTGGATTTGGACTCTGTCAACGCCAAGTTGGAGAATGGGGTTCTCACTTTGACACTGGCCAAGTTATCCCCTGATAAGATCAAAGGTCCTAAGGTGATTAGCATCGGTAGCACTGGAGGACATGAGGACGAACCTGCTCAGCTCAAGGCTAGTGAGGTCAAGCAAGAGCTTTAAATAATTCACTGTTTTGCAACTTTGTGGGATGAGTGAGTCCAAAAAACAAAAAGCAAAAAAAACTTTGTGGGATGAGTAAATGATGATTTCGTATCACTCTGCTTGCTTGCTATTATAAAATAAAGTTTGTAACTGTTTCTTTTTTTCAGATGTTGTTTGAAGTTAATAAAACTCCCTCGTCTGTAAAACTCTTATTGTAAAACTCACTCAATAATCTTGATCCCATGCCATCCATGGTGGGAAATATGCCTCATTATCCTCCTCAATAAAGCGTCCATCTTGGGGCTTTATTTAAGATTCATTTTCATGACAGAAATAAAAATAGGATTTAAAGTTAAGAGCAATTAAAACATCACTGCTATCCTTCACATGTTTCATACTTGAGCTTCACCGATTTTATTTATTCGAAACTGAAGAAGTAATATCTATCTGCATTTAAAATGTTCAGCTCCTTGTAAGGAAATTTTGATCGGCTTGTAAGGAAATGGCTCGTTAATGTGTATATATGTATAAGTAGGAGAATTTTCAAGTTAGAATGTCCCGCATAGCACTACCCCCAAAATGTAGTTCAAATGGCAATCATCGCAATCAAATAGCTATAGATGATCCTTGAAGGAGAACTTAAGATGGTTTCAATCACTGGATTGCAGGCTTGATATTTGATGTTCATAGTTATCTTAAATGAGAACATCCTCACAAGCTTCCTATAAATAGTTATATATACGCATCACACTTTGATGCTTATATGGATGTGGCTTGAACCATGTTCTATCTACTTGCAAAGTTAATTCTGATCAGTAGTTTATTGTGGTTCCAGGTATGAGTGGAGCTAATGACGCATAGAAAAGAAACCCTGGTTTGTGCCATGGTCCCCTGGAATGTCGTAGATGCTAGGATTCTCTTCTAAAATAAAGTCAGGTTCAGGGTGATGTTAGAAAATAATTGTTCAGATATGTGTGTGTCACATTTTGATAACTGTAAACTACTAGGTTTAACTGAAATAAAGGCCACCCTTGACTTTGTAGCTTACCTTGTTAGAGTGAAAAAAGAAAAATAATAACTAGCATAAGTTGCAGTATTGTAAGTTTGATTGATGCCCTCCTTATGTGCACGTAAGGGGGTGTCCTTAATACAACTCAGAAAAGGGTGGTCCAGTATACGAGTTTCTCACCAATGCGAGGCTCAGTAAGGCAAAAACATACTCTGCCATAACCTCATTTCCAGAGAAATGGAGGGCCAATGCAAGTGGTCGGCATATATATATTTCCAGACTTGAAGCTCCACACCAAGTCACTCGGAGTAAGTCATATTGTTGCGCTAAGACACCTAGACCTTTTATATGTAAATGTGGTTATATAGTAGGTAGGAACCAAATAACCTTGCTTGAACTGTTGAACCAAATTTGGGCTTTTAAGCAGAGTTCATGGGTTGGGAAGAAATAAGAGGAGTTTGAGAATTCGAGATCAATTGCAACTTGACTTCAAAATGATAAAACCAACAAGCGTGTCTAGGATTTGGTAGATCTCTTCCGTTCTAGGATGTGATTTGTCAACGGAATAAAATTGGTAAACTTGGTTATCAACCTCAATCCAACTGCAACCTGGGGTTTTATAAGCATTTCGCTCCCTCAACACCTTTCTCACCTTCCGGACGTCATCCCACTTCCCCAACTGCCCATATATATTGGCCAACATGATACCATAACCACCATTATTAGGATCAATTTGAATTAAATTTTTAACTGCAACTTCTGCGAGATCAGTACGACCATAAATCTTACATCCATTAAGCAGAGAACCCCATACAACCTCATCAGGTTCAATTCTCATTCCCCTCACAACTTCCATGGCTTCCTCAAATCGACCTGCTCGACCAAGAAGGTCTATCAAGCATCCATAGTGTTCTATCTGAGGCTCAATCCCGTAACCCCGAGTCATCAAATCAAAATAAGAAATACCTTGCTCTACCAATCCTCCATGAGTACAAGCATTGAATAAGCCAACAAAAGTGACCTCGTCCGGTCTAACATCAGCCCCACACCGTATCATTTCTTCAAACACACCAATTGCATCGTTGCTTTGGCCGTGCAGAGCATAAGAGTTGATCATGGAATTCCAAGATGTCAAGCTTTTTCGTGAGGTCCTGTCAAAAACCCTTCTTGCCACTTTTAAGCTCCCACATTTCCCATACATATCCACTAGAGCATTGGAAACAAATGAATCTGGACCAAGCGCATTTTTGTAAATATAGCTGTGGATCCATTTACCAAGCTGCAGCATGCCAGTGTGACTACAAGCTGAAAGTAAACAAACAGCTGTAACCTGGTTTGGCCTATTTTCTAGATGTTGCCCCCCATGCGCAAGAAGTAACATTCTTTTGAACAGATAAATTGCCTCCGAGAACTGGCCGTTCTGCGTGCACCCAGCAATAACAGCATTCCAAGCAGGGACATCTCTCTCCGGCATTTTCTCAAACAACAAAATAGCACTGCCAATGTCCCCAACTCTAGTGTACCCAGAAATCATAGCCGTCCAGGACACGACATTTTTCTCAGACATTTCATCAAATACCTGTCTTGCTGAGCCAACATCTGAGCGGAACCTTGAGTAGGAATCAACAAGAGCTGTTTGTACAACTGGGTATTGACCAAAACCCGATTTCGTAATGTGCGTGTGCATCAAAGCAGTGCCATGAGACTCAAAAACCTCTGGACAAGATTTCAAGACGTGGGGGTAGATAAACTGGTTGGGTCGAGCGCTTCCCTGACGAAGCATGGATTGGTACAACAGAAAAGCAGAATGGTGGTGGGATTGGGAGGCATAACCGGTGATCATGGCAGCGAAGAGGTACACATTGGGGGAGCTGAGACAGTCGAAGATGAGGCGACCATAGGGAAGGTTGTCAAGAGTGACAAGGCAGAAGCGGACGAGCTTGAAGGCGTAGAGCTGATTTTGGGTGTATCCCAGGGTGATGATAAAGACTTGCAGTTGCTTTACATGGTTGAGGCTTTTGCATTTTGCAAGCAGTTGGTGTAGATTCACCATCTTCTTCCTTACTTTTGTTACTGAGGTTTTCGTCGTTATCGGTTTGAGTTGATAACCAGATGAAATCTGGGTATCTTTTTATTTCGACAGTCCTTGCTTTTACATTTCCTTTTCTGCGAATCACTCTTCCAGAAAAAAACAATCTGCACACATGTCAAATTATAATTAGTAGAAAAATGAGGCAAATATTTTCCTTTTTTAGAAAGTAAGAATGGAAAAGGAAAACCAGATAATGAGGCAAATATTTTCCTTTTTTAAAACAACTTTATCTTATTTTCCATGTACCTTAATTTTCATCCTATCATAAATGTAAGAATAAAAATTTAAAGAAATTTGACAAGCTTCAAAACTTTAAGAAGGAGCTCCTTCTTAAATTTTAAGAAACCAAACTTTTTCCATATTTGTTTGATAAAAAAAATATTTTCCATATTTTATTTTATCAAATTTCCTACGGGACTTTACATTCTTCAACATGCGGAAGACAAAATCCACAAATTCATTTATGAATACATCAGGATGGAGTAGGAGAATGAAACTGAATGGAGTGTTTTTGTGTCGATTAAAAAGTTATATCCGACCAAACCAAACAAAGAAGTAAAAAAGAAGTAGAGAGCAAAGATGGTAGGATCGCATGCGGCACATAGAGTTAGAGAGGCAATCGCGGGGTGGTGTTGGTGCGGCTGATGATATTGTTGGGCGAAGGAAGGGGATTTGTAGGTGAACATGTCAAGTACATGTCAAGTTTTTAACAACGCGAAAGCAGTCAAACTGTCAAAGTTAGCAAATTAGACTCTGGACAGGAAAAAAAGAGAGAGTGTGGATTGTGGATTGTGGATTGATGGATTTGGAAGTTTTTCAGTTTTGGTCAGTTAAGTTTCCTCAATATTTTGTTCCTACAAACACTCCCCACCCACTTTATCTTTTCTTTCTGTGTTGCTTTCGTATGCTTCTTTCTTGGACCTTGGCGCTCTCCTCTCTCCCTCTCTCTTTCTATATCCAAAGTTTCCTCTTTTAGTTTTATTGTTCTCCTCCGTTATTTTACATTTTGGTCATGATTATATAATATAGCATTGGAAATCCCAATCCCAATCCCTTTCCTGTCTCTCTCAAACTCAAACACAAACTCTCACTCTCTTGTCGATTGATCGAATTGAAATCTCTTATCCGTTGGTCCTTTGTATTTGTCTTTTTTAAGTATCAAGTATTTTCTTTTGAAATGTCTGGAATGCTGAGATGGAAGAAGGTGAAGCATATAGCAGAGCTCCAGCAGCGGTTCACTCAGGTATCCCCAATCTCGACACACTTGAACCACCTTCATGTCACGAGCCATCGCCGAAGAGAGTCTCTGATCGGAGTGCAGGAGCGCTACAAGTGGGACCACGGCGGCTCTGGCTCCGGCGGCGATGTTCGCACCCGCAAAATCAGGGCGGAGGCGAATTGCCCCCGCTGCTCCTTCAACCGCATGGATCTCCTCTTCTCCGATCGGCGCTTACCCAACTTATCTCCTCCAGATGATTCCAGCACCAGCACCAGCACCAAGACGACCACCAAGACCACCAAGACCAAGGCTGACGACTCTGAATTTCATCAGTATCAGGCCCTCAATCTCTGCCCCAATTGCAAAACCGCCTACTACTTCCGACCCCACCAGATTGCTCCTCTCCAGGGCACCTTCGTAGAGATTGGGAGACTCACCAACACGACCACCACCTCTTCCAATCGTAACGCCACCAGAACCAACAACTCCGACAACAAGTCCCATTCCAGAAATACCCAAAATACTAATAATAGTAATGGAGGAGGAGGAGGAGGAGGAGGTGGTGGTGGTGGTGGTGGTGGAGATTCGATGCCTAATATTAACAGTAATGGGCTGAGGGTGTCTTTCTGGGACACTTTGAGGTCATATGCGAATGGGGCGGACCCACCAGACAACTGGCCTCCTCCTCCTCCTCCTCCTCCTCCTCCAGGCAATGGGCTGGCCGTGCATACTCCTCCGGGGCCTCCTTTTGCCCCTGGAGTCAATGTCATTCGTGCTTCTGGGCCCCCTGGAGATGCTGGGGAAGACAACAAGAATGCCTGGGGCGGTTCCAATATGGGAAAAGATTTGCCCACGCCCAAGGAGATCTGCAAGGGTCTTGACAAGTTCGTTATTGGCCAACAAAGAGCCAAAAAGGTTCCCAATCTCTTTTTTCCTCTGCATTTTCGTTCAATGCTTTATTCCATGGCCCTTTAAAACTTATTCTGTGGATGATTTTTGCATCTCTGTTGGGCAGGTGCTTTCTGTGGCTGTTTATAACCACTACAAAAGAATATATCATGCCTCCTTGCAGAAAGGGTTGGTTTTCAGCTGACTTTCATTTTTATTTTCAGTTTATTGTCTGACCTCTCACTCTAACTGAACTAAAATTCATGCTCCTAGCTCTTTACTCAGACTTTTTTCCCCTCTTAGTCATAATAATACTTTTGTAAGCTGTCAGAGGATGTGGTCCTATATGTTCTATCGTTTCTGTGTATCTATTTAATAGAACTGAACCAGTGGAGTTGTATACTAGGTCAGGAGGAGAATCAGGTATTCCAAGCACAATAGATGATGAGGATAAAGTGGAGCTAGAAAAGAGCAATGTGCTCTTGATGGGCCCAACTGGCTCAGGTATGATTTCTTCTGAAGCGCAGGGAGAAAAACTGGTGCTCTCCACTTCTTTATGTTCTTAGACTGAGACTAATCATCTAAATTGATACTGGGCTATCTGGAAGTTGAAGTAAGAAGAAACTTAAAATGTTAACCTGCCCTTCTAACTGTAGTATTGTAATGTAAAACAGGGAAGACGTTGCTTGCAAAAACACTAGCTCGTTTTGTGAATGTGCCATTTGTGATTGCTGATGCAACAACTTTAACACAAGTAAGTTTGTTTTTTAGTTATTTATCTACAACTATTATGAACTCTAAATACTCGAGCATAAGGATTGAATACAATATCTGTTATTTGGGCCAAGGTTAGTTTTGGCATGCTTGGTATCTTTTACTAACTGCAAACTGATTGCAATCGAATTTTGAGAGTCGGCATGTAGTATTGAAATTCACTTTCTCCAGCTTTAATTTAATCATTTACATCCAGCATTCTTTAGGCTGGATATATCTTTATCTATTACTGGGGAACTGAAAGAGGCAAATACTGCTATTTTGCAGGCTGGTTATGTTGGAGAGGATGTTGAATCAATATTGTACAAACTACTGATGGTATGGTATGCCGTATTTGCATTTATCTGACTTACAGTCCAAGTGACATTCAAATTGTTGCTTCTTATCCTTGCAGTAATATGTCTATCTTTTCCCATCTTTCTGGGGGGAATGTGCATGCATTTCTGTGTATTCTGAACACTTAATCATCTTTGAAATGGTATCACTACTCTTCTTTAGTTGTGATGTGAGAGTGCATGGGTATAGCCTTTTCCCCCCCTCTTTCCTCCCAACCTTCGCTTGTTAATTGTGTATGGTTGATCATATGAACTGATGAGAAGGGACATTGCTGAGGACAATGTCTATGACTTCATGGTTATTTCCATCAAATGAATAGGTCAAATCAAATTTGTATGGGCAATAAAACCTATAGGAGCTGGACAATAATAAGTTCTGGCTTGGATCCTTTATCCACATGACCATGTACTGTTCTGATTTGATTTGGGTGGTCCAGTTATAGTGAATCTTTAAATAGCAATGCAAATTTCTGCTGCGTCAACAACATCTTAGTCATTGACAAAACTTCTGCTAGTTTATGTTCTTGATTTCAAGCTTCAATTAGTCTTTTAACATTGTGCTTGCACTTCCATTCATATCAGTGAACTCACATAGTTGATCTTGTAAATAGGCAGCTGAGTTCAATGTACAAGCAGCTCAACAAGGGATTGTTTACATTGATGAAGTTGACAAGATAACCAAGAAGGTGCTGTATTTTTCTTTTCTTATTTCATTTTTTGATATAATTTGTAGGTATAGTCAGTCTTAGTTTCTTTAGTGTTGGTTTTCAGGCTGAGAGTTTAAACATTAGCAGAGATGTTTCTGGAGAGGGTGTTCAGCAGGCTTTATTGAAAATGCTCGAAGGAACTGTGAGTCAGTTCTACACTGCAGTGTTGCTCATCAGTTTATTTATTTATATATATAACCTTTTGAAAATGTTTTCTTCTCTGGATGCACGGAAACAAATCAAATGTTGGCTGTGGCTTTCTCTACTCAGTACTTCACTTTTAGTGTCTTTTAAATTCATAAACATATGCAAGTCACTTTTTATGTATTTTCAACTTAATACAAGCAACTCTGATGTAGGAACACTGGTCACTGGGTGGAAAAAGAGAGAAGCAAACTAGAATAAAAGTTATAGAAATTGTTAAAATCTCACAAGGACAACGTGAAATAAAATAATAATTAGACCCTAATATCGAAGCCACCAATTAACTATACATTCTTAATTCTAATATAATAGAACTAACTTAAATAGGCATACTTTCTAAACTTCCTGCTGCACCTAAAATAAATATATTTTCCTTCTTCCATCTCAATATTTTTTCCTGGCGGGAGAAAACTGGACTTCGAGTCTTGTAATGTTGAAGCATCATGAAACTTGGAACTTCAATGAACTTATCTTCTAAATGAGAGGAGTAGCAAGAATTGCAACAGATCTTCAAACGTGGAACTGTTGTAAAGTAGTCTCAGCAACAAATATTAGCCACAAAATTAATTGAAGAGGAATAAAGAAATCAATGCTTTGATTTCTTGAATGGCTGTCTTTTATCAAAAGTAGCTACAATGTTAGAAAATCTTACAGTCTAGAATCTATATAAACCAGTGTTTCTTCTCATTTTTAATGCAGTACACAAGCTCTTTCCTTCTTTTCTCTTAATTTTCTTTTAACACAGCATGGCATTTGTTTCCTCAGAATTTCTGGTTCTTCATTATGGGTTTGAAGACAGGATTCTCTTTTAATGGGAGAAAACAAGAGAGAATTCTGGCTCCACACTTCTGGATTCTCATCTTTGGCAGTAGTTGCCGTTGTTCTTCCATAGTTGTTTCCAGTGCCTCTGAGATCTTACTTTTTACATTTTTTTTTATCCATTTTAAGAAATACTTAATTTAGCATTTCCCATTTTATAAGGTGTAGAATGAGATGAATTGAGACCAATAAAATCACACAAGGGTGTTAGGCTGTAGTTTGTTGGCCTATTCACCAACAGTTTTAAACTTTTGGAGTCCAGTGTATGTCTAACATCCCCCACTGTTTAAAATCTTTGCTTAACCCCTAGCAATACCAGTAGTCACTTTCTTCCCAAATAAATTCCCTGGGAAGTTGGGAGGTTTTCTTTCAAATCTAAAGGTGATCAACAACATTTCCATGAAGTGGGTACACCTATCGGGAGCAGGATATTAATTAATGTTTCTTCAAATCTGCATTACAGTTTAAGTTTACAGGATGTTTTCAATTTATCAGCGTTGGTTAATGTGCCTTTAGACTGAGCTGACTTAAGGCTATCTGTGGAACAAAAATTTGAAGAATCTTTACATGATATGACATTATGATTAAGGATTGTAAACAGAATACTCAAAAGAAATGAGAAAGTAAATATATATATATATATATAATGTATATATAAAATATGACACAGGCCAGAAGAGAAAATGCCCATATGTAATATTTGGTGGTCCTCCCATTTGCATAATTTCGTATTATCTTCCTTGGCACCGCTGTAAGACAAATTTAAGAATTTAATTATTGAAAAAATATCTGAAGTCACAATAATAATAGTTCAGGAGTCTAATCTGGTCCAAATCAAATTTAAATATTGTTCCGTTTTTTGCTTTTTATTTTATTTTATTGGGATGATCGGTCTTAGAAGCACGCTTTTTTTATGAGCCTCTCCTTTAGTCACATCACTTGTTATAAACTCACATGTACTAAATTCTTTTTGTGTATCACATTAGATGCACTTCTATTTATAATGAACTTGCATAGCGCCATAAAATCAGAGCTATAAAATTATAAGCATAGTTTCTTATGTTAACTGAAGAGTAATATTTTTCTTCGTGTTTAGATAGTGAATGTTCCTGAGAAGGGTGCAAGGAAGCACCCTCGGGGTGATAACATACAGGTATGGTGTTTCTAAATTTCTGATGTATTATTGTACTCACAAATATGTTCATATCATCTTGATTATCCCACTTTTAGAACCTTAGGTTTTGTTTATTTTATTTAGTATTGAGCATATTCATGTATGTTTACTGAATATATATATATATATATATCCTGATTGACAATGTGTCTAGCTTGAAATATATGTTATATTTGTTTTATGAAAGCAATTATTTTTTTTAAAGCTGTAGCAGACTTTTTATTTATATTCACTTAATTAATAGTTAAGTAAGAAACCTTAAGACGATGGGCAAAAAGTCCATCTAAGCACAAACAATCAGAAAGCTTCAGGAGTGGGATCGCACTTTGAGGCCTAGTTTATTACTTTAGATTGTACAGTCATGTTCAAGGGTTTTGGTTGATGTCCAAAACATGAGAGCTGACTCCTAAATTATAAGGCTAAGCGGGTGACAGAAAAAAACATAGGAGCCCAAGCCACCCTTGAGCGGATGAAAGTGCCCGCTCTAGCGGCCAAGGATTCCAGCTGAGAGGGAGAACGGAATGAATCCTGCAGTATTCATTCCGTTCAAGCTGTACCCTATGCGAGCTGAAAATAAACACGAGGCAGATTGTCTTTCCAAGAGGGAGTCTTACTGACTGAGTCGAGGTTTGTCTCCCTCTTGGAAAGACAATCGGCCTTCATCCATTTAATTTCGTAGTCACATTTTCCAACAAAACACTTAATGCACACGAATTAGCCCAAATGGGAAGGCCTTCGGAGTTTATAGGTCATCTCTTGTCTCATAACACATTCCCCTAGCCAAGGACTCTATTATCTTTTCCTGCACATTGATGCCCACCGACACCTTTTAGGTACATTTGTTGTCAACCTTGGATTAATCCAAAACGTTATTTCTTGAGAGACTTTGTATGCCTTTTTTTTTTTTTTTTTTTTTCTGGTAATAAAAAAATTCAGATTATAGAGTACCTCTTGGGTCTCTTTGCCCTAGAATCAGTGTTCCAGCTTCGATCACTATTGCTTTCCTCTCTCTGTCTCTTCTGTTTATTTCTGGAAGTTTATTTTGTACTGTGGTTTTGTACTGCTTCAGTGATCTGATAGCAGCTTAATGTTCTTGTCATACACCATCCTTTGAGGTCATTTTACAAAAGGAAAAATCTGCTATTAAAATTTTCCTTAAAAGGTGTGCGGGCAATGGGACAAGGGGTGCTCTTACTTTATTAGCAAAGTATTACGGATTTAGACATATGCACAAATATTCCTATTTTTCACTTTTATGGTCTCGTATTCTTAAAATTCATGTAAATGATCTGCAGATAGATACAAAAGATATTCTTTTTATTTGTGGTGGAGCATTTATTGATCTTGAAAAAACCATTTCAGAAAGGTAATGCTTATTCATTTTCCCTCGCAGAGTTCATTTGCCAAATGTTTCTTTCCCCTCTTCTTCTTTTGTCCCCTTCTCTCCCTCTCTCTATCAAATTTTTTGGGAAAAAAAAAAAAGAATCTGCTATGAAACTGTATAATTTTGACCAGACGACAAGATTCTTCTATCGGTTTCGGTGCTCCTGTTCGTGCCAACATGAGAGCTGGTGGTGTGACCGATGCAGTGGTGACATCATCTTTACTTGAATCGGTATGAATCAGGACCTTTCAAAGTGAAAGTCGTTGTTCACCATTTTCTTATTTCATTTATATTTTTTTTTCTGGAGCAGAAATATATCTGCTTGATAAAAAGTAAATTCTTTTTCACATTATCTTTTAGCATATCCACAATTAACAACACCCCCACCCTCCCAAAAGAAGATTAAAGAATGAAAACTGAAAGAAGCAAATTAAGCCAAAGTAGTTCCTTAAAATGGGTCTGAAAGCTGCTATTTTTGTTTTCCAGGTTGAAAGTTCCGATCTCATTGCATATGGACTTATACCAGAGTTTATTGGACGTTTTCCAATATTAGTTAGTTTAACGGCCTTAACTGAGGACCAACTTGTTCAGGTAACACATAAATGCACTTGTATTTGGAATCAGCGTCCTGCTGGTGCTTGGGCTGGTGTTCCTTCTGTTTAGTTATTTTTGGGCAGGCGGAGCTTGAAATTATGAGGATCCCAAATTTTATGCTGTGCAGAATTACGTATTTGAATTTCTTCACAGAACTTTTCTTTTACAGGTCCTCACGGAACCAAAAAATGCTCTTGGCAAGCAGTACAAGAAATTATTTACAATGAATAACGTAAGCATTTTGTTTTATATTCTGGGTCCCCTCCTCTCTCTCTCTTTCTCTCTCATGCAACTAGAGTTAAGCTTCTGTATGATGAGAGCTTGTACCCATTTCAGGTGAAGCTACATTTTGAGGAGAAGGCACTGAGACTTATTGCAAAGAAGGCGATGGCTAAGAATACTGGTGCCAGGGGTTTAAGAGCACTTTTGGAAAGCATTCTAACTGAAGCCATGTATGAGGTATGCAAGAATCTATTGCTTAGATGGATGAAAGAAACTTCTAACGTGGAAATGTTTTCTTTATTTATTTTTTCACAAGCATGGAAATGTTTTCAAATACATAATCTGTTTTGATGTGCTTATGTCTCAGATTCCAGATGTTAAGACAGGAATTGATAGAATAGATGCTGTAGTGGTTGATGAAGAGTCAGTGGGTTCGGTAAATACCCCTGGATGTGGAGGCAAGCTTGTTCGAGGGGATGGTGCATTGGAAAGATACTTGAGTGAAATCAAGTCGAAGCAGTCAGTGGTATGATTCCACAAATGATTACATATGCATCTGCCCTTTCTGGTTCTAGGATCCATTACTTATTTCCAATATACCCCCAGGCAATTTGGCTTGTGGGACCCACCTGTGCAGTTTTTGTGGGGAATCATCAATTTTTCTTTTTCTTTTCTCACGAAAAATTGGATGGTTTCATTGCAAAAACGATGACATGTATTGAACACTGATTGTTTATTACAAAAAAGGGGTGTGGTCTTTTAATGTTCTTGTTAGAGTTTAAAAGAGTATCATAATCAAATTCAATCAACCTATGCAGGAAAATGTAGAGGCGGCTGAAGGGGAAGCAGAGGGTGAATCAGAACAATCGTCCAGAGCTATGAGCATGTAACACTTACAGCACCGTGGTTGTTATAATCTGTAAAATTTATGCCCTTGTTATTTGTAAAAAAATAAAAGTCATAGCCTGGTGTAATTGCCCCCTTATAAAACAGTATAGCTTCTGTTCACATTAACAGGAAAAGAAGAAGGCCAAAGTATAGCATTACTAATTTATTCAAAACATTGTACAAAACTCATGTTGCATTGGATTAATGGGTTTCAGTTTTATACAGATTGGTAGCCTCATCATTCTTCAGGCTTTTAAGAAGGGAGATTCACTATTATATCCAATATAAGGACTCAAATTATTTTATTTTATTTTTATAAAAAAAAAACCCCCTACATGAAATGGACTTTAGAAACACACTCAAAGTTCATTACAAAATAACGAGGTTTCGAACTTGCTATAAATTACAAACTTACCATCGATTTCTTAAAACAAATTCAACTCTAAAACCTCATTAAAAAAACTTCAAAATACTTAATAGGGTATCAAAGTAATTTAATAATTAAAATTAAATTCAATATGGCCAGCTATCATTTTTAGAGTTTTTTTTCTGGGTTTGTTTAAAAATCCGTATAATCAAAGGCGGACCTAAGCCTAGGCTGGAGTGGGCTCCAGCCTAGGGGAACATTTATAAAATATTAAATATGGTCTTATTATTATAGGTTTCTTCTTACCCAAATAAATATTAGCCCATTGCACTAAAAATATAGCCCATACGTGCATTGTTTTTTTATTTATTAATAAATTAATAATAGCCCAATCTAAGTAAAGTAAATAATAGCTTAGTCCCACTCCTGAAGCATATAAGAAATTATAAACGTCAATCCAATCCAAACCTATATAAATTTGATTAGAAGCAGAACTCACGCTACGGCTTTACCAACTTGAGCTATTGTAATCTTACTGATATTGGGCTACACCCACGTAGAGCAAACATCAAAAAATTTCTTCTAGCCACCAAAAACGCCATATTTGAACCTTGAGAGCCTAGAGGAAATAGCTCTCCTCCTCTAAAAATTTGTACCAACCTATCTTGAGTGGGTTCTTCAATCTTGGTAAGTTTATATATATATTCAATATCTAATTTTAATTGTTGTTGTTAAGTTTTTATGATTTAGGGTTTGAGTGAAAAATTTTGGAGATTGTTGATATATGTTTTATTTTTGCAACTTGAATTATTAATTAGCATATATGATTTTTGGTGTCTAGTATTTTTGGGAAATCAACTTATTGTGTTCTTGTTGATGAAGCAAAAGATTTCTCTAATAGAGAGCAAATGACCATTGTTTTAAGATTTGTTGATAAGGATGGTTTTGTACAAGAACGTTTTTTAGATTGTTTGGTATTTATTTATATTTTGTACTTCTTTGTGTTATATTTGCTTGTAATATGGCTTTGTTTGATTTGTAAAATTTTATTTACATTTTTGTTCAAGAGAAAAAAGGCTTATAATATATCTCCTCTGTAAAAAAAAAACTTAGCCTACCCCTAAAAAAATTCATGGATCCGCCATTGTGTATAACGACAGTCAAGTTTCTTTGCAAGATATCAGGAAGCTAAGGATAAGTTTCCTGAAAGACAAAGGACCAAATAGGAACAACATAAATGTGATATGTTACATTTGTTGGTACATAATATTTTAATGTGGACATCTAGTTAAATTATTAAAATTGGAATTACTGTAAAAGAGAACACAATGGTTTGATGAAAGGCTGCAGTTATTCACATTATTTAATGGTGACCTAACTGAGGTTTGAGGTTGCTCTCAAAGCAACAAATTTGGGATCATTATTTATTATCCTTAAAAGAAACATATAAACTGGATTTAAGAAACGGAACAAAGAAATTATCCAAAAATATGGTAATTAACGGACAACCACCAGATAATAAACAAGGCCAGTGTGATGCTAAACCAAAGAGGAAATGAAAACATCTTTTTGGATTTGGACTTGGAAATGAGTTCAAGAGCAGCAGACTGGGTTGGAAGAGCTGGAATTGCACCCTTCTGAGTGGTACAGATTGCTCCACAAGCATTTGCAAAATACAGAGCCTCCTTCAATTTTGTTTCATCCTAGGTAGTTAATTAAAGTTAAGGTTAGGCCAATTACAACCCTGAAATACAAGTTTAAAAAAACATGTCTAATTAATTTGGGACTGAACTTACCTCAAATATGGACATATCTTTGGCCATGGAAACCAAAAATGAGCCAACAAAAGCATCACCAGCACCAGTTGTGTCGACAGTTTTAACAGAGAAGCCAGGCACCTTTCCTTTAAATTTCTGTATCACATTTACATGCATCTATTATCAGGAAGCAAATTAAAGAAACAAATCAAAACAAGTACAACCATGTACCCTCAGTATTAAGTACTCATGAGTCATCATTTTGACATATTAGAGTCATCAAATTTGCTCACCGAAGATATACGTGCGAGCATCTTACAGTTATTAACTAGTAGTACTCATGTTAAACGAAGTGGGCACACTGATTTAGTATATGTAGAAAAGGGGAAAAAAAAGTGTATATACATGTATAGAGACGTTCAAGTGCAATGTGACCACAAGCAAGGTTGGTCCTAAGATTTTGAGAGACCTATGCAAAACTTAAACTGGAGCTCTCACATAATCTAATATGAAAATACTAATAAATAAATAATATTTACCATGAATGTCATAAAACAATTTTTTTTTCATAACTAAAATTCATCATCAATTAGCATGTAATAACAATCACAAATCAAATTCATAATTTTTTTACTATTTTCATTTGATAAAGTTGAATATTAGTATGTTCGGTAACAAAAAATAAGAGTTCAAGAGAAAGAAGAAGGCATGAATTTTTATTTTTATTTTTGTTTTGTTTTGAGTGGAAGAAATTACTTTTTTTTTGGTTGGGTGTGATATATAATGTTGTTAGTTTAGTTGGATTGTTTCCTTTTGTTTTGTTTTGTTTTTTTTTTTCATGTGCTTCTATTTTTAACTAATTTAAATTTTGTTGTTATAATGAAAAAAGAATAAAAATATGAATAGAATGATATCAACGAGACTCAAACTTAAGCCTTGTATCAAGGGATATGCGCTAAAAACAAGCTCCACCAATACACTTTGTTTCATTATATGCTGTATGATAGAGTATATATAGTTTTTATAATATTAAAATATATAATAAAAAGTAAAAAAAATTTGAGGACCCTCAAAAATCGGAGGCCCTATGCTTAGGGCCACCCCTGACCACAAGGGGTTGCTCTGGATAATAATTACGCACGCACCTTATGGCATGTTTACTAATCCGGAATTGGAATTCTCATCTGGAATTGAATTCCGCCTATGGAGAATTCCTGCGTTTACTTCACATTAAGGAATTGAAAAGTAAGCGGGGCCCACACAAAATTAGGAATTGAATTCTTGATTTTGGAGGAATTCAATTCCGGAATTGGAGGTGGTATTCTAATTCCTGGAGAATTCACCCATTAGGAATTCATCTTTTTTACCCATTATATCCTCACACAATTTTCAAAATTCCAAATATGCCATCTACTTTAACCAAAAAATGTGGACATTTTAGTAATTAGTACCACTCCTACCCCAATTCCATATGATTTAGTAAACAACTTCAATAGGAATTCGGAATCTAACTCCCCTCAATCCATATGGTTTAGTAAACAACTTCATTAGGAATCCGGAATCTAATTATCCTCAATCCAACTCCTCCTCAATTCAATTCATCCTCAATTCAATTCCCCCTAATTCAATTCCGGATTAGTAAACATGCCATTAGTGTAATATCTGCAGCCCTTCTCACCATCAGTGACCACAAGCAGTTTGAGGTTGTCATGCCAATAGGGACAGAACCACATCTTCTTTTTCTGCATCTCCTTGCGTCAGGAATTGCACCTCGTCGTCGCTCACCTATATAATTACACATGCATTCAACAATCATCAATCATAATAATATGATATCTATAATTAATCATCTTTGGTTTAGGATCATCAATTACTCTTAGAATTCTTTATCTAAAAATAGCATTAAATAGAATAATTAATTCAATAAAAAAGATTTGCAGCAATGCGTAATTAAGAAGTCAAGAATACTATAAACTTTAATCCAATTTTGACATCAAATTAAACAGTCCTGCAGCTAAAATTGAGTGCCACCATGGACGATCTAATTAAGAAGGAAGTCATAAAATTAAATAAATATTTGTTTTGGGGGGATTGGATGCGTATATCTAATTGATCAGGAAGATGAGCAAGTAAATTGTATTTTATATTAATATACAAAAAAGAGAGAGTATAAATAATAAACCTTGATGAAATCAGCCTGATTCCATATGCTCTTGATCCCCTCCCTAGCAGCATCAGCAGAGGGCCAGAGAGGCAGCCTAACATTGGGATCATAGGAAAGCATAATACCGGCATCCTTATCGGCTTTCATGGCTGCCATATGAGCCGATCTGCATGGCTCGGAGATGAGGCTAATGGATCCGTAGTGGAATATCTTAGCTTGCTTAATAAGAGGCATGTTTAGCTCTGAATCCTTTAGCAACATGTCAGCACTAGGGTTCCTGTAGAACATGAACTCTCTTTCACCGTCCTTCCTTAAGGTCACAAACGCCAATGCCGTTCTAGCATGCGTATCCACGCACACTCCCTCAGCGTTCACCCCATTCTTCTTCAATATGTTGATCAGCATGTGCCCGAACTCGTCATCTCCAACCTGCACATGCACAACTCCTTAATCACTACGTAAAACTTATTATAATAATAATTGATTTCTTAATCAAAACCGGCAAGCAATAGATCTATTACTACAAGAGAGAAAAAAGGGAGAGCGACAGAGAGATTGATCGATCTATATCTAACCATTCCAATGAAAGCCGATTTACCACCAAGCTTGGTGATGGCACAAGGCACATTGGCAGGTGCACCACCGGGGGCTTTGAGGAAGCCCGTGGACTCAGCCAGCGAAACTCCTGCAGTGTCGGGCACAAAGTCGATGAGCATCTCTCCCAAAGCTACAATCAATGGGGTCCCTGAATTCGCCATTCTCTTCTTCTTCTTCTTTTATTCTTCTCAACAAGATATCTTTCTTTCTTTCTGTATATATAAAGAAACTAATTGAATGTTTCTTTCTTTCTGTATGTAAAAGCTACAATCGAATATTTTCTTCTCTGGATGCACGGAAACTAATCGAATATTTCTTTCTTTCTGTATGTAAAAGCTACAATCGAATGTTTTCTTCTCTGGCTGTGGTTTTCTGTACTCAGTACTTCACTTTCAGTTTCTTTTAAATTCATGAACAGATGCAAGTCGCTTTTATGTTTTTTCACTTTAATACAATGTTAGCCTAGAATCTATATAAACCAGTGCTGGCCCATTCCGCAACAGTTTTAAACTTTTGGGGTCCAATGTATGTCTAACATCCCCCACTGTTTAAAATCTTTGCTTAACCCACAGCAATACCAGTAGTCACTTTCTTCTCAAATAAATTTTCTGGGAAGTTGGGAGCTGTTCAACAACATTTCCATGAAGTGGGTACACCTCTTAGTGAATCGGGAGCAGGATATTCATTCATTAATGTTTCTTCAAATTTGCAAAACAGTTGAAGTATGCAGGATGTTTTCAATTTATCAGAGTTGGTTAATGTGCCTTTATACTGAGCTGACTTAAGGCTATGTGGAACAAAAATTTGAAGAATCTTTGCATGATATGACATTATGTTTAAGGATTGTAAAGAGAATACTCAAAAGAAATGAGATATTTACAACGTACATAAAAATGTGACACGGGCCAGAAGATCTTCCTTGGCATCTCTATAAGATAAGAGAATTTAATTATTGAAAAAAGTCTGAATAGGGTTAGGGTTTTAGAAAATCTCACCTCGTGATTGTTACTGAGCATTCAACTTCAAAGCATAGGGTTAGAGGTCGAAGAATACAGTAGCGAATGAGGAGCCCTTAGACCATAGTATATGTTAGGGCTTTTGATATATTGGTGCGCTCTTGAATCTTCCAGTAGGAGAGAAGCCAGGTATTGTGAAAGAGGGAGATGGAGAAAGAAGTAAGAGAGAGAGTGATGGGAATCGGGGTTTGGACATAGGTCACAAATAACACACACGAGCATCGAAATCTAGGGCTAGTGCAAACTCATATCGTAGTAAATTCATGCCACAAATAAACAAGTAGAAATTGTTTACTAGGCTTATTGGCCTTTTTCACTCTTTGTTGGCTTATTGGCCTTCTCTCTCTTTTTCTTACTTGAGTACATAATTGGGCTGCTAACACTACACCAGAACACATCTATTACGGCGCACAAAGTACGTGGTGAATTATCATGCACGACGCGAAACATGCAAGCAGTAAAAGCCCCCGTCGTAAATAGTATTCCTCAATCACGGCGTGTAGAATTCTCGATACTTGCACGCCTGTGACAAGTGTCCTACGCGCACAGACTAACCCACTAAGAGTCTACGAAACATCCCGTCAAGGGTACTCGGGTTCCAACATATCCAAACCATATCCACAGTTTCCAAGTATTCATCAATTCCAAAATCAGTAACCAAGGAAGCCCACATGCCGGAAAATCTAACACCACGTCTGGGTATAGTGAATAGGAAAGGTACATATGATGGTGAGATTTATAACCCTTATATAAATATTATAAGGCTTTTCATCACAAATGGTCCTTGACGTTTATGAAATTATCACGAATGGTCCTTGAGGTTTTTTTGTGACACTAATAGTCCTTAACGTTTGGACTTTTTATCACAAATGGTCCTTGCTGTCAAAAATTCTGTTAAGTGTATGATGTGGAAGATAAGTGGAGCCCACATGTACAATCACATCGTGACATGTGGATTAAATAAATAAATAAATATTTTTTTTTATGAAAATCCATTAAAAAACCATTTAGCCTCTCTCTCTCTCTCTCTCTCTCTCTCTCTCTCTCTCTCTCTCTCTCTCTCTCTCTACTCTCTAAATGGTTTTTTTAATGGATTTTCATAATAAAAAAATATTTCTTTATTTATTTAATCCACATGTCACGATGTGATTGTACATGTGGGCTCCACTTATCTTCCACATCATACACTTAACAGAATTTTTGACAGCAAGGACCATTTGTGATAAAAAGTCCAAACGTTAAGGACTATTAGTGTCACAAAAAAACCTCAAGGACCATTCGTGATAATTTCATAAACGTCAAGGACCATTGACCTTTTAGAATAGTCTAGCCGGGCGGCTATACTAGGTTTTTTTTTTCAAAAATAGTATAGTGACACGTGGCGTCTAATCGCTGGAGGGTCCTCTTTTTTTTCAAAACAAAAATGAGTACAGCCGGGCGGCTATACTCTGTGTTTTTAATTTTTTTTTAAATAGAGTTGTCTTGACACGTGGCGCCTAATGACTGGGCTCCTCTTTTTTGACATGTCAAAATAGTAAAGCCGCACGGCTATACTCAGTTTTTAAAATTTTAAAAAAAAGTATAGCCGCGCGGCTATACGATTTTACAAACCCTTTAAGTAGCATGATATGTATTTCCCTTTTTTAATTACTTTGATTAGTTATTATTTACTTAGTGAATATTAAAGGAAAAAAAGAAAAAGAAAAATTGAATTACTGTTTATTAAGTAGTATAATTCATGAAGTTAATTAACATATTTATTGCTAGTTATTCACTAAATAAATAATAATTAAAATATAATTACTAATTTAACTAATCAAATCAGTCAAATATATTATTTAATTACTAAAAATAAATTTTAAAAAAATTAATTAACCTAAACATCCTAAGTTTATATATATAGATTTTAAAAAGACCTCTCCCGACGAAACTTCATCGGCGCAGAGGTTTTTTTGTCGGGAGAAACGTAATCCGACGAATATTTGCCGGCATAGACCTATGCCGACGAAATTTCGTCGGGAGAAGTGTTTATGTTATTTTTAAAAAAAAAATTTGTATAAAAATATATAATTAGTTTCATTACAATTAAACTTTCCCCCAACTTATTTAATTGAATTAATATCTTATGGTGTTTTATATATGTAAGTATATATGTAGGTATGTATTTTTCAATAATACATTCGTATTCTATAGATGTCTACTATTATTTAAAAAGCAAACGTGCAATAGTCGTATTGTACATGTACATACGCATTTCTAATGCTTAATACCCATATTTTTTACAAAATTTTCAATAATTCACACAAAGTTCACGTATTATACAAATAATTCTCATATATTATTGAATACCAATAATATATGTAATAAAAGTTATACTAAAACATTATATAGTGGCTTATTAATATCTACTTTGGATATGTTGAAACTAGCAAATTAGTATCTATAAAGTACAAACCAATGAAACTTGGAGGGTCCTCTTTTCTATTTTTAATTTATATATTAAATAGTATAGATAGACCTTTTAGAATAGTCTAGCCGTAGGTTTTTTTTTTCAAAAATAGTATAGTGACACGTGGCGTTTAATCGCTGGAGGGTCCTCTATTTTTTCAAAACAAAAATGAGTACAGCTGGGCGGCTATACTCTGTGTTTTTAATTTTTTTTTATAAATAGAGTTGTCTTGACACGTGGCGCCTAATGACTGGGCTCCTCTTTTTTGACATGTCAAAATAGTAAAGCCGCACGGCTATACTCAGTTTTTAAAATTTTAAAAAAAAGTATAGCCGCGCGGCTATACGATTTTACAAACCCTTTAAGTAGCATGATATGTATTTCCCTTTTTTAATTACTTTGATTAGTTATTATTTACTTAGTGAATATTAAAGGAAAAAAAGAAAAAGAAAAATTGAATTACTGTTTATTAAGTAGTATAATTCATGAAGTTAATTAACATATTTATTGCTAGTTATTCACTAAATAAATAATAATTAAAATATAATTACTAATTTAACTAATCAAATCAGTCAAATATATTATTTAATTACTAAAAATAAATTTTAAAAAAATTAATTAACCTAAACATCCTAAGTTTATATATATAGATTTTAAAAAGACCTCTCCCGACGAAACTTCATCGGCGCAGAGGTTTTTTTGTCGGGAGAAACGTAATCCGACGAATATTTGCCGGCATAGACCTATGCCGACGAAATTTCGTCGGGAGAAGTGTTTATGTTATTTTTAAAAAAAAAATTTGTATAAAAATATATAATTAGTTTCATTACAATTAAACTTTCCCCCAACTTATTTAATTGAATTAATATCTTATGGTGTTTTATATATGTAAGTATATATGTAGGTATGTATTTTTCAATAATACATTCGTATTCTATAGATGTCTACTATTATTTAAAAAGCAAACGTGCAATAGTCGTATTGTACATGTACATACGCATTTCTAATGCTTAATACCCATATTTTTTACAAAATTTTCAATAATTCACACAAAGTTCACGTATTATACAAATAATTCTCATATATTATTGAATACCAATAATATATGTAATAAAAGTTATACTAAAACATTATATAGTGGCTTATTAATATCTACTTTGGATATGTTGAAACTAGCAAATTAGTATCTATAAAGTACAAACCAATGAAACTTGGAGGGTCCTCTTTTCTATTTTTAATTTATATATTAAATAGTATAGATAGACCTTTTAGAATAGTCTAGCCGTAGGTTTTTTTTTTCAAAAATAGTATAGTGACACGTGGCGTTTAATCGCTGGAGGGTCCTCTATTTTTTCAAAACAAAAATGAGTACAGCTGGGCGGCTATACTCTGTGTTTTTAATTTTTTTTATAAATAGAGTTGTCTTGACACGTGGCGCCTAATGACTGGGCTCCTCTTTTTTGACATGTCAAAATAGTAAAGCCGGACGGCTATACTCAGTTTTTAAAATTTTAAAAAAAAGTATAGCCGCGCGGCTATACGATTTTACAAACCCTTTAAGTAGCATGATATGTATTTCTCTTTTTTAATTACTTTGATTAGTTATTATTTACTTAGTGAATATTAAAGGAAAAAAAGAAAAAGAAAAATTGAATTACTGTTTATTAAGTAGTATAATTCATGAAGTTAATTAACATATTTATTGCTAGTTATTCACTAAATAAATAATAATTAAAATATAATTACTAATTTAACTAATCAAATCAGTCAAATATATTATTTAATTACTAAAAATAAATTTTAAAAAAATTAATTAACCTAAACATCCTAAGTTTATATATATAGATTTTAAAAAGACCTCTCCCGACGAAACTTCATCGGCGCAGAGGTTTTTTTGTCGGGAGAAACGTAATCCGACGAATATTTGCCGGCATAGACCTATGCCGACGAAATTTCGTCGGGAGAAGTGTTTATGTTATTTTTTTTAAAAAAAATTGTATAAAAATATATAATTAGTTTCATTACAATTAAACTTTCCCCCAACTTATTTAATTGAATTAATATCTTATGGTGTTTTATATATGTAAGTATATATGTAGGTATGTATTTTTCAATAATACATTCGTATTCTATAGATGTCTACTATTATTTAAAAAGCAAACGTGCAATAGTCGTATTGTACATGTACATACGCATTTCTAATGCTTAATACCCATATTTTTTACAAAATTTTCAATAATTCACACAAAGTTCACGTATTATACAAATAATTCTCATATATTATTGAATACCAATAATATATGTAATAAAAGTTATACTAAAACATTATATAGTGGCTTATTAATATCTACTTTGGATATGTTGAAACTAGCAAATTAGTATCTATAAAGTACAAACCAATGAAACTTGGAGGGTCCTCTTTTCTATTTTTAATTTATATATTAAATAGTATAGATAGACCTTTTAGAATAGTCTAGCCGTAGGTTTTTTTTTTCAAAAATAGTATAGTGACACGTGGCGTTTAATCGCTGGAGGGTCCTCTATTTTTTCAAAACAAAAATGAGTACAGCTGGGCGGCTATACTCTGTGTTTTTAATTTTTTTTTATAAATAGAGTTGTCTTGACACGTGGCGCCTAATGACTGGGCTCCTCTTTTTTGACATGTCAAAATAGTAAAGCCGCACGGCTATACTCAGTTTTTAAAATTTAAAAAAAAAGTATAGCCGCGCGGCTATACGATTTTACAAACCCTTTAAGTAGCATGATATGTATTTCTCTTTTTTAATTACTTTGATTAGTTATTATTTACTTAGTGAATATTAAAGGAAAAAAAGAAAAAGAAAAATTGAATTACTGTTTATTAAGTAGTATAATTCATGAAGTTAATTAACATATTTATTGCTAGTTATTCACTAAATAAATAATAATTAAAATATAATTACTAATTTAACTAATCAAATCAGTCAAATATATTATTTAATTACTAAAAATAAATTTTAAAAAAATTAATTAACCTAAACATCCTAAGTTTATATATATAGATTTTAAAAAGACCTCTCCCGACGAAACTTCATCGGCGCAGAGGTTTTTTTGTCGGGAGAAACGTAATCCGACGAATATTTGCCGGCATAGACCTATGCCGACGAAATTTCGTCGGGAGAAGTGTTTATGTTATTTTTAAAAAAAAAATTTGTATAAAAATATATAATTAGTTTCATTACAATTAAACTTTCCCCCAACTTATTTAATTGAATTAATATCTTATGGTGTTTTATATATGTAAGTATATATGTAGGTATGTATTTTTCAATAATACATTCGTATTCTATAGATGTCTACTATTATTTAAAAAGCAAACGTGCAATAGTCGTATTGTACATGTACATACGCATTTCTAATGCTTAATACCCATATTTTTTACAAAATTTTCAATAATTCACACAAAGTTCACGTATTATACAAATAATTCTCATATATTATTGAATACCAATAATATATGTAATAAAAGTTATACTAAAACATTATATAGTGGCTTATTAATATCTACTTTGGATATGTTGAAACTAGCAAATTAGTATCTATAAAGTACAAACCAATGAAACTTGGAGTGTCCTCTTTTCTATTTTTAATTTATATATTAAATAGTATAGATAGACCTTTTAGAATAGTCTAGCCGTAGGTTTTTTTTTTCAAAAATAGTATAGTGACACGTGGCGTCTAATCGCTGGAGGGTCCTCTATTTTTTCAAAACAAAAATGATTACAGCTGGGCGGCTATACTCTGCGTTTTTAATTTTTTTTATAAATAGAGTTGTCTTGACACGTGGCGCCTAATGACTGGGCTCCTCTTTTTTGACATGTCAAAATAGTAAAGCCGCACGGCTATACTCAGTTTTTAAAATTTAAAAAAAAAGTATAGCCGCGCGGCTATACGATTTTACAAACCCTTTAAGTAGCATGATATGTATTTCTCTTTTTTAATTACTTTGATTAGTTATTATTTACTTAGTGAATATTAAAGGAAAAAAAAGAAAAAGAAAAATTGAATTACTGTTTATTAAGTAGTATAATTCATGAAGTTAATTAACATATTTATTGCTAGTTATTCACTAAATAAATAATAATTAAAATATAATTACTAATTTAACTAATCAAATCAGTCAAATATATTATTTAATTACTAAAAATAAATTTTAAAAAAATTAATTAACCTAAACATCCTAAGTTTATATATATAGATTTTAAAAAGACCTCTCCCGACGAAACTTCATCGGCGCAGAGGTTTTTTTGTCGGGAGAAACGTAATCCGACGAATATTTGCCGGCATAGACCTATGCCGACGAAATTTCGTCGGGAGAAGTGTTTATGTTATTTTTAAAAAAAAAATTTGTATAAAAATATATAATTAGTTTCATTACAATTAAACTTTCCCCCAACTTATTTAATTGAATTAATATCTTATGGTGTTTTATATATGTAAGTATATATGTAGGTATGTATTTTTCAATAATACATTCGTATTCTATAGATGTCTACTATTATTTAAAAAGCAAACGTGCAATAGTCGTATTGTACATGTACATACGCATTTCTAATGCTTAATACCCATATTTTTTACAAAATTTTCAATAATTCACACAAAGTTCACGTATTATACAAATAATTCTCATATATTATTGAATACCAATAATATATGTAATAAAAGTTATACTAAAACATTATATAGTGGCTTATTAATATCTACTTTGGATATGTTGAAACTAGCAAATTAGTATCTATAAAGTACAAACCAATGAAACTTGGAGTGTCCTCTTTTCTATTTTTAATTTATATATTAAATAGTATAGATAGACCTTTTAGAATAGTCTAGCCGTAGGTTTTTTTTTTCAAAAATAGTATAGTGACACGTGGCGTCTAATCGCTGGAGGGTCCTCTATTTTTTCAAAACAAAAATGATTACAGCTGGGCGGCTATACTCTGCGTTTTTAATTTTTTTTATAAATAGAGTTGTCTTGACACGTGGCGCCTAATGACTGGGCTCCTCTTTTTTGACATGTCAAAATAGTAAAGCCGCACGGCTATACTCAGTTTTTAAAATTTAAAAAAAAAGTATAGCCGCGCGGCTATACGATTTTACAAACCCTTTAAGTAGCATGATATGTATTTCTCTTTTTTAATTACTTTGATTAGTTATTATTTACTTAGTGAATATTAAAGGAAAAAAAAGAAAAAGAAAAATTGAATTACTGTTTATTAAGTAGTATAATTCATGAAGTTAATTAACATATTTATTGCTAGTTATTCACTAAATAAATAATAATTAAAATATAATTACTAATTTAACTAATCAAATCAGTCAAATATATTATTTAATTACTAAAAATAAATTTTAAAAAAATTAATTAACCTAAACATCCTAAGTTTATATATATAGTTTTTTAAAAAGAAATCTCCCGACGAAATTTCGTCGGCGTAGAGTTTTTTTGTCGGGAGAAACCTAATCCGATGAATATTTGCCGGCATAGACCTATGCCGACGAAATTTCGTCGGGAGAAGTGTTTATGTTATTCTTTTATATATATATTTTTTTTTTAAAGAAGATAAAATTAGTTTCTTTACTTTTCTTTTTTCCCCAACTTCTTTAATTTAATTAATATCTTATAGTCTTATATATATATATATATATATATATATATATATATATATATATATATATATATATATATATGTAAGTTTATATGTACGTACGTATTTGTCAATAATACATTCATATTCTATAGATGTCTACTGTTTTTAAAAAAGCAAACGTACAATAGTCATATTGTACATGTACATACAATGCTTAATACCCATATTTTTTACAAAATTTTCAATAATTCACACAAGATTCACGTATTATACAAATAATTCTCATATATTATTGAATACGAATAATATATGTTATAAAAATTATACTAGAACATTATATAGTGGCTTATTAATATCTACTTTGGATATTTCGAAACTAGCAAATTAATATCTATAAAGTACAATCGCTGGAGGGTATACTACGATTTTTTTTCAATAAATAGTATAGTGACACGTGGCATCTAATCGTTGGAGGGTCCTCTTTTTTTTAAAACAAAAATGAGTACAGCCGCGCGGCTATACGCTGTGTTTTTAATTTTTTTTAAAAAGTAGAGTTGTCTTGACACGTGGCGCCTAATGACTGGGCTCCTCTTTTTTAATATGTAAAAATAGTACAGCCGCACGGCTATACGCAGTTTTTAAATTTTTTAAAAAAAAGTATAACTGCACGGCTATACGGTTTAGTTATTATTTACTTTGTGAATATTAAAGGAAAAAAAGAAAAAGAAAAATTGAATTACTATTTATTAAGTAATATAATTCATGAAGTTAATTAACATATTTAATACTAAATATTCACTAAATAAATAATAATTAAAACATAATTACTAATTTAACTCATTAAATCAGTCAAATATATTATTTAATTACTAAAAATAAAATTTAAAAAAATTAATTAACCTAAACATCCTAAGTTTATATATATATATTTTTAAAAAGACATCTCCCGACGAAATTTTGTCAGCAGAGGTTTTTTTGTTTGAAGAAACCTAATCCGACGAATATTTGCCGGCATATATCTATGCTGACAAAATATCGTAAGGAGAAGTGTTTATGTTATTCTTTTATATATATATTTTTTTAAAAAGATAAAATTAGTTTCTTTACTTTGCTATAGCCGGGCGGCTATATGGTTAAAATATTCTTATATATTCAAAGTGTATAGCCGCTCGGCTCTACGTTTTAATATTAATATATTTTAACGGTACAGCCGCGCGGTTGCACTGTTAAAATATTCGTAAATTTTAAAGAGTATAGCCGGTCGGCTATACCCCATAAAATATTAATCTATTTAAACGGTATAGCCGATCGGCTGTACTAAATATTCGTATATACTTAAAGCGTATAGCCGCGCAGCTATACTATTAAAATATTCGTATATTTTAAAGGTATAGCCGCTCGGTTGTACGATTAAAATATTCGTATATATTCAAAGTTTATAGCCGCACGGCTAGACGTTTTAATATTAATATATTTTAACCTATAGCCGTTCGGCTGCAGTGTTAAAATATTCGTACATATTTAAAGAGAATATTCGTATATATTTAAAGAGTCTAGCCGCGCGGCTGCACTATTAAAATATTCGTATATTTTAAAGGTATAGCCGCACGGCGGTACGGTTAAAATATTCGTATATATCGAAAGTGTATAACCGCGCGGCTATACCTTTTAATATGAATATATTTTAACTGTATAGCCGCGCTGTTGCACTGTTAAAATATTCGTACATTTTAAAGAGTATATCCGCGCTGCTATACTATTAAAATATTCGTATATTTTAAAGGTATAGCCGCTCGGTTGTACAGTTAAAATATTCGTATATATTCAAAGTGTATAGCCGCTCGGCGATACTATTAAAATATTTGTATATATTTAAATAGTATAGCCGCCCGGCTATACGCTTTAAATATATTCGAATTATGAATTATTTGCAGGAAATTTTTCAAAGGGAATGGACAAATTTCAGAGGGGGGCACTATGCGGTTCCGCCGAGCCACTCCCTAAACGATGAGAATTAAACAGTAACAACTGAAACCAGATTTCCTGCTGGTTTCTGAATTTGTGAACAAGGGGAACAAACTAGTGTGCTCGTTTGGAATTGGTTGTTCATCATTCCTATGCTAATCGTATCTATCACTTATACTAGGCCTTCAGAGTAGAGTAGCTAGTAGCATTCCATTTCAATTTCCAGTTTCGAAATTTGATTTTCGATGGACGTGTTCCACTTCCACCAGTCTCACCTTTGCTCTCTCAGGCCAAGCCCAAGGAGGAGGCCTAGCTCCTCTTATCTCCGTCACAGAAACCCTCTTCGTAATCTCAGCACCATATCCATACCCCAAATCCCAATTCACAGCCTCACATCAAAACCACCCCGCCGCTTCCATATCCGAAACGAGGCTGTTGAAAAGTGGGTTGGGCCTTTTGGTTCGGCATTTCCAGGTGGTTGTTGTAGTTGGTGGAGTTTAAGTGAGCATGATAAGGAAGAGCAAAGCTGCACGGCGGCGAAGCCCATTACGCTACTGCACGCTCTTCGTCGAATGTGGGATTTGGTGGAGAGTCATGGATCAAGATGGGTTATCTTTGTCGCGTTTACTTCTTTGATCATTGCTGCGGTGCGTTTTAATTCTTTGCCTGCAATAATTGAACTTGCTTTGGATATTGGTTGGGGTGTTTGTCAGTGTTTAATATACATCACTGCATAGTTTGTATGAGCAAATTAGCAACTTTGAGATTGAGAAGTAAGCATTTGTCGTTGTTAAATTAGACACATTTTATTAGGTGTGTAAATTGTAATGTTTTTATATTTTCATGTTGCAGCTTTCAGAGATTTCTATTCCAAGTATATTGTCGGAATCCATATTTGCTGCTCAGAGTAGTGATGCTGTGGTTTTCTCTAGGAACTCAAAAATTTTAGCTTTTTTGTGTATCACTTCAGGGATATGCAGGTCAGTCCTTATATTCACTTTGATTGCAGAATCTGAAAACGTTCTTTTCTTTGTTTGTACTAGAGTTGGTTGTTTTGTGATATGATGTGATTATTTACTATGTTTCATTTGAATTTCAGCGGCTTGCGAAGTGGTTGTTTTGGGATTGCAAACATTATTTTGGTGAGTGGTTCTCTCATTCCTTCCCAATAATAAAGAAAGAAAGAAAAAACTTGAAATCCAATAGCAACGAGACCTCTACACGATTGTTAAATCCCTGTAGTGTTCTTTTTAAATAAAATAATAAAGATTTGTACATTTGTGCTTTCTCTGTTTGAAAGCATGGTTTTATTTATTTATTTATTTCCGGGATTGTTATCTAATTTCTTTGTACACCATCTGCTGCTCAAAACATCATACTGCAGATGAAGTGTCTCAGGGAAACTCTTTATTCAGTTCTTCTTTTCCAGGTTTGTGTTTCATTTAGCAATTGGAACAACTGGGTGCCAATTGTCAACAAATTTATTTAAAGCAATGTTGACTTGCTTGATCTTCGTTTTTATTCAATTCTGTACTCTATTTTGGTGTCATCTTTGATGTAGGATATATCCTTTTTCGACAGAGAAGCAGTTGGTGATTTGACGAGCAGACTTGGGGCCGATTGTCAACGATTATCTCTTGTTATTGCGAATGATATGAGTTTGATCTTACGCAATGTTCTTCAGGTTGTGGTTCTTACCCTTCCCCTTCCCCAAATGTGCATTTGATTTTTTTGATAGTCTAGTCTAAGTTACAGTTTTTCTGTATTCAGGGGATAGGTGCACTGATCAATTTGCTGATATTATCTCGGCCTCTCGCATTATCAACATTGTTTATCTGCTGTGTGTTATCTATGATTTTTCTTCTTTATGGACAGTAAGCTTCTTTACCTTCTTTCTACTTTATATCTGATTTGGATTTTTTGAAGCTTGAGGTTATTTATACCACAAAGTTCTGCTATAACAATAAATGAAGAAGTGATATATTTGATTATTTTATATTTTATAACAATATATAGGTACCAAAAGAAAGCTGCAAAGTTAGTCCAAGACTTCACTGCTGGTGCCAATGAAGTATAGGCAGACTTTAGATCCAAAATGCTCCAAAATTTATGTTAATCTTCTTTAGTTGATCACTTTCCTATTTGAATGTAGGCTGCACAAGAAACACTTTCCTTGATGAGAACTGTCCGGGTTTATGGAACTGAAAGAAAAGAATTTGGAAGGTATATATTTTACTATTAATTTCCTGTCAGGCATTTTCTCTTTACGGTTGTCTTTCTAATAAACATAGCACAAGAAAGTCTGAGAATTCTGACACCTAAAGCATACATCCTATGTGATATTAGGTTCAAGCAATGGCTAGACAAAGTTGCTTTTGTAAACATTCGAGAGAGTGTGGCTTATGGATTCTGGTGTGTGAGTTTCAGTACTCTTTATCGTTCTACACAGGTTTGGATCTTTTTAGTTACCTATCATAAGGTGTTGGGTCTTAAGTTATTGGTTTTCTGAAGTGAGAAAGGAAAATGTCTTAAGTTATTCCAATTAAATGAAAATCTATTATTTGACTCCACTTTGTCAAATCACGTCTACAGATTATTGCAGTGGTGTTGGGAGGAATATCAATTATGAGTGGTCATGTATCGGCTGAGCAACTAACTAAGTATGTACTGTATTGTGAGTGGTTAATTTACGCAACTTGGAGGGTCACAGACAATGTATCATCAATGATGCAGTCTGTTGGAGCAAGTGAAAAGGTTCTTCAGTTAATGGACTTGTTGCCCAGCGACCAAGTCTTATCAAAAGGTTATTTTGATTAAAGACTCTTAACCCTGCTTTATATGTTGCATGCTGCTTAGAGGTGCTTTAGAAACTAACGCTTGTGCTTAGAAGAATAAACTTATCTGGAATTACATATAATTTCATATGTAATTATCAAATGAATTCATATAATTTCTTTTCAAATGTATTTATCATAAAATGGAATCTCACTGTCTGCAGGTGTGAAGTTGCAGAGGGTAATGGGACATATTCAGTTTGTGAATGTTTCTTTTCGCTATCCTTCAAGGGCAAAAGTATGTCTTTTTTGGCCTAAATAATTCCAATTTATTCTTCCATTGCGTTTTTTCCTTTCAAATGTTTTCTCATATTATTACGCTTTTTAAAAACTTCTCTCCAAAATTTTAGCAGATCCCCGTACTAGATGGCATAAATGTTTCCGTACAAGCACATGAAGTGGTTGCAATTGTAAGAGATAGCTTTGCTTACATTATGATCCCTCTTAGAGAGCAGGAAATTTTTAAGGACTGACTTGCATCTAAATTTTGCCAAGGTTGGTCTGAGTGGTAGTGGAAAAAGCACATTGGTGAATCTTTTGCTTCGTCTTTATGAACCAATCACTGGTCAGGTAAGCTGCTTCTTCTGAAAATTTGCCATCCATCGCTCAGAATAAGTTATTGTGTATTTTCCACCATTTTTGTTATAACATCTTAGACTGTCATCAAATTTTGTTCTGAAGCTCATTTGATTTGCAGATTTACATTGATGGTTTCCCTCTCAGAGAATTGGATATCAGGTGGTTGAGAGGAAAAATTGGATTTGTTCCACAGGTTAGAATGCACAAACTGCAAGACTTACTTAAGAAGCATGCTATAGAATTGTAATCTAAATTTACGTTTCAGACAGGAACCTCATATATTTCATATGAGCATAAAGTCAAACATAGAATACGGTTGCTCTAGATACATTAAAAAAGAAGATATAGAATGCGCTGCAAAGCAGGCCTATGCTCATGATTTCATCTCCTCTCTTCCTGACGGCTATGAAACCGTCGTGGACGATAATTTACTCAGCGGGGGACAAAAGCAGCGAATCGCTGTTGCCAGGGCCATTCTTAGAGACCCAGCTATATTGATCCTTGATGAAGCCACTAGTGCTCTAGATTCTGAAACCGAACACTATGTTAAGGCAAGTACTCTCTCTCAAGATTTAAACTATCCGTCAACTCAATTGTTATACATACAAGCAAGTTCTAATGCTGCTGGCTCTCATATCCTCCATCTCCAGGGGGTTATTCATGCATTAAGAAGTGACATGAAAGCAAAAAGAACCGTCATTGTCATAGCACACAGGTGAACTTCTTACAACAACTCCATTCTTCTCTTTTCTTTTCTTGATATCTTCTGCATTATCCTGAGTAATATGCATCGTTTTGCAGGCTTTCAACCGTAAAAGCTGCTGACAGAATCGTTGTAATGGACGTTGGTCGAATCACTGAGGTCAGGTTTTATTGATTTATTTATTTCTGTATTTAAAAAAGGATGCGTATATATACACATACAATCCGAATGTCCCGTTGTCATTGATTTATGATTTGTGTAATGTGAAGCTCCCTATATTATATATATGCAGATGGGTAATCACACAGGGCTCCTCGAGAAGGATGGATTATATGCAAAATTGGTTGGAGCTCAAACAGATACTTTGGCTTGACCGAGCAATATGATTCAGATGTTCTTTTTAAAACACTAGTGAAATAGCGTTCATCCCATTTTTCTCTCCATAAGGCTCAATTTTGGATTTCTCAATTGTGTAGTTGGCTGGGCCTGGGCCTTTATATATATTTTTTTTTCCAACAATAAAAAGTGAAAGAAGAAAAATCATCATGGATTAACACGATAGTGGCGGACGGACGCAAAACATCACGTACAACTTAAAACTTACAACACAAGAATATTGCTTTTACAGTGAAAAACGGCTTTGACTTGTAGACCACAGGTCTCATGGTATTTTAGTTATGTGTATGAGAATCCCGATCCTCTATAGTTTAGATTATCGTTTATACTAAAAAAAATTAAAAAACATAAAAGTTACCAAGAGAAACTCACCTAAAAGTAAAAACCTAAAAGTTATTGAAAGAATAAAATCAGTTTTGATCCTTTTTTTCTTTTAACAAAAGCAAACTTTTATTAATCCAATAATAAATTAAAGAAAGGAAAAAAAAAGAGTTTTCTATTTAAACCCCACATTTCTCTTTGTTCACCCCATGTTCTAAGTTCACCCCAACTTCTAATTTAAATTTTCACAATTTCTAAGAAAACCCTACTATCTTCCAAAACTACCCTTAAATACACCCCAAGTTGGAAAATAAATAAATAAAAGAGTTTTCTATTTAAACCCCACTATCATCCTTCTACGTTGAGGAGCTTCCTCCTCCTTCCTCTTGAATCACACTTTCTATTTAGAGGGTGCTGTGTTGCACTGGTAGATACTGATCATGCAGCTGAAGCTGCAACATTTGTCAGGGAAGAGTATAAGAAGGTCCAACCTGAGTTGGCAAGCCTGTTAAACCCAGACACGGCTGTTATGATATGCGAGGACCACTCCCATCTTATGTTGATTATTGATTTGTCCATGTAATGTCACATTACGAAAATACTAAGACGTAAGTAACCCAAAACACCAAATAGGAACAACAGGAATATGATCTGTTACATTTGTTTGTACATAATATTTTAATGTGCACATCTAGTTAAATTATTAAAATTGGTATTAATGTAAAAGAGAACACAATGGTTTGATGAAGACATAATCTTAAATAATATAGCGTGAACTGAAGGCTACAGTTATTCTTATTATTTAATGGTGACCTAACTGAAGTTTGAGGTTGCTCTCAAAACAACAAAAATTAAAGGTTTGAAGGAGGGAGAGAGATTCACAAATCTTAGCATAAAAACTGAAGTTAAATAAGAAATTTGGGATAATTACTTGTTATCCTTAACTGGATTTAAGAAAGGGAACAAAGAAATTATCCAAAAAGATGGCAATTAACGGAACAACCACCAGAGAAAATAAACAAGGAGAGTGTGATCCTAAACCAAAGAGGAAATGAAAACATCTACTTGGATTTGGACTTGGAAATGAGTTCAAGAGCAGCAGACTGGGTTGGAAGAGCTGGAATTGCACCCTTCTGAGTAGTACAGATTGCTCCACAAGCATTTGCAAAAGACAGAGCCTCCTTCAATTTTGTTTCATCCTATATATGTAGTTAATTAAAGTTAAGGGTTAGACCAATTACAACCCAGAAATACAAGTTTAAAAAACATGTCTAATTAATTTGGGACTGAACTTACCTCAAAGATGGACATATCTTTGGCCATGGAAACCAAAAATGAGCCAACAAAAGCATCACCAGCACCAGTTGTGTCGACAGCTTTAACCGAGAAGCCAGTCACCTTTCCTTTAAATTTCTGTATTACATTTACATGCATGTATTATCAGGAAGCAATGTTAAACCAAGTGGGCACACTGATTTAGTAGACAAGGAAAAAAACAAGTGTATATATATACA
Organism: Prunus avium; assembly: GCF_965620075.1. Lineage (NCBI taxonomy): Eukaryota > Viridiplantae > Streptophyta > Magnoliopsida > Rosales > Rosaceae > Prunus > Prunus avium. Next base: position 187,983 of record NC_142291.1, read on the forward strand.
TGTATAGAGATCATGTTCAAGTGCAATAGCTCTAGATAATAATTACGCACGCACCTTAGTGAAATATCTGCAGCCCTTCTCACCATCAGTGACCACAAGCAGTTTGAGGTTGTCATGCCATAGGGACAGAACCACATCTTCTTTTTCTGCATCTCCTTGCGTTAGGAATTGCACCTCGTCGTCGCTCACCTATATATATGCATGCAACAATCATTAATCACAATAATATCTATAATTAATCACCCAAGACGTATGTACCTATATAGCATTAAATAGAATAATTAATTCAATAAAATAGATTTGCAGCAAAGCGTAATTAAGAAGTCAAGAATACTATAAACCCTAATCCAATTTTGACATCCAATTATAAACAGTCCTGCAGCTAAAATTGAGTGCCACCATGGACGATCTAATTAAGAAGGAAGTCATAAAATTAAATAAAGATTTGTTTTGGGGGGGATTGGATGCGTATATCTAATTGATCTGGAAGATGAGCAGGTAATTTGTATTTTATATTAATATACAAAAAAGAGAGAATATAAATAATAAACCTTGATGAAATCAGCCTGATTCCATATGCTCTTGATCCCCTCCCTTGCAGCATCAGCAGAGGGCCAGAGAGGCAGCCTAACATTGGGATCATAGGAAAGCATAATACCGGCATCCTTAGCGGCTTTCATGGCTGCCATATGAGCCGATCTGCATGGCTCGGAGATGAGGCTAATGGATCCGTAGTGGAATATCTTAGCTTGCTTAATAAGAGGCATGTTTAGCTCTGAATCCTTTAGCAACATGTCAGCACTAGGGTTCCTGTAGAACATGAACTCTCTTTCACCGTCCTTCTTTAAGGTCACAAACGCCAACGCCGTTCTAGCATGCGTATCCACGCACACTCCCTCAGCGTTCACCCCATTCTTCTTCAATATGTTGATCAGCATGTGCCCGAACTCGTCATCTCCAACCTGCACATGCACAACTCCTTAATCACTACGTAAAACTTATTGTAATAATAATTGATTTCTTAATCAAAACCAGCAAGCAATAGATCTATTACTACAAGAGAAAAAAAAGAGAGAGCGACTGAGAGATTGATCGATCTATATCTAACCTTTCCAATGAAAGCCGATTTACCACCAAGCTTGGTGATGGCACAAGCCACATTGGCAGGGGCACCACCGGGGGCTTTGAGGAAGCCCGTGGACTCAGCCAGCGAAACTCCTGCAGTGTCGGGCACAAAGTCGATGAGCATCTCTCCAAAAGCTACAATCAATGGGCTCCCTGAATTCGCCATTGTCTTCTTCTTCTTCTTCTTCTTCTTTGATTCTTCTCAACAAGATCTGTATATATAAATATATTATTGATTCATTTGGTCATTGGCCAGCCCTCCCTTTATATAGAGAGAACGTTTCTTTGGGAGGAAGATAGTGTTCACCGTAAAATTAGCAAATACTTACTATCCATATTGCGATATAATTCCAACTGAAATTAGTTGTTGAAGATAAACTAGTAGTAATATGCATCGTGTTATCAAACGGCTCATATTATTCAAAGATTGCTAAATTCATTATTGTCCCTCCGATCGTCATAACAGATAATTATCAATAGTCGGTCTTAAAAGCATTTCATTGTAACTTGCGAAACCGCGTATTATTACTTGTTTTGGATTCTGCTTTGTATTCATAAATTGAGATATGATTGTGACTCTAAATCTTATCTCATATAATGAAGAGAATCTGGGGTGATTTTTCAAACGATTTGTTACTTTATATAAAATCGACTCTTTTTGTTTCATTACACGATAAACTTCTAATTCCTTGTTTGGCCTGATCTAGTTGAATATCATGACTAGGGGACACTAGACAAAAGCTGCTCCTTCACGCTATGGGATTGTATCTTCTATATAACTCTCAAATTGCGTTTGTTGCCCGTTCAAATTCAATTTCAGGTCGTTTAATTCTGCGCAATTTCCTAGGGATTTTCGGAAACAAAATAGAAGATTTACCACCAATAAAAACTCCTAGCACAGCATCAGGATACTGATGGTTGATCCATATATTTTCTTTTTTTTCTTTTTTTTGTTCAAAGGAAACAATCAAAATGAGATCCATCATCCTTGATCCTTGATGAGCTAAGGCCCTAGGGCCGAAAGTAATACTCGAGGCGAGTCATTCTATAGACTATAGTGAGGGCCTTAGATGAGGTCCTATCTCTTAATCATTGGATCAAGCTAACCAATCAATTTGATCCAAACGGTTAAGAGATAGAACCTCATCTATAGAATTCTACTACCTAAGGCACTACTCACCTCTCCTTACCACTGGAGGGTCTAACACATATATGTGAGCTTAAAATATTAATTAAACTAATGCCATTGCCAGCTGAACTAATCTTGTTACAATTGCATCTCCTTCAAATCTATTTTTTGAAACCGAAATTAGGTCAAAAGTGGAGAGCCTTGTGATTTTCTCTTGTTTGAAGTGGGAGTGGCCTAAAAAATTAATGTTTACATGCCTAAAAGCACTCCAAGAGACAAAAGAGGTGGTCATTGGTCATTCAATGAGCACCAATGTGCTGCTGCATGCTCATCAACTGTCCAATGCCAAAGTTGGTGCTCATTCTAGAAAAAGGGACATAGATTTTGGTATATATATAACAAGTCCAAAAGCACATGCACATATATACCATCTGCATATCGTTTACAAATCATTAACTAGGTTGTACATAACATGTCCCATAGATTTATTGCAAAATGAGGCAAATGGCTTATATAGAATTAATATTAATTCTAGCTGAAGTTATAGTGCTTGTCTACAGCCACTGACACGTCCCAAGTGCAGCTCATTCCCTTTGGAAATTCCACCAAGTCACCAGCACCAATCTCAACTGACTCATTTGACCCAGCTGGGGTAACCTTCACTTTTCCTTCCAGCAGATAGCAAGTCTCTTTGTCACTGTATGTCCATGGAAATTTGCTTGGGGGGCAACTCCACCTGTTAACTCAGCGCATATGCATAATTAATATCATGTCCCAACCAAAAGAGAGAAGATATGAAGCTCAAAGCAACAAAGCATGAGTAAAATTACAATAACTTCTACTTACTAATTGATCTTTTCATTTTGTAAGTCACCCTAAATCCTAAGAAATAAATTCTTTAAACTTTTCAAATTGCATTTTATCTTGTAATTGAGAAAATAACAACTACATCAACTGGTGAACCAAATAATTGCCTCTCGCTATATATTTTTCGTCTCATAATCAGAATAAACAAAATATAAAATAAAAAAAAGTTAAAAGAGAAAATCAACAGAGAAACAAAGATGTAATTATTATTTTCCAACAGATGCAATATTGTATGTGTCTCAACGGACATGCAAGTTTACTCATCTCTTCCCAATACGACACCAGAAAATATATTAATTTGTTATTGCGAAAAAGGAAAATGAGAGAGAGAATAGAAGAGATAAATACTTGGGCCAATTTCTGACGCCCAGTTGGCTGAGCCTGGACTCGGGAGGATTCTTATCAACTTTGATACCCAATTTATCAGTAGACATAGTCTCTGCTACTACTGTCAGTCTCACTGATGATGATCTTCTGCTCCTCCTTGTTGTTGGAGAAAATAAGGAGCGCTTCGGTTCGGTGTTTAATATACTAAAACTATTAGTAACACGTAATGACGCCATATTGTATTATTGTCCCTCTCTCTCTCTCTCTCTCTCTCTCCCCCCCTCGCCCTCTCGACACTTCAAGCGGTACGTTTGTTTCAGATCAGAACCTTACTAGTTTTCTTTCCTTTTATATTTTCTTTATAACTTTTCCTGGTGTCCACGTCTTAGCGATTTTCTTCCACATATGCCTTATCCTTTCTTTTGGCCTTAACGTATATATAATATACCTCATCTTTATTCACAATTTATTATTATTATTATTATTTTTATAATGTGTGTGTATAGCATGTCCCCTCACATGTTCACATGCATTCATCCAGGGGTGGAGCTAGAATTGTAAAGTTAGGGGGGGTCAAAGAAGAAAATATACAAGTATATAAAACACCTAAGTATTCAATAATTACATATTTAGAGCTAAATATTTCTAATTGAGTCATGTCTAATTTGTTTTAGAGGAAATTTTAACTTAAATTATAAGTTGTTTATTACAAATTCTATATATTATATATAATATAATAGAGGAGAGATAAAATCAACAAGTGTTTTTTCATTGTTCTGACCAATCTAATCCTAGCTATTCAAGAAGTAGTTTGCAATAGATATTAATCAAATGTAGTTGGTATAAGCAGCCCTTGGACACCATGAACCAAATTGTGTCATTGAATCGAATAATCTTCTTATCCAATCTCTATATATGTAAGTAGTCATTTACGTTACTGACCATTCTTGGTGAGTTAGCATGATGCTTCATCAACTGTATAGTAGGAAAGAAAATTAGGGCTGAAAGTCATGGAGGACTTCTTAAGCTAATGTTCACAATTACATTGTATGTTAAGGAGTGAAGCTGAAGTGATTTCCGTCATTTACTTAGTTAATTATAATCTCTCTTAGTGTGTTTTTGTCCTTGTTCTGTATTTCATTTTCACTTGCGTTTGTGCTGAAACTTCAATGATAAACATGTTCAATCAAAATTTGTCATTTTTTTGGGATCAAACTGAAATCACCTTCATTGACTGCTTAAAATACATCTAGCAATCAGAGAACTAGAGGAGTAAATTAGTGGCCTCGTTAAAACCTTGCTATAAAAAACCTCCCGAAGGAGGAAAATTCAGTCAAGGAAAGAGTACCACACTCCTCTTTTGTCATTTAATTCAGCAATCTCAACTTAAATATTACAACGTGGGTTGAAATGAGTCTGTTAGCTGAAGAAGCTGAAGCAACCTGAAGGAGCATGACTACGAATCGAGGCTTCACTGTTTGACGTGTTAACTGCCTCTAGCATGGAAACAACCTCCTCCATTTCTGGCCTTCTCTTGGGTTCTACATCCCAGCACTGTTTCATCACTTTGGCTAGAGAGCTTGGGCAACGCTTGGGTATCTCTGGCCTCAAATTCTGAAGCAACACAAAAGTACAAAGATAGTAAGTTTGGGGTCACTCAGACTACATTATAAAGCTTCATTTGACAAAAAGAAAGAAAGAAAGATGGAAATATAAATTACATACTTTATAAACAACAGCTGAAGTCAATTCGGAGAACGTGATGTTAGGGTAGGGCATATCGCAGCAATACATCTCCCACAAGCAAATGCCGAAGCTATAAACGTCGCATTTTCTGTTGTAGGGATTACTTTCCAAGACCTGCATCATCATCATCATATTATCCAATTAGAACATTTGGTATTGATCAGATTGCTGCAATTAAAATATAATTCAAAGTCTAGGGCAAGCCTTTAAAATCTAAGTAGAGAAAAAAGAAAGTGAATTAATTGATACCTCAGGGGCCATGTATCCAGGGGTTCCCGTGTAGCCTGTCATCTCTACTAAATTTGAAGCCTCAAGACGAGCAACTCCAAAGTCTGCTATCTTCACCCTGCCATCCTTATCAAGAAGCACATTTTCCGTTTTCACGTCTCTATGAACAATGTTCTTGGAGTGCAAATAACTCAATCTGCATGCAAACACACATACATATATCATTAGTATATTTGCATATATAATATATATTGAAAAACATATGTTAGAAACGTATGTATTATTACACTATATATTACTTAGGTCCAGGGAAAGAAATCAACAAAGATAAATAATATATGTAGGAAAAGAGAGATACCCTTTAGCAAGATCAACTGCTAGTCGTTTGACTGTCTTGAGAGGCAACTTCTTTTTCCGGTGTTGTATGAGGAAGGCTTTTAGGGTTCCACCGGAAAGATACTCAGTAATAACAGAGGCAGAATCAGTATCCGTTGTGGCTCCAATACACTAATCACCAAAAAAAAATTAAAGAAAAAGAATTAATAACAAATAAAGATAAAAATATTTGAGAGTAGACAGAAGAACGAAAAGCAAAAACAAATAACCATTGTCGTAGTACCTTAGTAATGTTAGGATGATCAAGCTTATGCCAAATGGAAACCTCTTGCCTAAAATCTTTCTTCAAAGAAGCTATTTCAGCTTTTGTTCGGCCGTCTTCTCTCCACTCCAACATTTTGACTGTATAATCAAGGAAAAAATAAAAGATACACCGTCAGTGAAGTTTGAGAAAATTATGTACACATATATACACATGAATTTGTGCATGTAAACATATTTAAAATAACCATACCTGCAACTTCTTGGCCATCGTAGATGGCTTTATGGACAGTACCGAAGCCTCCACGGGCAAAAACTTGTTTCACTACAAGTTTCTCTCGAATGATTTTCCATTCTTGAGGAACTTCTTTGGCCGCCACGGCTCTCACGTTGATGACTTTGCTTTCTTCATCATGCAACTCTTTCTTCTTCTTCTTCTTCATATAGCGCAGGTGGAGATTCTCCAACTGCTCGTCCAAACTTTTCACGTCAATCTTGGTTGCCAATGCCATTTCTTTAGTATGAGAGTTTATGAGAGTTTTGAGTTTGTGGTGTTTGTGGTGTGGTTGGGTATATATTTTAGGTATGAGAGTTAGGAGGTTTGAGTTGTATATATAGAGTCGAACCACGAGGCCTCTTCCCTTTCTAACAAGGTATGGTAATCCATTTACAAATGGAACACTACCTTCATTTACCTAGCATTAGAAGTTTATAACTATTTATTTATACAGACCCCAAAATATCAAAATGGACCTATTTATATTACGTTGTCTTTTCGACTAGATCCCTAGAACTAAGCCATTTATCACATTTTTTAACCCCAAAAAAAAAATAGAAAGCCATTTATCACATTTGTGTTCGCCCCACCAATGATGCGGTGCAAAAGTAAAATTTATTTTTTATTTAAGAAGATAATCCAGCCCTAAATTTATAAAATTAAATAGATTAAGCACCAAATGGTGTGGTATCTTTTTTTCATATCTTTTATTTTTTTTTAAACGTAGATATACATCTTATTTTGTTAAAAGGAAAAAAAAATAATGGAACCATACAACTCACGACATCTGTTGCACCCTTGGCCTAAGGCTTAAGCTTCGCTTCTCACATATGAGTAAGCTAGTTGTATTTGTCACCGAATACCGGGGAAAACTCATAATCTTGGAAACCCTACTTCCTACTTTCACCAATAAAAACTCATGTTGACCCTATATATATATTTCTTTGAGGGACACTATTTAGGTCCCTATGAATATTTTTTCAACGATCCAATTCCAAACCATCTATTTTTAAAGTCTTCATTCATAGATCATTCTTGCAAAAAATCATGCAAATTGAAAATCATTAGGCATCTAGTTGGGATTAACAAAATAGACGAACACGGTGCTTCAAGAAAAGGTTATAATAACAACTATCTAATTGAGTGGTCAAATAAACTTTGAAACTCTCTGATAATAGTTTGAACAAACAATTCTACCTTGTAGTCATCTAAACCCATAAATTCGAAATCACATCCCCAAATTCCTCAGCTTTTTCGGATTGGCGAGTTGTTCTTTACGGGTTGGGATTTGTTATCCCCAAATTTCATGTCCCCTTTTGTCCCTTGTGTAAAATTTTGCCACATGTCCCTCTAAGCTTTTTTAGCTTAGTATAGTCCTTGCCTTCTATTTCTTCGTTTCCCTATATCACTGGTGATGTTTTAGCGTTTTCGTAATGAAGTACTATTTTAGAAACAAAAAAAAAATAAAGATATTTAGTCATATATTCATTCTTAGCATTAAAACTATAAATAAACCTTACACCATTTAATTTCTATAAATAAACCCAAAAAAAAAACTCAAAAAATGATAGATGGCCCTATTGAATTTAATTTTGATTATTAAATTACTTTGATGCCCTTGATTGTTTTGGCTTGGAGTTGGATTTGTTTTAAGAAATCAATGACAGTTTTGTAATTTAAAAGAAATTAAAAGCCTTTTTGTTATATTGTAAATGAACTTTGGGTGTGTTTCTAAAATCCATTTTATATAGATTTTTTTTATAATTTGAGCTCCTATATTGGGTATAATAGTGAATCTCCCAAAAAAATATGTTAACCCTTATCAATATTATATATAATACAAATTTAGACCATATTATATCCTCAGTCCCTTCGTCTTCTCTCCACCATGGCAAATGATTGTTTTTCAAAACCCTTCTATATGTTGTAAATCTCTTATGATTTTGGACGTTCTCTATCTTTTTTCTTCCATCCAAGAAATTCAAGCGGGGTAGTGCTGCTTAATAATGGTGAAGTGCAGCCGCTAACTTGGCGCTGCTTCCTGGATTGGACCCAGATAAAACCTTTTAAATGTAGCTGATACTAGCCACTCAGCCCCAGTTGCACTTGAAGAGAATGATGAATCCAATCCCAATATTAATCATCACTAATGATTGCGCAAATACTTCCTCCTAAATTTCCACACGTCGTGATACACATGCATACTAAATTCGGAAGCATCAATGAATTGGTCAATATATCTGTTACTGCACAAGGCACTCTACGGCCTTAAACATACCTCAAGAGCATAGTTTCACCCATTGGATTCCTTTTTGCTTACACAAGGATTTCCCACAGCCAATTGCTCTTTGTTTATTCATCGCTCCTCTCATCACAATATCAAAATGAAAAATTTTAAACGTCTACGAAAATGGGTACCCTCTTTTATTTACTAGTATTACATGAAGGTTCGAACCTAGGATCTCTACTCGCATCCCTCCATCCCTCCATCCCTCCATCCCTCTATCCATTAATAATGCTCTCCTGTTAAACTAGCTAAGTTAATCTGTCACATCTTGCGCACTTGCCAAAGAGAACACCCATCTGGGAAAGGCTCTTCTGGCCTCTTCTATTCTCTTTCTTTAGAGTTTTTCGCTAAAGCAAAGCCTTCTTGCCTTAGGAAAAAACAACACAAGGGTTTCCGCAAATTTGAATTTTGGAATCTTCCTGTAAAACTTAAGAAAATGAAGCACGTATTAAGCCTCACACTCGTCATATGACTTTGATCTTTCTATTACAACCTTGAACTTCTTATCCCTTCTCCTGACCTGCAAAATCAAAATGTTTAAAGTTTTTAGTTAACACAGCTCGAGAGCAAAACAGAACGAAAGCAATAGAGGAAAACTTCGCCCGGGAAGAAAAAACTGTTGTATGATAATCAAGCAACTATTGGCAAACAAAAAAACACAAGGTAATTTCAATATGCGTTCCCTCCTAGCAAATTATGATTTGGATTAAAACTTGCATCAACGAAACCAAATTCCAAGTAGTTATGAGTTACATAGCCCTCCTGGTGGTTTTCCAGAGCCACATGCTCAATTAAATCACACACTGCCAATATAAAAACAAAAACAAAAAATCCAAAACAATTATCTGTGATATGACATTGTTGGGTTGACAAAGGAAAATGAAATTGTCATCAATATATCAACCTTTAACTGGCCAATTGTTTAGCTAAAAGGGAAAAGAAAAATAAAGCAAAGGACAAGAATATGTCTTTGAGACCTAAAAACTTCAGAGGGATTATAGTTTAAGCTCGCTAGGTCAAGCCAATCAAACCACTACTTTTTTTGGCACATATACCAACAAAATAAAAAATAAAAAAAGGATGATGTGAATACTTACAAACAGTTAAAATTCTATAATTTTAACTATGCATCTTGATTTTATCTGACTTTGGTTGCTAGGAAATTTTCCTTGCTATAGAGTTATGATCATATCAAAATCTGAGAGGAGTAAATTGCCATATGCAAAACAACACTTCAAATTAAATCCACAAGATGTCAAAATATACAGCTACTGAGAGAATTACCTCGACCTGTGGGCTTTTGCCACGAAGCAGAATATCTACACTCTTTTCTGTCTGCCGGATGAGAGTAGAGGGAAAAGAGTATATTATATAAGTGAATAAGTTATTGCACGAACTAAAGAATAACTTATTCATATGAATAAAACAACTTATATATATAAGTTAATAACTTACATATGAAGAATTCACTTAATAAGTTAATTTACACACCTGATGTGTAACCCAATAGTGCCTCTGTCTCATCTCAATTAAGAATTCAAATGTTGGAGGTGCTTGCCTTTCAAGAATGGTTTTCTGAGATCTTCTAGCTTTGGCTTCACCATCTCCTAAAGTAACAGTTTCTACTCCTCCAACCTGAAAACAGAAATTACAAATTGGAAGTGCAACTTTTACCAAATCCTGCATCAAATTATTTATTTCTCATTGCACAGCCAATGGGGGCTGTTCTCTATAACTTGTTGGGCTGCAACTTCAATTTAATTGCACAACTTATCAACAAGAAAGGGAGTATAAGAGTACAAGACCCTCAAAATCATTTGACATATTAATTAAATCCTGACTGGCTTCACACATTACTCTGAACTTGCATACCAATAACCAATCTGGAATATTGATGTGTACAAGTCCATTAACCATGGTGACCAGCTCATCAGTGGTTCCCTTATTACTCTAATTTACTAGATCTTATAACGATTTCGATCTTCATTTGCTATTATCCAGGACAGTCCAATATGCAATAAGGGGAAGACAATCCAAAATTATGTTTGGATGTAATTTGGAATAAGAGAACTTCAAGCAGGAATAATTCCACATTGAGTTTCTTATAGAGATCAGAACAAACCAGATCAGATAGAGTAGGATTCTTTAGTATATTCTCAAGCTGCTGTCCATGAGCAGTAGCAATAAGCATGACCCCTCTCTGAGCAATCGAGCGACAAGCAAGAGCTTCAGCTGCTGTGCCGATCTCATCAACAATGATCGCCTCAGGCATGTGATTCTCTACTGCCTCTATCATAACCTTGTGTTGCATAGATGGTTCTGTTACCTGCATTCTCCGTGCTCCTCCTATTGCTGCATGTGGAATATTTCCATCCCCTCCTATTTCATTGCTTGTATCAATAATTACCTGTCCCAGTAGTGTTAGTGTTCTTTGAATCATGTGTTGAAATACAGATGCAAACACTTATAACAGAAGAGAGAGAGGAGGGAGAGAGGGAGTTGGCACCACATGATATAAGAAGAAGACAAAAAACTCAACTTACCACTCTTTTGTGAAATTCATCTGACAAGACACGAGCAATCTCGCGCAATACAGTGGTCTTGCCAACCCCAGGCCTTGACAAATTGAAGGACATCACCACTAAGGAATTATATATCACATAGTTTAGAAACATGCTAATACTTAAAAGCACATTTTTGGAAATCCTGTATCAATCAATAAGTTATTAGATTCTTTACTGAGTCACAGCAATGTTCATTGTTCACAGTGATCTTTGCCATATCCAAACTCTTCCTGTTTCTTTATTTTATTGAGCCACAGTTCACCAGGGAGGTACAAAACCACATTTGACATTGGCAAAAGCTGGAATGGCATTACAAGACCTCTTGATGTCATTTCTTAAGATCCAAAGAATGATAGATATAGCGCAGTTAAAGCTATCTCTTATTCTTTTTCAACTACTTATCCCCTTAGAAACCAGTCACACCCATGTGCAGGCTGTGCAAGACACAACATGGTAGTGTGATTTGTTTATATGCCATTACCCAACAACCCAATTGCTCCCATTGTAGCACATGTTTACCAGGACAACCTTTTTAACAACAATCAGATTACATACCTTCCAACAAACAAGATGCTCTTCTCATATTGAAGCATATCATAAAGCATGTCAATCTGACCACTTACAGCCCTCCCAACTCGGCAAGTCAATCCAACTATCAGCCCTTTCCTACTCTTAATAGCTGATATTCTGTGCAAGGTACCCTCAATGCCAGCTCTGTTATCTCCCCCAAAATCTCCAACAGCATTTTGAGCATGCTCCAACTCTTTCAACGATACCTGGGTAACAGCCATTTTGAATACATCAGTAAATCCAACTGAAGATTTTTTTTTTCTTTAAAATAGTGTGGGTGTGGGGGAATGTGTTGGGGGGAGGGAGGCCTGTGTAGTATACCATTCACTGTACCATTTGATTCATTGCAAGTAAGTTGCTGACTGCCCTAGAAAGTTAATTGAAGTGGAAGACTTAAACAATTTATAACCCCAAAAGTGTGGCTTTACCACTGTTCTCCTTAAATATTGGCCACCAAGTTCACCATGATAGCGTGCTTCCGGCATACGACCCAAATCCAATATAACCTATGGCATACATAAAGCATCGGATAATCATTCTGTAATAATATTTAAATAAATAAAAAAAACCAGAAAAACACAGGCTATCTAAATGCAAAATAGATACAAAAAGTGGGAGAATTGAGAAATGCCCCCTTTAAAGAAAACTTTGTTTTAAGTTTGCGATTGCATCATCAAGTGTGTCAACTAGAGATACACAAGTTTAACTGAGGCAGGGTGTTTCTATAATTGTATTGCAGTTGAAGAAGATAAACAAGTGATTCATACAACTGAGCAGTTGATAGATAGAGACTAGTCGATACTTGACAGACAATTCCAATGATAATTGAGCCTGAATCCTATCCTAGACATAAGAAAAATGAGGGAGATAGAGAGACCTCTAAGAGTCGAGCTCTTTTGGGCTCATTGAGAAGATTTTCGTGTAAATCATGTGGAAGAATCTGCAATACAAGGGAAACAAGACTTAAATTTTTAGAATCTGCAGAGTGAAACTTGAAAAGGAACGCCTGCCAAGAAATTAAAAGAATTTGGCGACAAGAAAAACGGAAAGGGAGACCTGCAACAAGGAGCGGAGATCGTCCTCATCATCCCGGACGACAACATCATGCTGCTGCTGCTGCTGATGTTGATCATCAAGGCAACTGGAACTGTAGCCAAAACCCATAGGCGCTCTCAATCCCACGCAGCACAGGGACAAGGAATAGGAGTTGGAATAGGAATAGGAATAGGATATGTTGTTGTTCTTCTTCTTGTAGTACAACTTGTTCTTCAAATTCAATAGCATCAAACTCGTCACTCCCGCAACCGCCACCGGGTTTGGGTTTACCCACAAGCTACTATGACAATGACTCATCATCCTGCTTCTGCTGCCGCCGCTGGTCTTCCCTTCTCTGCTGCCCTCTGGTCTTCAATCACTCTGCTCTTCAGGCCACAGCCCTTTTAACCTTAGCTGGGCCTGGCTGACTGGCGGCAACTGGGGAGGGATATAGAATACGATACAATCTTATTTTTCCTTTTTCTTTTATTTTTTGTTTTGAAGGGTAAGAAAATGTTTTATAACTTGAAAAAATTGAAATTTTTATTTGAATTTTATTTGTATGTTAAAAATTGAAATTGTGGGCCTAATGGGCATCCCAATTTTATTTAGTTTGTTCCAAAATTGAAATTGTGCTTTCCTTAGGCAGGCCCAAACCAAACCATTTCGGGAGCTCAAAAGACGACAAAGAAACACAAACACAGTGACCCAACAGAAACAGAGGAGAGAGACAGAGAAGGAAATGATGATGGGCAGGGGAGGCAGAGATAGAGAGGAAAGGGATGAGGAGGAGGGCAAGGGTTTGCTGTGGAAGCTTCCAGTTATCAAAACCCCGCAACTCGGGAAGGTGGGTCCCGCCTTTGGTGTCGGCGTTGGCTGTGGCTTGGGCTTCGGCGTCGGCCTCCTCGGCGGTACTTGGTTCTTCTTTCTCTCTCATTTTCTCACGTTGAATTGAGTTGAGTTTTCTGTTTGTTTATCCTAATTTAGGGTTAGACTGCCAATCAATTAGTTGCCACTGCCAGGCCTAGGTTTGTATAGAATATAGATTTTGGGTCCATTTAATTTAATTAGGGCACCGCCGCACCACATATTAATTGTCTGGCGACTTGAAATTTAGGTCGTTAAGCTAAGCAGTTCTTGAATCACCAGTGGCAGTGAGAGTGAGGTGATCATTTATACAGCTAGAGCCTAGAGCCTAGAGCCTAGAGCTAGCTACCCGATGCAATTCTTTTCTAGCTGCACCTGCACCACACGATTTTATCAACACCAGTGGCAGTGATCATTTGATCATTTCATATTTATCTTTCTGTGTTTGTGTTATGTTTGATGACACATATGGTTATTGCTTTTGGAAAACCAACTCTCTAGGCTTAGGATTTGGTCCTGGGATTCCTGGCTTACAAGTTGGCTTTGGCCTTGGTGCTGGATGTGGGGTCGGCTTAGGATTCGGCTACGGCGTCGGCAAGGGCATTGCTCATGATGACCATCGGAGATACTCTAATGTTGGCAATCTTTTTCAAGGAGCAAATGTTGGCATTTCTCGTGCTTCTGGAAATCTGCCTACTCAGTAAGTTTGCTGTTTTCCTTTGTCAATATTTTCTGGGGAGGGGACTTTTCTTTTTCTTGTTTTGTTTTTTGAAAAATAGAAAATAAACCCTAATGTAAAGAAACCGAAAAACCCATGTAACCTTGTTCTTCTGTTCAGTAAAAGTGTAAATCAACTTCGATCTGATTTATTTGTTGACGGGCAATACTAGGACCTTCTCTATCCAACAAGTTGCCAAATGATGCAGAAAATTGAAAAATTGTTTTGAAATCACCATTTTATAGGATACTTTTCCTGCTGTTCAAGTTTCTAATCCTCATTTGTATTGTATTAGTATATATACATGGGATGTTCATTTTTCGTATGTTTTCGTCAGGGATGATATTGGTGCACTAGTTGAGGAGCTTGTTGATAATACAAAGAAACTTGTGAGAGCTACTACAAGAGAAATGGACAAGTGGAGAAGATGAGTTCTCTTTTGTGACTTGAGCTTGCTGAGTTGTTAATGTAGATTTGAATTGATTATGATTTACTGAATACTGTTATGTAGCTAAGGTCTATTAGTACTCTCCTCTGCGTGAAAACGCCGTCTTTCTCGCATTACTTGTTTATAATCTTCTCTACAGACTATAGTTTCTTGAAATGAACGCTTAAAATGATTAGATCTCTGTGTTTTGAAATGTGCAATAAAAATGAGAAAGAAAGGTGCGCTTCTAGAAAGAATGAATTGTACAATTTTAGATCTATGTCTTTTACTTCAAGTTAAACAGAACATTTGTAAACATATGAAAGAATGTATAGCAAAATAGAATAGTTTATTCCTCAAAATCCTGACCAACTTTTTCTTCGTTGTCTGAGAATACTCATTTGTGTACAATATCTAACTTCAAAATTTGGAAAATGCCATTTATCTTAAAATTTCAAAGATACAAATTTTGATCTTTTGTAACGTTGAGGTCATCGTTGATACGCAAAGGGGCGATATCCTTTCCCTCATTGACAGGGAATCGTTACCTAAAGTTGGCATTTGGACGCATAAGTCTTCCCAATGTATAACCAAATTGATATTCAAGGTATCACAACAATGTTCTCTTATCAAACAATCTACATTGCCCACACTGGCACCTCTGCGAGGGGTTTTTTTTTTCCATGTGTCAAAAAGAGAGTAAAATTGTCATTGAAGGGTCTGAAACTTAAAGTAACGGTAGAATAAGCTCAATGTAATTTACCCAAGTAAAATATGGAGGATTTTACCTGATGATCTCCACTCTTACCTTAAACACCTAAGGGGAAAAAACAGTAAAAAAACAACGTCTTGGGTTTTATGCAGCAAATGGGTTGCTGTTGGGTATCTATGGTAAATTTGCAGATGAAAAAGAAAGGCTGAGAGTGAGAGTGAGAGTGAGTGAAGAAAGAGTCGAGACCATCAACATTGGATTGGATAGAAGATGTTATCTGAAGAGCATCCCACGTCAGCAGCATCATCTGCCAAATCAGCAAATCCACCCTATGAAATCATGGGAATGGATTGCGCAGGTTCATTGCAAACCAATCAAATCCTGCAAACAAAAATCCGACTTGGCACGTCCACATCCACCAGCTCAAGCTTATAGTATATCGCTTGTGAGCCATAGTTTCCACTACGTACTTACTGAGTGAGTCCTCCTCCTCCTCCTGAGCATAATTGGGGCAGGACGCCGGTAGCTGAGAGAGAGAGTAGTTGAGAGAGAGAGAGAGAGCAGGTGAAGGTCAAGGTTAAACTGAAATGGCTTCTCTGGCAGCATCAACAGCGGCTGCTTCCCTTGGTGTGTCTGAATTGCTTGGAAACAGTCTGAACAACTTTAGCGGCGCAGCCAGGTCGGCCCCTTCGGCCACCACCCCAGCCACCTTCAAGACCGTCGCACTCTTCTCCAAGAAGAAGGCCGCTCCTCCCAAGGCCAAGGCTGTTGCTCCTGCTGACGAAGAGCTCGCCAAGTGGTATGGTAAGTTGTTCATCATCATCTTCTTTTCTCCCTCCAATTATTAATAAATCAGTGCCATGCCATGCAGTTAATTAATTAATTCATCAGGTCCTGATAGAAGAATCTTCTTGCCTGAGGGGCTCTTGGACCGCTCAGAGATCCCAGAGTACTTGACTGGAGAAGTTCCTGGCGAGTAAGATATTAAACATCTCTATCTCTCTCTAGCTAATTGAAATTATTGAGCAATTACTTGAACCTCTAATTGAGTTGTCCATTACTTCATTTCATTGATATGATGTGCATGATCCAATGCAGTTATGGATATGATCCTTTTGGGCTAGGCAAGAAGCCAGAAAACTTCAGCAAGTAATACTCTCTCTCTCTCTCTCTCTCTCTCTCTCTCTCTAGACTAGAGATATGATTTCTTTCTCCTGCAGTTAATTTTCATTAGGATGGAAACAAACAGATGATCAATTTAATTGGTGACATGTGGGGGTAATTAATACCGTGGTGTCTTTGAATAATGTTAATGCAGATACCAAGCATATGAGCTAATCCATGCTCGGTGGGCTATGCTTGGTGCTGCCGGATTCATCATCCCAGAGGCCTTCAACAAATTTGGTGCTAACTGCGGCCCTGAGGCTGTCTGGTTCAAGGTTTGCATTTAGTTTAATAATTCAATTAAACATTGTTTTTCATATCGGAGTAGAAGCGTTCAACTTATCATGACTCTTACTGTATTATTACCCATGAATGCAGACAGGAGCTCTACTCCTTGATGGGAACACATTGAATTACTTTGGTAAGAACATACCTATCAATCTCATCTTTGCTGTTGTTGCTGAGGTTGTTCTTCTAGGTGGAGCAGAATACTACAGACTCACAAACGGCTTGGTACGTAACTAGAATTCATTTTAATTTTATAGTTTACTACCCTGATTTCATCATTGCTGTTATCTAAACTAATAAATTCTGAGTAAACCCACATAAGATGTTGGAACTTTTCAAATTTTAGTCCGAGTATTTTAGTGTACAAGATAATTGATCATATCAAAATTCACACACTACTAGTCATAATCTGCCAGACTGCCTGCCTTATATCTGCACTGTCAACCCGGGAGCAAATCCCTTAAACTAAAGTCAAAATTTCACTTGCTTCATGGGACAATTTGAAAAATCTGAGGTTGAAGACAATGATAGTGGGATACAGCTCATGCATATGCTGGTAGATATATATATGCCCTTTTAAGAAAAATAATAACGCAATCAATAAAAAAGAAAGGATTACTTGAATTAAGGATGACAATCTCGTGACTCTGTTGTGTGATTTTCCTGGTAGGATTTGGAGGACAAGCTTCACCCAGGTGGTCCTTTTGACCCATTGGGGCTCGCTAAGGATCCAGACCAGGCTGCATTGCTAAAGGTGAAGGAGATTAAGAACGGAAGACTTGCCATGTTTTCCATGCTTGGTTTCTTCCTGCAAGCTTATGTCACCGGAGAAGGTCCTGTCGAAAACCTAGCAAAGCATCTCAGTGATCCCTTCGGCAACAACTTGCTTACTGTGATTGGTGGCTCTGTGGAAAGAGCTCCAACCCTGTAATTTTAAGTTTCCTCTTGCCGCTCCACTCAAAATTCAAGTGCATTTGTATATCACATTCAGTCCTCTTTAAGGCATTTAACCTTAATCCTTGAATGGAATTGCAGCTGCTTTTCATTTTATATATAGAGACCTACCATAACATAACCTACGGTTTTAGTGTCTGTCAAACTATATATGTTCTTCCGGCCAAAATTATCATGCTCTGCATATCCTTGACATCCAATTTTCTCAATGATCAATATCAAAATTTGTTCTTCTTTAATAACTTGGCTGTTTGCTGTTACAAGAGTTAATTTGAAACCCTTCAAATAAATAATACTATCAATGATATGAGATGACAGTTTCCAGAAAGGTTATACCATTACAATTCCTAAGCAATGAGAGCTACCAAAATAGAGATTTTAGTATGCAAACAACCAGAGTTTCAAGGAAGTTGAGCCACGAAGAGAATAACAAAAGTAGTAGAATTCTATAGTGAGATGTGGCGCTATATCTGAACCGTTTGATCAAATTAATCAATTTAATCCAACGATTAAAAAATAAGACCTTATCTAACGACATTAGATAACGCCCTCACTATAGAATGATTCTGACAAAGTAATATGAGATAAAACAGACCAGATAAGCAAGTATGAGGCCCACGAATGGGCTTGTGCAGGACAGGAGCCCATCGGATCCAATAACGACCATAGGGCTTGTGGGCCGTAGACCCAATGTTTGAGTTTGACTGATGAGCCGCCGGCCCTACTTCGGTTCCCTTTCATGAACAAAACTTGCCTAATACAAAACTCCATCCTTGAATCTTGATTCACCCTCTTCTTCGATTCTCAGGCTCTCAGCTTGTTAAAAATGGCGGCCATCGCTCCATCCTCTTCCTCCTTTTCAAATCCCTCTCCTCTCCCTTCTTCAACAAATTCCCAAAACAACACTTCCAGATTTACCCGCCCCTTTTCCCCTTTTCCCCAGAAGCCCACTCTCTACCGCCCTCTCCACATCTCCAATTCTCTCTCTCCCAAACCCAAAGCAACGAGCACCGGCAGCATCACCACCACCCCTATTACCACCACTTCAGACCCACAAACTTTCATTTCCCGATATGCCCCTGATGAGCCAAGAAAGGGCGCGGATGTCCTGGTGGAGGCCCTCGAACGCCAAGGCGTCACCGACGTATTCGCCTACCCTGGAGGCGCATCCATGGAGATCCACCAGGCCCTCACGCGCTCCTCCACCATCCGCAACGTCCTCCCTCGCCACGAGCAAGGTGGCGTCTTCGCTGCCGAGGGCTACGCGCGCGCCTCCGGCCTCCCCGGTGTCTGTATTGCTACCTCTGGCCCTGGTGCCACCAACTTGGTCAGTGGCCTCGCCGACGCACTCCTCGACAGCGTCCCCGTGGTTGCTATCACTGGACAGGTCCCCCGCCGCATGATCGGCACCGACGCTTTTCAAGAGACACCCATCGTTGAGGTAACCCGATCCATCACCAAACACAATTACCTTGTTCTTGATGTAGAGGAAATTCCTAGAATTGTTCGTGAGGCTTTTTTCTTGGCCACCTCAGGCCGACCAGGCCCAGTTTTGATAGACATACCCAAAGATATACAGCAACAGCTTCTAGTTCCCAATTGGAACCAACCCATGAGTCTACCCGGCTACATGTCTAGGTTGCCCAAGTCCCCCGCTGAGTCCCATTTGGACCAGATTGTGAGGTTGGTATCTGAGTCGAAGAAGCCGGTTTTGTATGTTGGTGGAGGGTGTTTGAACTCGAGCGACCAGTTGAGGCGATTTGTGGAGCTTACCGGGATCCCCGTTGCGAGTACTTTGATGGGTCTCGGGGCGTACCCGTGCTCTGACGAATTGTCCCTCCAAATGCTTGGGATGCATGGGACTGTGTGTGCTAATTATGCTGTGGATAAGTCTGACTTGTTGCTTGCTTTTGGGGTGAGGTTCGATGACCGTGTCACAGGGAAGCTCGAAGCATTTGCTAGCCGCGCTAAGATTGTTCACATTGATATTGATTCAGCAGAGATCGGAAAGAATAAGCAGCCTCATGTGTCAGTTTGTGCAGATGTGAAGTTGGCATTGGCAGGGATAAATCGAATATTGGTAGGCAAAGGAAGCAAGCTTAAACTAGATTTCTCAGCTTGGAGGGAGGAGCTGAAAGAGCAGAAGGTGAAGTTTCCATTGAATTATAAGACTTTTGGGGAAGCCATTCCTCCTCAGTATGCGATTCAGGTCCTTGACGAATTAACGGATGGGAATGCAATTATAAGCACTGGAGTTGGGCAGCATCAAATGTGGGCAGCTCAATTTTACAAATACAGGAGGCCTCGCCAGTGGTTGACGTCAGGGGGATTAGGGGCTATGGGTTTTGGATTGCCTGCTGCTATCGGGGCTGCTGTTGCAAATCCAGATGCAATTGTTGTTGACATTGATGGCGATGGGAGTTTCATGATGAATGTCCAAGAATTGGCAACTGTCAGGGTAGAGAATCTTCCCGTTAAGATAATGCTGTTGAATAATCAGCATTTGGGTATGGTTGTTCAGTGGGAGGATCGCTTTTATAAGGCGAACAGGGCTCACACTTACTTAGGGAACCCATCAAACGAGTCTGAGATATTCCCTAATATGCTCAAGTTTGCAGCAGCTTGTGGGATACCAGCTGCGCGTGTGACGAAGAAGGAGCATCTGAAGGAAGCAATTCAGAAAATGTTGGACACTCCTGGTCCATACTTGTTGGATGTAATAGTGCCCCATCAAGAGCATGTCTTACCTATGATTCCTAGCGGTGGTGCTTTCAAAGATGTGATAACTGAAGGTGATGGAAGATCGTCTTATTGATTTCCTGGCCACCATCCTTCGTATCTACAATTTTGAGATGTGCTTTAAGTGTTTAGTTTATCTAATTGTGTAAAATAAACTTATCGTTTCTATGCAAAAAAAGTTATGTAGATGCTATCTCCTACTTCACTTATTTGTTTATGTATTAAATGTATATTGTATAAGAGATCAATCCCCAGCTTCCTAAAGAAAATGCTAATAGTTAAGATGGTATTCTTTGTTTAAAGTGAATTAGGTGATGCAGCAGGTCGATTGCTCAAGGTTACGTTTGTTTCAATACTCGCTAATTTGTTCTCTGCTGGGATTAATTTGTTTATAGAATTTGTTGGTTGATTGAGTAGGTATTAAAAGTTGATTTCATATGGATTTATTCAATACCGCTGGTACTGCCACTGTAAGTATATATTTGTTGGTTTCTACTTTCTAATTTTTAGGCAGTTTTTTTGGACCCTAAATTGAAGGCTTGCAGCTTGATTCATTGACAGTGTTGTTGGTACGGCTACCGTTAATGTCAACTTTTTCTTGGTTGCTTTCTAAAGTTGACACTTCATTGATAGGGTTCGTCATCGAGTCAGGCTGGGCTGAAATTTTTGAGTTCTAGCTGCGTTTTACAGGCTTTTTAAATTTTTCATATTGGGCCAAAGTTTCAAAGGGCTTGATTTGGACAGAACTATCTGATCAGGTCGGGCTTGTTTAAAAATAATTAATTAAATTTCTAAGTCTTTTAAATTTTTTTGTTACATATTTTTTGTCAAAAGTGATGGATAAAGAGTTTTCTCTTAAACAATAGTATAAATTACTACATAACTTAAGAAAACAAAAATATAATAACCAAACTCTTTTACTAAACCTACACCAATAGCCAATATATTTTAAAAAAAATATTATACCTAAAAATGAATTTTATGAAAATGTGTTACTTCTACGCCTATCTCAAATTAGGATTGATATTATGAAAATTAAAGCAATTTTGCCACTAAGATTAATAAAGCCAAAATAAGCTTTCAAATTCTTTATTGAACCATTAAATTTGAACTTGTCAAAAAATAGGCACTAAAAGATTATTGTATATATTGCTTGTTTCCCACTCACCTTTTATCCACCTGTTGAGGCCCAAAAAAGTCACGAGAGGCCCAAAGACATTTAAGGCCCGATATAACATATAATTTTGGTCATGCGTTAATCCAAGCTATGTTTTGGGAATTAAATAAATAAATAATAGTGTCCATGCCATGCAAAGCCAATAATACATTTTGGATTATTATCACAAAAGGTCCCTAAGGTTTACGAAACTATCAGATTTCATCCTTAATGTTTTTTTGTGTCATTAGTGGTCCTCAACGTTAGTATGTATGATCACAAATGGTCCCTGCCGTTAGATTCCGTCAAACACTCCGTTAGTTTGCTGATGTGGCATATATATATATATATATATATATATCACAAAACATCCCTGAGGTTTACACACCTATCACAAATGGTCCCTGCAAATTTTTTTAATTTTTTAAATTTAAAATTCATAAAATTTTGGTTTTATTTTTAAAATTATTTTAAAATATATATTGTATTTTAAATACACATGACACTATATTATTTTAGATGTGGGCTCCACATAGATGCCACATCAACAAACTAATGGAGTTTTTAAAAAATAATTTAAATTCATAAAATTTAAAAATGAAAAAAACCAAGGGTTTAGGGATTATAAATGGTCCTTAAGGTTAAAATCCTTATATAAATGGTTTTTTCATTTTTAAATTTTATGAATTTTAAATTATTTTAAAAAAACTTCATTAGTTTGTTGGTGTGACATGTATGTGGAGCCCACATCTTCAAAAATATAGTGTCATATGTATTTAAAATACAATATATATTTTTAAATAATATAAAAAAGAAAACCAAAATTTTATGAATTTTAAATTAAAAAATTAAAAAATTTCGCAAGGACCATTTGTGATAGATGTGTAAACCTTAGGGATGTTTTGTGATATGTATATATGTCACGTCAGCAAACTAACGGAGTTTTTGACGGAACCTAACGGCAGGGACCATTTGTGATTATACATACTAACCTTGAGGACCACGAGTGACACAAAAAAACATTAAGGATGCAATCTGATAGTTTCGTAAACCTTAGGGATCTTTTGTGATAATAAGCCATACATTTTTCAAATGTCAATCACCTATCAAGCTTACATGAACCCAAGTCATGTGGTTACGGGGCTTGCATGATGGATTGTGCTGTGGAAGGTTACGGAGGTTCACAAGGCTCACGGAAGCTCTTGGATAATGGAGACTTTGGGTTAGCTACTTGGGAGCACCAAAGTCCAAGCCCATTACTTAGAGTTCTCTGTAGGGGTCTTTTTCTTCCAGCAGCCAAACGAATCGGCTTGGGCTGCTATAAAGGATGAACATATGAGATTGCCCCCCTGTGTCTGAGTTCGAAGATCAAGCCCCAAGAATGTCTCGAAAAGGTAGTGAAGCCTTAGGAAACTCCTTGGTTACCTTCACCAACGAAAATAACAACAACTTACAGATAAATATTTAGGCTTGGCATGAGAAGCTTGTGGCATGGGAGCTGAGCATTCGTGAGTTTAGCATGAGAGAGAGAAGGCTTGGGTTTCCTATGAGAAACATAGGCTCGAAGTAAGGGGAAGAGAGAGTTTTTGGGAGGATTTGTTGAGGAGAGAGAGGAAGAGATGAGGAAGAGGAACGGGTGGCTTGAGCAAGTTTCCGGCAGCTTGACGAAAGTTCTATCAAGTACTGGAACAGTTCTGCCAAGAGTGAAAATGGGGAAGAATGATGAATAGTGCATGAAATTGCTAGGTTTTGAAGACGAGAGGGAAGCTTGCTCTCTGGATATGTGTTATGAGAGAGAGGGAGGAAGAAGATGAAAGCATGGGTGGCTTTAGCATATTTCTAGCAGCTTGACGAAAGCTTCGTCAAGCTTCTGGGCAATTTGACAGAAGAGAAAATGGGAAGCAATGGAAGAACAAGGCTTGAAATTGGAGGGTTCCAGAGATGAGAGATGATGCTTGCTCTCTCTGGATGTGGGTTTTGAGAGAGAGAAAGGAGGAAGATGGAAGAACAAAGCATGAAATTGAAGGATTCCAGAAGGGATGCTTGCCTTCGATTGGTTTTTTGTTGTGTTTTGCTGGGAAGAAAGTGGCTCCTTTTATAGGCGTTAAAAACCTTAATTTTTTCAAGCCACCCTCTCCCTTTTTCCTCACTTTCTTCCATTTGCTCTTGTTTGGTGAAATTTCCCTAGCCTGAACCCATAGGCACACAACTTTTTGGGGTTCCAAGGCCCTCTAGTAGCTGGACTTCTCCATGTGGGTAAGGAGCCACCCACTTTTCCTTCTTGTTTTCTCACTAAAGCTTGTAGAGGAAAGAATGGGTAAGAGTGCTGGTCAAAAGGTGATTCCATCAGCACATGGTTTTGCTTGGTTTTGGTGGTTTGGCTTCGATCTGGTTTTAAGAAAGGTGCTGGATATTTCCACGATGTTGGATATAAGACGCTAGGCTGTTTTGTTTCTAGCAGCTGGAAGTTTTGGCTGATGTGGGATTTTTCAAGTGTTGTGGGCTATTAGGTTTTCTTAAGGTGATGGGCTATTAGGTTTTTCTCTCATGCTTACCCATATGTTTGGGCTCAAGGAATGGGCTTGAGTTTTGGTGCTCCCAAGTGGCCCAAAACTTCCACTCCTTGGACCATCAATGGGCCTCGTGAATACTCGTAACCATCCATACCACAACCCGCTCAGCAAGCCCCAAGCGTTCGCGTGGCTTGGGCCCACTTAAGCTTGTAGCATGGCGTGTTGCTTCTTTGCTTGGCGTGGCATGTGTGCAAGCGCCTATGACGAACTTTTGGGTGCCCAAATTGGGTTTCTTCTCGATAAGGTATAGCATTAGGCCGAGATTATATTTGGGCCTAGCCTTGGATTTTTTGGGCCTCAACATTCTCCAATGTGGGTAAGCAAATAAGATATTTTCCAAGCATTTCCTTTTATCAATAGGAAATAGTCATTTTCCAAATGCCTAGCTTTACCCATTAGAAATAAGCCTTTTCCAGCACTCCCTATTACCCATTGGAAACAAGCCAATTCTGACACTAACCTTTACCCGTTGGAAATAGTCATTTTCCAATGCTTAGTTTTACTCATTGGAAATAAGAATGTCCCAATGCTCCCTTTTACCCATAGGAAATAAACTAGTTCCAACACTTCCTTTTACCTATTGGAAACCAAAGAGAGCCTTCCCCCTCTATAAATTGGGAGGCATTTGCCCAGCCAAAACCAGCCTATCTTGGTTGTTACAAGCTTCTCAACAACCATGAGAACTCATCTTCTTTTCTCTTTTTGGCTGCTGCAAGCATTCCAGCAGCCATCCCAACCATCAACCTCCATCTTTTGACTGCTGCAAGCATCCCAGCAGCTGTCAACCAACATTTCTTGGTTGCTCAAGCCCCCAGCAACCATCGAACCACTTTCCTTCCTCCCTTTGGCTGCTACAAGCATTCCAACAGTCATCCTAGCTATTCCTCAACCATCATACCAAGATTTTCTTTCCTCCTCATACCCTTCCAAGCTATAAATACCATAGCCTTCAAGCCTCAAGCTTTTCCTCTCATCCTCCTCTTGAAACTCTTAAATCCATAGCCATAGCTATAGCCATAGCCATAACCACAAATAACAAATCATCAACACCCTAAACTCAAGCATATCCAACACCAAGCCAAGCACATGCATTCTTATTTGCTAAACTTGTGAATCTTTAGCTCCCACACTCCAAGCTCTCATGCCAAGCTAATATAATCTCATATCTACATCAGCAAGTCATCTTCAACTTTTCGTCAAGCTGCCGGAAACGTCAACATCAAACACGCAGCCGCTGGAAGAAGAACAGAGTACCCCCCTGGGACATACTTTTCCCTCGGGATGCTTTGGGCCTAGTCCTCGCTAACTTAGAAAAAGGGGCACCAAAGGCTTAATCCACCACTCTATGGCGGTTCGAGAATCAACAAGCCCGGACAAGCTTTCTGACGGAAAAAGACCCCAACATAAATGGCGACTCTGCTGGGGACTAGGCCATTAGTCTTGTAGTGGCTCCTGAAAAATCACAAGCTTTAAAGTCAGTATTCATGCAACTGCACTACAAGAAAATTTGAAGATAAGAGCATTCTCTTTGATTTTGCTTTGTTAAGTTGTTCTGAAAAAATAAAAAAGGATGCAAAAGCATTTCTAATATTTTTCTCTTATGTTGTAGACATACCTTCAAAGACAAAACATCTTGCGAAAGGCCTATGGGGGCTTAGGCAAATCCATCACAGCAAACTACACATGCAAACTCCAAATGACTTTGGGACTTCATGCCAAGCAAAGGGGAGAGACAAGAATCTAGAAGCTGCTGTAAATTTCAGTTTTCCTCCTCATCTGGAGAAAAACAAGCTGTATGCATCTCTTCCAGCAACTCGCTTTGCCTCTTCCTTCTCATCTTCAATCTACTTCTTTCAAAGATCTTCTTTGAAGCAAGTTGCATGAGAAAAAAAAAAATACAAGCAGGCCTCTACTCTATTTCTCCACCCTAAGTAAGCCAAAGAGAATACAACCCAACTATGCAACCAATTGCTGACCCCAACAAGCTGACTTGGGGGCTTCATGCCAATCAAATTCAAAGAAGGACACCATGCCATCCAAACAAGCAAACCCATCCACCTTTTTTGCCATACAATATAAATCATCTCTTTGATTACAACAAGCCATATACCTCTGAGTTTCCACCAGTAATTAGCACACCTAGTCTTTGTCAAAAATCAATTTTGCAATTCACTCCCAAACATTATGCCTTTTCGAGACCTCAACCTCTTGGGGGCTTACCCATGTTAAAACATGCTACCATTCAGACTCATGCAACCCCGTGCTGTAAATGACCAAACAGGACCTCTGCAACATGCCAAGAAGGAAATTACAACATGCCAAGCAAATCGATCAAGCCAAATTTGCATGAAAAAAAAAAAAACCAACTCAAGCACAAGTCAAGCATCTAGCACATAAATTTTAGGGAACTTCAAATTTTCTCATGTCATACCAGGCTATACCTTGATTCCAAGGAATTGTATGACTCAACTTCATTCCATTCTCATGCCAAACCAAGCTAAATCTTGATTAGATTATCTACATCCTGAGAGCATGTCCAAGCTATATCATTCCAAGCCAAGTTACATTCTTCCAGCACCTACTCCATAAGCAAAGAATTTCCATCACATGCCCTATTTCAAACATCCTTCCAGCACATGCCCTATTTCAAACATCCTTCCAGCACATGCCTAATTTCAAAACATCTTGCCAGTTTCAAATCCTCCAGAAGCGTTCATATCGCAAGTCAAGGTGCAAGCAAAACTCACCTTCATGCTGTCAAATTCCTAGCAAATTAGTAAGAAGATGACACTTCTCATGCTTTGGAGCCTCTCAATCAAGTCTGAAAAAGATACATTAGCCAAGAATCAGCCGCTGGAAAGGGATGCTTATTTTATGAAGATGAATGCTTCATCAACCAAGTATTTGATAAATTCACATGGCATAAAACCAATCCACAGCCCAAGAAATTTCATTTCATTCAAGCATTCCAAGCAATTCAAGCATTTCAAGCAAATTGAAGAACTCATGCTCTTGCGACAAAACCATACAACATCATGCTCTCACGACAATATTGCTCAAGATCAGGCTGAGTTTTTTTTAAGGTTTTTCTCGAGATCCTAATGGGCAGGACTAGAACTAGTGCCTCTGAGGGTGCAGAGGTAGATGGTGTCAATGTCGCCGGCACTGATGCGGAGGAGGAAAGGGACTAGGGTTGGAGCGAGAGGGGGTGGGGAACTGGCCGTGGGGGTGGTGAAGGTACTGGATTCTTTTAAGCTTTATATATAGGATAAACGACAAAAGACCCCCTGAAAGTTTGGAGTCATTCTCAATATGGGCTATGGGATTTGAATTTCATCAATTTACACCCCCAATGTTTTCAAATCTGACCAATTTAAACCTTCCGTTAAGTTGACCGTTTGGTCAGACGTTAACTGATGACGTGTCCACTGTGGGACCCACCTACTAACCAATCCTTGAAAATAAATAAATAATTAATTAATTAAATATATATATTTACACCGCCGAAAACCAGGCGCCTTCACCACCCCCCATTCCCAGTTCCCCACCCTCTCTCGCTCCAACCCTAGCCCCGTTCCTCCTCCGCATCAGTGACGGCAACATCGACACTATCTACCTCTACACCCTCAGACATCGATTCCAATCCCACCCATCATGATCGCGAGCAAAACTTTTAAAAAAAACCCAGCCTCTTCCCTACCCAACAACCCAGAGGCCCCACCACCACCCCCTTTCGCACGAACCCCAGCCCCTTTTGTCCTTTGTTGCATCGGTGCTGGCGACATCGGCACCATCTACCTTTGCACCTTCAGAGGTACTGGTTCCAGTCCCGACCATCAAAATCACGGATGTTCGTCTTCCTTGTGCTTTTAGGCCATGAAATTCGTAAACAAGAAGGCTCTAGCGTTGAAGATGCTCATTTTGCTTCTGAAGAGGAAAAGGAGAATCATTTGCCTCCTCAAGTTGAAGTGGCACAAGATATCGAAGATTGGCCTAGTCCCTTTTCTACGGCCATGAAAATCATTAAAGATCGAGCAGCAAAAAATGCCCAACTGCCCTATAAAGACCAGACCAAACCACCATTCGTTAAATGGGTTCCTAAAAGTTTTCAGGATCATCCCCTCTCAAAAAATTTGATCCCCTCATTGCAAGATCTGAGTTTGTCTTTTCTTGCTAAGAATGCTGATGCAATTGTTTCACTTGAGCATGTTGCAGATGCTTTGAGATACCTGCTTTGTCAGATGCTCTGTGATTCTTGAAAAATGAACAGTCATTTCTTTGAGCTTCTTGTTCAAGGATTGCCAATAGAGGTTCGCATAAGGGATTGCTCATGGATGACAGAGGAGCAAGTGGGTTATGATGTCAATCTGCCTTTTTTTATTTTTAAATTTTATGTAATTTTATATATATATATATATATATATATATATATATATATATATATATATATACTAAATTGGTTAGTTGGTGGGTTCCACAATGGACACATCATCAGTTAACATCTGACCAAACGGTCAACTTAACGGAAGGTTTAAATTTGTCAGATTTGAAAACATTGGGGTGTAAATTGATGAAATTCAAATCCCATGGCCCATATTGAGAATGACCCCAAACCTTCAAGGGGTCTTTTGTCGTTTATCCTTATATATATATATATATATATATATATAATGTTATTTTTTATATAAAAAATTTGGGATTGGTTAATAGGTGGGTCCCACAGTGGACACTGTTTGGGCTCAAATTTGACACGCCGAAAACAAAAGCCCACACCATCTCCTAGGCCGCTTGTTTCAGTCCACCTCAAGCCCATCAGCGCGACCCAGCCCATTAAGCGAGTGGACAGGCCAAAAACAATAAACTTGGCCCAAAACGTTAAGAGGCCTGGGAACAATGGAAATCAAAAAACAACTTGGGCCTTGGAAGAACTAGAATGGGGCTCAAAAAACACCCAGCTAATCTTTTAAAACAGTCCCACGTGATCTCTGACTAAAAAGAGTCAACAAAATCGGCTGAAGTCAGGATTGAACAGGAACAGGTATGAAAGAATGACGTTTCTGAAAAACTCTGTTGCCACGAGACCAAGTCCCGTTTTGACAGAAGATATCATGCTAAAGCGCCATTTTCAGAGAATAAGTGCACGCTGTTTCTATAAAAGGGAGATAAAGCGGGAAACAGGGAGTTGTTCAAAAACTGGGAACTTGCCATCACAAGCTTCAGACTCGTGCAAAAACAGTTGAAATGGAAGAACAGTATGGCACCACACCAAAACGCAGGGAAATGATCACTCCAAGAAACTAATTGAAAAGTGCTCGCGTGCCAAAAATGGATGGAACTCCTGTTGATTCTAATTAAAAATTAAAAAGGTCTTTTAGTTACTTGCCGCCCACTCTCAAAAATATTCCCTATAAAATATAAAGAGAGGGTGAACGCATCAAGGACACCCAACCAACTCAACCAAAACTCAGTCAAAAGACAAA
Organism: Prunus avium; assembly: GCF_965620075.1. NCBI lineage: Eukaryota > Viridiplantae > Streptophyta > Magnoliopsida > Rosales > Rosaceae > Prunus > Prunus avium. The sequence continues at coordinate 217,813 of NC_142291.1, forward strand.
CACTCAAAATGATCACTTGATCACAAGAGCTCCAAGCTAAGTCCAAACAGACCCAGAGTCTGAAGCATCTTAATTTCAAAAGCTTTTCAACAAGCTTGCAGAATCATCCTGTTTTTCTCCCAGCAAAGACAGCTGAACCACTGTTTCTGATTTGAATTCCAGTCCACAAATCAACAATAACGAGGTCTCTCTCTCGTTACAAATTTGGTTCAGCAGAGCTAAGGCAAGCAGAGTTTTGAGTTTTCTCAAATATGAAAACCTCAACAAATTTATGAAGAGCCCTGACTAAGCAGCACAGGTATTACATCCCATTTCCAGCTCGAGTCCAGCCACTTCTGCCCCTTTCAGACTAGAGAAGTCTCAGTTCTGCCCATCCAAAAGCCTTCCAGGGTTCGAAATAGATTAAAGCTCTGCCAAACTCAAGCTTTGGTATCGATTTGCAGCTGAAGCCTAGCAGTTGAAGTTGTTAAAAGTCCAGTCCAGCCCAGGCGTATCCAGTCCAGCCCAGAACAGAAGCAACTATCCAGACAGAAATGGAAGCACAGCCCTCTTCTTGTCCTTGTATAGCTAGTTTTTCCCTTTCTGAGTCTTGTAAAAGGGAGTTCTGCCTGAAATTGGTTCAATCTGTCATCTTTCATTCTGGCCAGAACTACCGGTTTTTGTACTGAGGAAAATTGTCAAAGTCCTTACCAGTCTAAGGCATAGAAAAGAACTTACTTGGGAGATATTCCTCACCCAAATTCACAATCGTTTGTTCACAGTCAATAGCTTGGGGCGCAAGTTATTTTTTACTCTCAAGTCTGTTAGAATTAAAAAATTGCTAACGGTGGCACGCTCGACACACAAAGAAAGTTGATTTATTGACCAACCATGGTCTTTGGATTAATGGGGAACTTTACCCTACCATCACAGGTACACAAAAAGGGGTGAACAGACACGTCATCAGTTAATGTATGACCAAACGGTCAACTTAACAGAAGGCTTAAATTGGTCAGATTTGAAAACATTGGGGTGTAAATTGATGAAATGCAAAGCCCAAGGCCCATATTGAGAATGACCCCAAACCTTGAGGGGGTCTTTTGATGTTAATCCTAAATTATTTTAATTAAGTATAAAATGAGGTTATGGAGTGCATAAATTAAATCTTAAAAAAAGGACATAGACGAGCAGGCCTTGGGCGGTCCTAGGTCAGGTTGGGTCGTGAGCTTCAAATCCTAAGCCCAAATCCTACCCAACCTTAGAGCAGGGCGGGCCAATCTATTCTAACCATTGGGGCAGGGTAGGCTTGTTGGGCTTCGGGCTACCTACTTCAACCTGCGGGCAAAAAAATTTCCCCTCTATAGGCCTCTCAATGGGTTCGTAAGTTTGGTTAGGTCTTATGGAGGTAGTTTAGGAATAGATGGGTATTTATTTATAGTAATTTTCTTAATTTCCTCATCGATATTGTCCCTCATTTAACCACCCGACGAAATGTGTGAGGTTTTATACAAAAAGCCCCAATGGTATTAGTAATGGAACCATTTATTATGTATTTTATTTTATTTAGTAAGTTTCTACTTCAATATTCTTCAACAGTTATTTCATCGGACTGGGTTCTGCTATCAACCAATTCCCAATAGTGATATATGGTCATGTTTCATTAATTCTAAATGTTTGAGAAATCACGGGGCATTTCCCCTACCCTAGCTAGTTGGCCATAACAATTTGAACTTAAGAGGAAATAACAGTCTCGAATTAATAGCATCAGAAGGAGTAACCATAACAGTCTCAAATTAAAAGCATAGCAGTAAGTAGCATATCCATTCTCAACCAGCATCGATGGAGAGAGAATGAATCTTAACTGTCCTTAATAGGATCCCTAATTACAATCCAAACCATAGACTTATACATATAATTAAAAGAGTATCAAGGTCCATTTCCAAGTAGAAGATGATCACAGAGAGAGAGAGAGAGAGAGAGAGAGATGAGAAGATGAGAAGATGAGAAGATGAAAGATGAGGTTGACCTAAGTCCTAACCATGGTTGGTGCGTTAGTGGAGACAAACCCAAGGGAACCAAAATATCTCCCGAGGGTTACATGCAGATGCTTTTTGAGCTCCACATCCATCAATGGAGTGCTCAAAACTATGATGAGATTAATGTACTAGCTAGCTAGCTAAAAGCTAAAATGCCAAAGAAAAAGAAAAAGACACAAATTCTGTCCCTCCTAAAATTAGTGAAATGGCTAAAACTCCCATAGTTTAGCCACAATGAATTTACAAGAAATAAACAAGAGTTAGTGATTTGCTCCCCTCCTCCCCTTACCCTAAGGGAAGATGGTGGGTTGGTTGGTTGGTTAGACACATTATATCATGTGAAAGTTGACCAAAAAAAAAACTTGGAAAAGCTTTATAAAGACTGACTGCTCCTAGCTAGTTCTAAAATCCTAAGACTAGATGTTAACAGCCAAAACAATTGGGGCATTCCATGCCCATGTTTTTTCTTCTTCCTAAAACTGCGCCTCTTTTTCTTGAGGTGATTGTTAGCTGAAGATGGAGGGATTAGCCATTTTAGGACTGACATCCCAAGTGAAGGGCTTGCTATTTGTGTTGAATTTACAATATTTGCAAACCATTTTATGTCTTTCTTTAGCCTTCCTGGGCCAAAAGTTACATGAGGTTGGTTTTTTCTTTTGTTGCTTCAGCCCCTCCAGGGCTAAGAAGTTATAAAATTTTAAAAAAAGGAAAAGAAAAAACTTTTTTTCCAACTTAGCTATACCCAATAGCCCGAGTTGGTGATCAGTAGAAAGATGCTTTAGTTCTCTTCAAGGGAACCCAAAGTGTTTTGAAAAAGATGCAAGGGAAAATGAAAATGCATGAGTATGAGATGCACCCCAGCCAATTGTGGAGAATGATTTCATGTAGCCCCTATGGGAGGCTTTGTATGTGTGCAAGAGCTTAACTAGCCCAAATGCCATTTGCAAATTGGGCTAAGTTGTGTGTTAGATGGCGAGAGAGAGGAAGAGATGGAGAAGTGAACCATGGTTAGGCCAAAGGTTTGCTGAAAATTCAGAAGCCATATGCAGCTGAAGAGGATGGAATCGAGTTTGAATAATTGGAGCCATGCACGCACTTCGGATTCAATGACTAGCGATGAGGAATTGGTGCAGGAAGGGCCATGGTTACGCCTGTGGCACAGCAAAGCACACTGTCAAAGATATTAGTACCCTCTTTCCACCAAACTCAAGTATTTCATTTGTAAATAAAAAAATAAAAAATATATATAATATTAGCAGTCATTAAGTGGGCAGGCCTAGCTAGGTTAATCACAAATTACCTGGCGATTGCAAGGCGGGTGAGGGCGCAAGAGAAATGGGAGGACCATAGTGCTGGTAGCCTCCTCCAACACCAGTTGAATTCAAGGCCGAATACTGGAATAGGTGGTGGTGGTGGTGGTGTGGATATTGGACACCAGTTGCGTAGTTCTGCACACCTGAAGTAGTACTATAAGCTGCTGCTGCTCCTCCATTCCCTTCTGATCCGTATTGCAGATATGGGTAAAATGCAGCTGCAGCCGCGGCAGCTCCCGTCACCATTCCGCCTGCAGGGCTTGTCCCGTACATAGGATACTGCCCGGTTGCCCCTCCATACAAACCATAGTAGTTCTGAACCATGCATATACCAACAGTATTGCACAACACAATTAATAACTAACTCGAAATAAACTACGTACCTTTAAAGTAAATTAAAGTGAAATTACATACAAATCAATTATATCCATACTTGTTTTTTAAATCTAACCGGCCGTTAATTTGGACTTTATCGATACCCAAGAAACGATACAAGACTCGTCAAACTAATCCTGTGGGTTCCCCATTACTTTCATCAGACCTGGTTTTTTTTTTGGGGTTCTTTTTGTGTGTGTGTGTGAGAGAGAGAGAGAGAGAGAGAGAGAGAGAGAGAGTAGTGAAGATCGTAGAGTGAAAGCGTAAATAGGATAGAAGGTTGGACCACACGTCCTTGTAATATAATGAATCAAGGATTCAAAAGAAAGAGTTTGATTGACGAAGTTAAATTATTTCTCACAACTTGACCCTCTTGGCATATGCTGTCGGTTGGTCCACTATATTCATGTCCCCGTTACCCTTATCTAATATGGACAATGTGGAAGAGTAAATATACAGCTACGATAATTTCGAGAATTTTTATAACCAACCCGAAAGCCCATCCAAATTAAAAACTCTCAACCTATTGGCTAAATGTACACTACCACGTGCCACTATGTACTACTGATCTGCGAAAAACCACTTTCATTGTAAACAAATCCAACTTTAATTATGGGAAATTCTATTTAATAACGAATAATGAAGAAGTTAAACTCTCATCTAAAGTCTATAATCTTTTGGTTAAAAAAAATTAGATTATCGGTACGGTCCCATTTAATTAACGGAGTCGAGAGAAGTGCTCCTCTATGCTGCGGCATGCAATGCAATTACATCAAGCGAAAAATAGTTTATTTTGTTCATTTTATTTGAAAGGAATGCCGATACTTCAAAAAATGAACGCGCCTTTTAAATTCCTCGACAAAAAATGACATGAATTTGAAAGCCGCGTTTGTTTTAAAAAACTATGGAAAAGGTAATTTTGTTAAGTTTAGTTTAGTGGGTCGGTAATAAGCTCCCAAAATAGTTTCTTTTGACAAAAGGAAAACCAAGGGTAAAAATATGTCGAGAGATTTGAAAAGTGATTGCCTCCTGAAAAGGAAAAAGTAGCAAGGCTTCCAGAAGCAGGAGCATCCTAAGAAGCGAAAACTGTATAGTAGAAAAGAAAGTAAAAGTAATAAAAAAGGAGAAGTGTCTACAAACCGTAGGGTAAGTGTAGTCTGGTGAGTATGGAGAGTACCTGAAACGGAATAGCGTTCAAAGAAATCGAAAAGTTACAAGTTAGAAGCTGAACTAAAGCTTTGGAAATAATTAACTCTCAAGATCCAAAACGAATATTCTTTTCAAATTATTTTAAAAAGCCTCGAACATGAAAATAATGTATGCATGCATGACTCATGATAAAATAGTTCATGTCATGCATGATATAGCGCATGCATGCATGCCTAAGGTTGCAAATGTAGGAGACATGCAATGCGATGCAAGGATGGATGAGTTAATCTGCATGTGATATGAACAAATGCAAAAGAAGAAGAGAGAGAGAGAGAGAGAGAGAGAGAGAGGGATGAGCGTGCTTTTGATTAATGAGGTTGGGTGGTGGAAGTGCATGAGTTGGCAATGCACGTGCAGCTTCCCATATATACACATGATGCATATTGTTGTAGAAATGAAAGCATGTTCATGATAGTTAATTATAATAGTTGATGATGATGGTATACATACCCATAAAGATTGTAAGGTATCCCTTGTTGGATGGCATAATGAGGGAAGGTTGCTGCTGCAGAAGGAAAAGCTGATCCGACTCCACCTCCGAACCCTGTTTGGAAAGACCCCATTACCCTAAAGTTCCTCCCTGCTCCTCCACCACCTATCCATATATATATATATACATACCTAATTTATTAATTATTTCCAACTGCAAATTTAATTCATGATTAAATCTATCACTCTACAAATTATAACATAAACATACAAAGTTAATTGCATGCATGCCATTGGCCCATTGCCACTGAGGATATATATATATGAGAAGGATATGCTTCAAAGAAGAGGAAACATGTGGTTCCAAAACTATGTATCATGCTTTGGAATGGTAGCTGGGTAATTTTGTTGCTAATTAACTTAGTAAAAAGGATATAAAGGACTTGTTCGATATTTAACCATTTCTAATTAACAACTTAATCCTTCATTAGGAATATTCATGTTGCATGTATTTCACTGTGAAAGTGAGTTTACTCCAAACCAGAATATTTTCGGCTCTTTTTAAGACACAAATTATAATTCTTGCGAGGAATATCCACAACTCAAACACGCAACACTAATTCTTGCTAAAACTTTTGTCAGATCTGTTATATTTGATCACTAATTATAACCTATATTTGGAGAAGACCAATATGATAATGCATATACCTAATTCAGAAAATATATGAAAATAAAAGAAAATTGAGGAATGAAGGCGGGTATACCATGCTTTGGAGTTGAAGGCTTGGATCTCTGAACTCCCAGAGAAGCAAGATTGCAGTTGGCCCTCCTCCCATCAATCACAGGAGCAGCATCCACACAAGCTCTCATGGCAGCTTCGGATTCGCGAAAAGTTACCTGTATAATTATACAAGTTCACTATCACAAAATTCAAATAAAGAATCAAGTATACTGATTTTATGATCCATTTCAATCCTTGTTTTGTTTCAAGATCTAGCTAGCATTAGTACATATTATTATGTGTAGATATATGAGATGAAAAATGCATGTGATAAAAGAAAAATAAGAAGAAAACATACAAATCCGTAGCCTTTTGATCTGCCGGTGGCCTTGTCAGTAATGACAACAGCCTCCAAGATCTCACCGAACTGTTCAAAGTATTTCTTCATGGTTTCCTTCTGGGTTTCCCAAGCCAATCCTCCAACAAACACCTTGGTGTATGTGGTATCACCAAACTGCCCTGCCAAATTAGCCGGAGTCATCTTAATCTTCAAGGACAAATATGGGATCGATCTCTAGCTAGCAGCTCCTTGTACAATATATCTTGCTGTCTCTGGATCTCTCAGTCAGCAACAAAACTTTCCCTATGTATATCTTGCTGTTGTTGTTGTTGTTGATGTTAACTAATTATGAGCCCTATCTACCACTGTGGCACAAAGATAGCTAATAATAGATGGATCTAGTTGGTGGTGGTGGTGGTGGTGGTGGTGGTGGAACAAGAAGAAGAAAAGAAGAAAGAAAGAACAAGTCCCACTAGATTTAGAGGGATCTTCTACAAGATTTAGATGGTGAGGAATTTGGTGGTGAGGGAGGAGGGTGTTGATCAGAGAGACAATTAGGTCAGAGAGAGAGAGAGAGAGAGAGAGATCAAAAAAAGAGGAGAGAGAGAGTGAAGGGAGAAGGGAAGGGAGGGAAGAGAAAGCAAAAGTTGGAAAAAGAGGAAAGCCCCTCTCATAATACGGACATGAATTATATACACAACCAGCCCCCACCTCTTAACATTATTGTACACCAACTATTCACGCACTACCTCTGGCGCGTCTTCATCACACTCGTACGTTTTCCATTTTTATATGAATCAGAATCATCATTCTATATGTAATTATCTCCTATTCCCCATATGGGTGCATAGTCCCCACACGCGTAATGATGAGAGTGGGAATGGCTTCTGTTCGTATTATTATGTCCCTGGTCGCTGTCGTTTTGATTATTTTTAAGGGAAAGATGACGAGTGACTAATTTGCCCCCTGTTTGCATTAAAATGACGAAACTTGCCCCCGAGCAAGTGCGTTTGTTTTGTCAACTTTTTGGTGGAGTGAGGTGAGGCGTGAGACACACTGACTCACTGAGCAGCAGTGGCAGAAACGGAACGGAAAAAGTTTTGGGAGGGAATGAAATCAGAAAAACAGCAATCACGCGGGAAGTCAAAGGTCAGCCTCGTCCAATTGGCAACTGCAGCAGCAGCTGTTTACTGTCTAGAGTCTACGTGGTGGGAATTCTATTCTATGTTTTTTTTTTTTAAAATCTCCACAATCAATCATTTAAAAATAAAATTGGACTTAACTTTCAAGTGCGTGACATAATAGTGACATGCCATATACCACTTATCTGGGTTTGGCTAGGATAGACGGCTAGGTCATTGACTCGTAGCTCTTCAAGCAAGGATTTATCTTCAAAAATTTGTCATTATGCTCTTCTAACTTAAATGTCAATATTATTATCAAAACAAAACAATTTTAAGTCAACATTGAGCAACCAGCTTTTTTTTTAACAGTAAGATTCATCGATAAACATGGCAAATACTCAAAAGACAAATAGAAAGAACACAACCCTAAGGAGATTCTTACAATACACAAAATTTAGAAAACATGCACAAACATTGTAAGATAATGAGTACAAAATAACAACTTAAACCCCATCTCCCTTGGAGTACATATAAGGAGGACCCATAACTCCTAGAACAACTAGTGCTTCAAGAAGACCAAGTAGAGAACAATCACTCAAACAACTTGGGACATGAAACACCTCGAAGTGGAGGGCATTACCGCTCAGCTTCCGCCAAGAGAACATCACAACATCTTCAAATCTCCACTTCATTCCAAGAAAAAAAAAACTATTGATAATAGATACTAATGAGAGTCGTGCATCATCCAATCCTGATCTAGAGAGTCCTAATGCTACTACTTAGTTTATCTATTGTATTCCTCACGTGTCCTTATCCTAGAATTACAACTCCTCATCATGTATATCTCTTTATTATGTAACGTGTAGTTATCTCCTACTAGGGTAGGACTCTTGTATAGCATTATATAATCAATATCAATACACACGACCTCTATACAATTCTAGAGGCTTATAATATCTCTTCATGGTATCAGAGCTTTCTGATTAACATAAAATATATATATATATATATATTATCCTCTTTTTCTCCACACCCAACCTTCTTTATGGCGACCTCTACTTCTAGTTACAGCTCCTCCTTCGTTGCTCATATGCCCAACGTTTCCAACGTGTTGACCGTCAAGTTGGAACGTAATACCTACCCTTTATGGCTTGCGCAAATTGTGCCGCTTCTTCGCAGCCGCTCTCTTATGAAATATGTTGACAGTACCAGTATCTGCCCTTCTGCTTTTCTCTCTAATGATGCTGGTAAACGAACTGACAAGGTGAATCCGGCTTATGAGGACTGGATTCAACATGATCAAATGGTGTTGTCCTAGCTTAATGGGTCTCTCTCTCCTGTTGTGCTTGCCATCGTTGCTCGTTCTACCTCTGCGCATCTCACTTAGTTATCTCTTGAGAAAAGGTATGCTTCTCAAAATCAAAATCGACTCCTCCAGCTTCGTGGTGACTTGCTGCAAACTACTCGCGGTGATCTCTCGATTGCTGACTTTCTTGACAAGGTGAACTCTCTGGCTGACAACCTTGCTCTTTATGGCTCCCTGTAAGTGACTCTGATCTTGTTGCTATTATCATGAACAACGTCGGTCCTTTATATGAGACTACTGTTAGCTCTGCCCAAGCTTGTGATTCTCCCATTTCTTATGATACCCTTGAGGCTCTTCTTCTTAGTACTGAACGCCGGCTCCAGTCTGTCCAACTTCCTAGTTCTGACCTTGGAGGTACTGCTATGGTTGCTTCACGTGGAAGTGGTGGTTTTCGTGGCCGTGGCTCGTTTGGCCAGTGTGGTGGCAGTGGTTTTTCTAGCGGTTCCTCTTTTCATGGTGGTCGTGGTAGTTTTTCTTCTTCCACAGCTGGTGTTCTTGGTGCGGCTCCTTCTTATTCCAGCAGTGTTTCTTCTTCATTCTCTGGCAGTGCTTCCTCATCTTCCATGGCTCCTGGTCCTACTGCCTTTTCTTCTGGTTCACGGATTCTTTGTCAAATCTGTGGCCATGGTGGCCACACCGCCTTGGATTGCTATAACCGCATGAATCTTGCCTTTGAAGGTCGCATTCCTACTCAGCGCTTATCTGCCATGGCTACTTCTTCCTCTCAGCAACCTAGATCCTCCTCTTGGCTTATGGATACTGGTGCCAACTCTCATATTACCCATATGTGGGTGCTTTGAACATTCCCAGAGAATATCGTGGTAATAACTCCATTGGTGGTGTCATTGGCGGAACAGGTTTAACTATATCTCATATTGGTAGTTCTAATATTGTTCACGGTTCCTCCTCTTATTCTTTGTCTAACCTTCTTTGTTGCCCTCAAGCCTCTACTAAACTTGTTTCTGTTAACCGTTTTTCTCGTGACAATGACTGTTTCTTCATGGTATCAGAGCAGGTTAGCCCACGTGTGAAAGCCCAACAATCACACGTGCTCCACGTCACCCAAAATGTGGTGTCCATGTGAAAGGCTTGAAAATTCGCCATGCACGTGCGGGGGTGTGTGAGAATATGAAGGTAAAGAGTCCCACATTGGAAAGTTAAGAAACCTAGCAAAAGCTTATAAAGAATTGGGTTACTCCCCCCATTGCCAATTGGTTTTGGGGTGAAACTTCAACTTTCCTTCAAACCGAATCTAGAAGCTCCACCTCCAAAACAGAGAGATTTGAAAGAGGTCTACCACAAAAGCCCAAAAACTGCAAAGACACACGCAACAGAGGTCTAAAGTAGCATATATACTTAGATCTACCAAAATCCAGCCTCAAAAGGCTAATAAACAACCCCTAGAAAACTAGGATGAGACTAAACCCTTTCAAAGCAAGGAATCTACAAAACCCAACATAAAGTTGATTGCTCTTCACAACATAACTGAGGGGACTTGGGGAGAGAAGCCCGGTTTATTAGCCGAATGGCTGGTTCTAGGGCGTTTTCAGATATGTTGTGGGTTTTGGGTTGGGGAAAAGGAAGAGTCGAGTGAGCAAAAGTTAAAAGATATTGTTTTAGGTTATTGAGCAACCAACTTACATGACTAGACTGCGGGTTTTTGACATCTTGTGTAACATAAAGTTGAAGTTCTTCTTTAGACCCTAGAGATGAGAAATCTTTCAACCACTATTTTGTTTCCACTTCATGCCTCTTTGGGTGTCATGTCCTGAATTGCAAGTGTAGGGATTTTATTCAACATGTGGGTGCTCCAATTTACTGCTCCCGGCCATAAACTCTTTGGAACTTTTCCTCTTTTGCTAGCATGCTCATCACCATGTTAAGGATTGTTCAATTCTTCCTCTCGAACACACCATTTTGTTGTGGTGTGTAGGATGTGGTAAGTTCTCTCTAAATATAATGTAAGGCTCAAAAACCTTCAAAAGCTTGTGAAGTATATTCTCCACTTGTTCGAAGAACTTTAATTGTGCTCCCAATTTCATTCTTAACAAGGGCCTTAAAACTTTTGAATGCATTTAAAGCTTTTTATTTTTCCTACAAGAAATACACACAAATTTTCCTAATAAAATCATCAATATCATAAATAAAGTGTCGCTTTATCCATTTGATATTAGATTAGTATTTCCAAAAAAAAAAAAAAACACACACACACACACACACATCAACAATGCATTAGGCCAATTCCAATGTTGCCTTCGTTCCAACCAAAGTCTTCTCCTCATCTAAAACTACCAAGAGAAAGGCAACAACTATCCCAACAACCAAGATAGAGTAGCTTCTCTCTGATACGTGACCTCATCAGTTTACCCTTGGCCACATCTATCCTCTTTAACAACCCATGAATTATCATCTTTGATCGTGCACAAATGTCAAGATTAAACCAGTCAAAAAACCCACACCCATTTGCCTTTACATGAATGTAATGCATTAACTACTACAGTGTAATTCAAAAATCCAAACAATTTGAAATTTTAAAGACAAAAACCATACAAACCAGACCTATGTGGTTTCGGTTCTAGTTCGGTTCAATTTTCATAGAAAGTGTCTCGATGAACCGAACCAAACTGGAACTATGCGGTTTTGGTTCCAGTTCAGCCAATTTTTTGTTTGGAAAGATAAATATATGAAGATGTGAAGAAGAAAGAAATAGGAACAAAAGAAAAATAGGTAGTAGAGATAAAATAAGAGAGAAAGATGTGAAGAGATAATGATGAGGAGAAAGAAAAAGAAATAGGTGGAAAATAGATAAGACGGAAGCGCAACATGAGCTGCTATGGTTCACCGAAAAGAAAAAGAAGTTGGGCTACAGTTATTTAGTTGAGTATAAATTGAAACTAAGATATATGGGTATTAATTGTGCTAAAATATTTAGATATTACTTGGACTTACTAATGTGATTTGAAAGTTAATTAGGCTTACTAATTATTTTGGATATAAATGAATAAGTAAACTGAACATAACCGGTCTAGTTTGGTTTTGACAGGTTTTTTCAAGACAAGAATCGGGATGGGAGCTTATCCAAAGCGGTTCCGTTCGATTTTTGAGCCTAGGTTGACTTTTTCTGTCAACACGGTGTTTTTCCCCTTTTTTGTTTTACTCAGCTCACTTGTTCAAATGTCCACCCCTAAAGAAGACACGACCTAGGGTTCGTGGCCAAACGCAAGAGTCGAGTGGCCATGCTCAAGTTAGGAGGTCACAAATACTGAGTTTTAGTAAATGAAGTGGAATATATATGTGTTGATGAAAAATTGTTGAATGAGAAAGGATGACAAAAAATACATTTTCAAGTTGTTTAAAAAAAAAAAGGTTAATAGTTTTTCTTTTTCCAAAAATAGAGAATGAAAATTGTTACCAAACATGTTTTAAATTTTTTAAATTTTCAAAAACAGTAAAAATGAAATGATTATCAAACGAGCTTTAAATTAATTACAGAAATTGTATTTGGCACGGCAACGGCTTTGTTGTGGTTCTGCGGCTAGTAACATGTCTAGTGTTGAAAATTATAGTTTTGTAAGTCCAACAAGGCCCGTGGTTGTGTTAAGATGGGTTGGGATTTGGAAGAGAAGGGCATGGCATTTAAGCAATAAGATATGGGAGGAAGGGCAGTTAGGAAAGAGCAAAAAGCTAAGCAAGCTTTAAACAAAAACTAAAACCTTTGCTGATGATGATGCTGGTACTTGGAGAATATGGGCCACCAGAAATCCCTTGAGAATTACGATTATGTTATGTATGATATGAAATGAAGAGCATCCTTACGTGCTACCATCATCATCATTCATATTCATATTCATTTATATATATATATATATAGTGCTCTGTCGTATTGTCCTTGTTTCATTACATATCAACCATCGGATGGAGGGGAAGAGGAAGGTATGCATAATGGACGAGTGCGATAAGATTATTAAAGATGTAGAGGTAGAGGGTAAGGAATAGGGCAGCAAAACTTAATAGGGAAAAAGGTCGGGTAGCAGGTATTATCTGGCAACTGGGGCAGCTGTCTTCCAATTGCTTTGACCAAAGAAAGTGACAATCCATTCAATTCCTTCCTTCCGATATGACCGATATGGCCATATCCAACTCATACCCACTGTCACCCACGCACACACACAGACACATAGACACAATCACTTGTTCTTTTTTTTCTTCATATTAAGTGTTTCACTCTGCGTAAAGTGGTGAGAGTGAGAGAGAGAGAGAAAGAGAGGCAAAAACAGGAGGCAGCAGTGACACAGAAGTATTGTTACCAACTGATAACACAAATACACATGCCTGTCTCATGCAGGGCTGCTTTATCTTTTCTTTTATCCCACCACCCCCCACACCACTTCCAGCTCACTAAAACACTTGCATGGGGCCCCACTTCCCTTCCTTCCTTACTGTGAATTGCCACCCCCCTATGCCCTATGCCCTATGCCCTATGCCCTATGCCCCTAGCCTTGTTGGCTTCATTCCTTCATTCATACTGTTACTGTACTAACTCTTCATCGAAATTCAAGAGTTAGCTAGGTTTCATCCATTTTCGTCCAAAGGTAACATAAAGAAGCACACATGTTTGGTTTCAATACTTAATTGAAATTCTACTCAATTCAAGAACAATTAGTGCCTTCACCCGATAATAAATTCATCGCTCAACTTTTCTATTCGAGTTTTCATCCCAATTGAATAAGAGGTTGTTGTCACATTACATTTGCATTTTTTGAGTTGAATAAACAAAGAATAATGTTATTCTTACCACATTCACATACCATCTTATGTAGCAAATAAGATAGACATCCATATCAATTAAAATTAATTTAATATTTTCTTTTCTTTTATAATTTCTTGAAACATTTTAATTGATGTGGCAAGAGTTACACCACCACCACACCACAACTGGTTTGGGCCAAGCCACAAATGTCAATAAATCCTTAGTCAGGAACACTGATTTGCAGGCCCATCAGACAAGAGAGCACGTCTCCCTCGTCCCTCCCTTCCCATTTGACTACCTCTCTTGAAGTTGCGCAAGGCCTTCAATGGCAAGGCAATCAAATTAAGCAGTTGTTAGGAATCAGACTCCAATGTTAAAGAAGAAAACAATACCATATCTTCAGTTCAGCCATGGTGGTGGTTCCCAAGCAGTCCTTCCAGATAGCTTTGCCACCCTAAGACCATGGTCTGGCTGCAGCTTCCAGGATACAACCTTTTCTTTTTCAACAAGTAAATCCTCCATGACTAATAGAAAAGTGAACAAAGGACTATGCTAAATATAACTTGAGATAAAATAAAAAATAAAAACCAAAATACAACATTTTCACCTCCTATCTTACTTACAGGGACTAATGCTTGAATGTCAGTCGTGTCACTTCAACTTATCTTGCTTAAACTCATGCCAATTACTTTTTCATTTCAACAATGTAAACATATTCTTCAAAGAAAATACCTCAAACCTCAAACCTTTAGCTTTTCATTTTCTCTAACAAAAAGTCCACTTAGTTCGCTTAGACGTCTTGGTTCTCTTAATTATCCTAGCCATATGAGAAGAGAGCCAAGACATCTAAGAGTACTAAGTGGAACCACCTAAATCCGTATGATCAACTCACCTTAAGTAGAGTTTTAGTTACAGATATAAGAAGCTTGAATAAAGAAGCAGAAACAGAAAGGTAAGCATCCTAGATATTGATAAGTGTCATGTTTACATTGTTTGGGGAGTCCAAATAAGATGAGTATAAGTCACTCCTTACTTTCGCATTTCGAGTATGACAGGGTCGCATCCGTTTCGAACTCTACCAACACAAAAACAAAAATAACACCAAAAAGTGCAAAGAAGCCTGTACTTCATAGCACAAGCACTATGTGCAACTACGACAAATCCTCGTGATAAAGATGAAGCCCAAGACCAAAACGTGCACAAGCGCGACGAAATGCCATTGCTTCTGCCTTCTGTACAGGATCCCCAAAACTTGTGTCATCTACTGAAGCAGTGCCGGTCGACTCCCTAAAGATCTGGCAGAAACAAGTAGCATATAGTTAGGAAAACAAGTCAGATACGTGCCAAACCTTACAATCTTTTTCTCTTCTTTTTGGTTTTTCAACATTTCTGAAGCTCATTTAAAGGAGCTTCCACAAATTTCTTAATTTACGAAACCTGTGGAAGTGCCTGGAGTCCTTACTTCAACCAGTAGAACATCCATCCCAGTTTTTTTATTGAAAATATCTTAGCACATAAAGAAGACAGGTACATATGCAACTATCCTATCCAACACATAGATCACACAGGAGAGAAGATTAAAAATAAAATTTTAAAAAGGAAATTAAGAAACAGTTGTATAAGTTTTCTGATGAACACCAAGATCACAGAATATACAACCAAACGAATGAGGTTTTCCCATTTTAGGACAACTGAATTCTAAATTCACTGAAAAGAAAAGATAGTTCATGGCATCCCATTCATTCATTTTTAGATAGAAGATACATATGCAAAGTACATGTAATGGGAATATTCTAGATTGCTTAGACAATTGTGAATTTATAATTTCCAACACTGAAAATTAAAAGGTTAGAGGAAAAGAAATGGAAATATGAATATTGTTGTACCTCAGCATCAGTGCCATAGAGCGTGACACGATAAACAACAGATACAGACTTGGCATCAGCAGAGTAAGTGATGCTGCGGACCTCACCGGACCATTCTACAAATAAAACATGTGCAATAAAAAAAATGAAAAATTGGAAGTAATTTGGGAATATGAAGCCTGGTGTGGTGGTGGTGGTGTTGGTGGTGCCTACCTGGAGCATGCAAGTTCATAATCCGATTAACAATGTGCCTGAAATGTAAATATCAGGCCAGATTCAGACTTGTTTTGTTTTTCTGTCACAAAGATTTTGAAATTAAAACAAGATTATATTTTAGTAAGTAATACCAGGGGATGTATTTGGAGGTAAAGCCACTTTCGGAGCGGGTTTTGACGAGGGAATCAGGGACTTTCTTGTTGAGTTGCTTGAGGATTTCAGAGAGGGGTCTGCTGATTCCCGAGCTCACTGCGAAGCCGTCGTCTTCTGCCTCTTCTTCTGCTTGTTTCTCCCTCCGCCCTTCCGCATTAGAAGAAGAGGCCAACTTGGCGTAGGAACGCCGCCACGGTGAGCCTTCACCCACAGCTACACACAGCGATCTCAACATAGAGGATTTAGAAGCGACTGATTGCGCCATTCCTCTCTCCAAAGGAAGCACAAAACCCACAAACAAACAGCAAAACCCTCTCGGCCCTGTCTCACTTGACTTGCCAAATTTTTGACAACAAATTAATACTATTTCCCTGATTTTTGGGGTCGTCTTTCACTTCAATCCCATTTTTGAGTGTTCCGGTACACCACGTGGTTGGTGTACCATCCAATAGACGGAAGACATATGGAATATGTCCAATGCAGTCCACCACATGTCATAAGAAGAAATGCAGTAAGTTGAATAATAATTCCACATGTTCTATGTTTATTGGATGGTACACCAAACACGTGGTGTACCTGGAACATTTAAAAATTTCTCCTAAAACCTCCTAAGGACAGATTTTTTATTTTATTTTAAGAATTTAGAATTTAGAAAAAATTGAATTATTTTTTTTATTTGTTCACACATCATATGAAAAATGTAGGCGTCACAATACCAATTTAACGGAAGGTTAAATGGTCAAATTGATAGGCGACTTAAATTGATTTTATCTTACAACCTCACGGTAAACTCGCCATAAAACCTGAAGGTATAAAACGTAATTAGGTCTTCATCTAATTTACCGGTGAAATGAAGTTGAAAATTTTATTTAAAAGAAATGGGAACTTTAGTTATTGAATTTTGGGTTCAATTCAAACAAATCATACTTATAAGACAGCACTAACGATGCTCAAGTGGCATCTGATTCTTGGAAAACATCAATCTAAATAAAGGGTTTAGAAGAAAAAATGATAAGTATGGTGATCAGATGAGAGCCATTTGTTGGACGTTGATTGGGTAGCAATCAGAGGGTGGGCCGTTAAAAGCCCGCCAAGCAAGGACGGCATTTGCAGCTTCAGTTGGGTGGTAGGCATCCCAAAAAATGTACTGATTTCTATTTGCACATGGAACCAAATATGGAAGACATGTTATCTGCCCTCTGTTCCTCCCAATTCCACAGCACCCTCTATCAATCACACTGAACCCTGCCATGCCAAATTGCCAAATTGCCAATGCCATGTATTATATACTTTTAACTGCATCCTTATTAGTGTCGTTAAAACGAAAATTATAAGTAGTTGTTGTTACCATAAAGGGCAGGATTGTTAAGCATGTCACCAAAGGCAGCATAAGTATTGGCGTAGACAAAGATGGCTCCAGGATGGTTGGTGTTGAGTTGGTTGGCCAGTGATCTAAGCCCTTCATTGAAGCTACCAAGGATCTGATTCACATAATCCATACACCTTCCGGGCTGGGCCGAGGCTCTTTGGTTAGGGATGCACCCCAATGGCCCAACTCCTGCTAGCATAAACTTCCTTAATCCAAAGCTATGCAATGCCTACAACGTAACAATATTAATTTCAAATCTCATGAACGACAAATAGATGTTGAAAACAAACAAAAAAAAGATTTGAATAAATAAACAAGGAGTCTAGATCTAGTACCAGAATCTGTTGAGTATAGCGATTAAGGAGAAGGTTGGCAAAGGCAGGAGGAGTGTAAATGTAGCTGGAAGAATAGAGGGAAGGCAAGAGGTAGTTGTTGATGTAGTCATTGCTTCCAAACTCCAAAACTGCTATGGACTTAGCCAAGTACTGGGTCATGTTAGCTCCACTCATCATCCGTCTTAACTGATCCAAGGTGGTCTCAAAATTCAGCACTTGCTGGCTAAGGCTATACCGCTGTCCCTGTGAATTCATTCATGTGTGTGGATCATTTATATGTCACGCTTGTATATATTGGCAGATAAATGTTGACTATAAATTTAAATCGTGTATATTTTTAACAAAATGAACTGAATCAATGGTCTATAGATTTCACAAGTATGTGTAGATATATGTGTAAACATGTGACAAGCGTACAAAGTGTTGGCCTGTCTCATCAAGTATGCCAGCAGCTGCGGAAGCATAATTTACTCCCCCAAGTATTCTGGTTCCTGTTGTATTAGGATCTGCAAAGGGTGGAACATATGGAAGACCCAGCAAATTTCCTGCAGATTAATTAATTACCCATGAGAAAATGAAATAATATTAATTATACATGAGTGTAGCTGTAGCCTGTTGTCTGTATGTACCGACCAAGCATATCGACAACAGTTCTTCCATTAGAGAATCTGCCAGTAGGGCCTGCCCTGAAATCGCAGCCATAAGGATAATAATTGGATTTTGCAAGGGAGCCAAGGTAGTTGTTGTTGCCAACATCAATCAATGAGTCCCCAAAAATAAACATTGCTGGAACCTGCGCTGCTGCTGACACTGACCCAATACTTGTTGAGCATTGCACCACTAAAATCATCATGATCAGCCCACTACTGCCCAACCACACACCTTCCCCTTCATCACAAATCCTCTTCTTACCACCCATATTATTCATCCTCACTTCAACAACACAGATTAAGGTGGGAAAGGATAGAGAGGTGATTTTATTATATATATCCATTCCATTTTTACGAAACGGCTAGTTATGACATGTAAGTTACGCAAGCATTTCCAAATTTGCAAAGCCATAAAACGTGCTTTTGGATGCCTTTTGGGGTTGTCTTTTTGTCGTCCGTTTTGCCTTTTATCTTCTTTCTGGGATCTGGTTCCTCTATCTCTTTTGCTTCTTTGCATGTTATCAAATGAGGTCATATCACAGACTCACATGTTTTTATCCCTTGTTACGTGAGATTCATGTGTTGTAACTCGTAACCATCGCCCATCAAATTATTTACATGTATAATTCAAAAGGTATAGCTAGGTTTAATCTGAATTTTCTTTTTGGTGCTCACTATTTTATTTATTTACTTTTTTTTAATTTTTACAAAGGCAATTAGAACTTGACGCTCTTTTCTAATATTTGGAGAAATATCACTAAACTAAATGTTAGTTATGCATAGAAAATCCTTGAAATTGAACCTAAAAACTGAACAATTTCAGTCAGAGGTTTATAACCTAACAAGGTAGAACACACTGCTCTAATCAACTGGCCTAACCTCTTCCCACCTGAAAACTTACATAATGATGACACAAAAAGAAAAGAAAAATACAGACGGTCAAATCTTCAATTTGTTACGGGAGAAACTCAATTGCTCATCCTTTTTTCCCTTGCCGTTTCTGAATTAGAAGATGGAAGTAAGCAAGGAACTTTTGGTTGTCTCCCACTCACAAGCATTTCTTATGCCGACACAAACCAAACAATGTTGATGGTTGGTTGTCCAAGAGATTGCCATGTGGCGTATCCTAAGCGATCCAAGGGGACCCCTAATGTGTTGCTAAACAATAATCACTAGCAAGTAGCAAGAGGGTTTCCATAGTTAAATAGTTAATTAAAGCAACATCAACAATAGGAGGAAAATGTAATGATACTTACTCTCTATGCTTCTGACAAAAAGTCTAAAGGCCTATATATATATATATCATTCACCTTTCTTTAGTTCTGCTTACAAAAAGTCTAAGAACAATGCAATTAAGAAAAGGTATGGAAGATGAAAGCCCTTGGGGTAGGGTGATCAACCACCTAATCATACTATAGCTAGTTCCTTTTGACCCCACTAACTCTTAATTCTACTTCTTTTGGGCACCTTCTACAGTGCACCAGGTGCACCCATGCACCATTTGTCCTTTATGATGCTCCTAGATTTTTTTAAAAATTGGTTACCGGTTATACAAGTTATCAAGTTTCCACTTTTTGAAAATGTAATTGCATAAGGGTCATGCAATTATGCCCTTCCTGTTTGGCAATTGGCATATGATTGGATAGTGATTTACAGTAGTTTAGATATGAGAGTACCATAACATTGTAAGAGGATCCTAAAACTTATAAGTTACAAGATTTGGGCAGCTGTTTACAAGTTTTTGAACTATGATTACAACATTAGGGTTCACCTAATTCATAGTATTGTAAACATCCGAGTTTACAAGTATAAGGACCCAATTTACCATCAGAATGTTCCTATTTACCCTAATATTGTACTACATGTCTTTATCTTTGTAAATTACGATGTTACAAGATTAAGGATGGGTTTTACAATGTTCTGGAATATAACTATCCATAAAAGAGTAATACAAGACCTTAGTATTGTAAACATCCGAGTTTACAAGTATAAGGACCCAATTTACCATCCGAATGTTCCCATTTACCCTAATATTGTACTACATGTCTTTATCTTTGTAAATTACTATATTACAAGATTAATGATGCATTTTACAATCAAATGGAACATAACTGTCCAAAACCGAGTAAAACAAGACCTTAATATAGTAAAAGTTTGTGTTTACACATATAAGGACTCAATTTACTTTCCTAATGTCCATAGTTACCTTAATATTGTACTAAACGTCCTTCTCTTTGTAAATTACGATATTACAAGATTAAGGATGGGTTTTACAATGTTCTGGAACATAACTATCCATAAAAGAGTAATACAAGACCTTAGTATTGTAAACATCCGAGTTTACAAGTATAAGGACCCAATTTACCATCCGAATGTTCCCATTTACCCTAATATTGTACTACATGTCTTTATTTTTGTAAATTTCGATATTACAATATTAAGGATGCATTTTACAATCACATGGAACATAACTGTCCAAAACCGAGTAAAACAAGACCTTAATATAGTAAACGTTTGTGTTTACACGTATAATGACCCAATTTACTTTCTCAATGTCCCTAGTTACCTTAATATTGTAATACATGTCCATCTCTTTGTAAATTACGAAATTACCATAATAAGGATGGGTTTTACAATCTCCTGGAACATAACTATCCTAAATAGAGTAATACGAGACCTTAATATTGTAAACATTCATGTTTACAATACTAAGGACCCAATTTACCTTCCGAATGTTCCCCTTGACCCTAATGTTGTACTACATGTCTTTATATTTATAAAGTACGATATTACAAGATTAATGATGCATTTTACAATCATATGGAACATACCTGTCCAAAACGGAGTAAAACAAGACCTTAATATAGTAAACGTTTGTGTTTACACGTATAAGGACCCAATTTACTTTCTCAATGTCCCTAGTTACCTTAATATTGTAATACATGTCTATCTCTTTGTAAATTACGAAATTACCATAATAAGGATGGGTTTTACAATCTCCTGGAACATAACTATCCTAAATAGAGTAATACGAGACCTTAATATTGTAAACATCCATGTTTACAATACTAAGGACCCAATTTACCTTCTGAATGTTCCCATTTACCCTAATATTGTACTACATGTCTTTATCTTTGCAAATTACGATATTACAAGATTAAGGACGCATTTTACAATCATATGGAACATAATTGTCCAAAACCGAGTAAAACAAGACCTTAATATAGTAAACGTTTGTGTTTACACGTATAAGGACTCAATTTATTGTCCTAATGTCCCTAGTTACCTTAATATTGTACTAGATGTCTTTATCCTTGTAAATTACAATATTACAAGATTACGGATGGGTTTTACAATTCTATGGAACAATTTACAACGAATTTTTTGTCAATTGCATTATTCGTTTGCAATTTCCAACTAACTGTTTGTCAATTGCATTATTCCTTTGCATTTTCGATCTAACTGTTTGTCAATTACATTATTACCTTTTCATCTTAGGTGAGGCAATCTATCAGTGCCCTTTCCATCTTATGGTCACTTCCTTTGGAATTAACTAATTGAACCCATTGAGATAGAACAATACACGATCATATTTGACATCATTATATAATAAGTCTATAGCATCAAACAAATTACAGTAAGCAAAAGCTAAGCTAAGAATATATAAGCTTACAATTGTACTGCTCAGATGATTGAGAAATATACAGAAGCTTTGATTTCTTTCTTCTATTGCTCTCTTTGTTCTCTCTCTCTCTTCCCTTCCTTTCTTCTATTCTTGAATAATCAAACCTTCATTTTAACAAGCCCAACTAAAGAAGAGAGAGAAGAAGAGACACGAGTCGTGTGAAGAAAAAAAGATAGAAGTGCCAAGAAGAGGAAGAGATAGAAGTCGCAGGAAAGCCTTCTTTCTTTTCAGATTTCTCTTCTTTTTTTTTCCTTTTTTTAACTTGGAGCAACCCATTTAACCGGTCACTCACTATTAAGCAATGTTTTTATGAATTCTACTAAGTTTTTTTGCACATAGATTACAACCTTTTGAACATACAATTAATTATGAAGGATTTATCATTAGTGAGAGATTCTATGTTTCATAATTGTGCAAAGATAACAATTATTGCAAGACTGAAATGCAAATAGGACTACTTTGATTGTCAATTGCACTACTGGAATGCAAATTACACTACCTGTTTGTCAATTACATTGACAAATCACATATTATATTTACATTTTCAATTAATTGTGCACAGATAATGGCAATTGCTCGACTTGAATGCAAATAGTACTACTTTGTTTGTCAATTGCACGACTGGAATGCAAATGGAACTGGCTGTTTGTCAATTACATTGACAAATCACATATTGTATATACTTTCTCAAAATTGAAAAGACTATCAATAACATGGCAATATACATACACTAATCTGAAAATACAACTTTATGGTACAATGCCCATTCACAATGCTAATGGGATGATTGTTTCAATTGGCACATAAACTATGATATAACAGTCAAATTTACTTTAAAAGCTTATTCTCAATGGTACTATATCCTCATCAAAGCCAACATAAACTTCATTCATGTAATTGAAAGTATTGTTCAATACATTCACTCTACAATCTATCCTCTGTTGTTGAGCATCTCTAAAACTACATAAGCAGCTTTCTCAACTTGTTCTTTGGCTTCCTCTAAGCCTCTCTTCTTCTCAAGACTCTGCTCTTTGCACTTCTCTATCTCTTCGGTTATTCGGCCAGAATTCTCATCAATTTCGCTAAAAAAAAAACAGATCGCCATCAGAACTTTATAATATGCAGAACGATCAAACAGCTCCTTGAAATTAAAATCAAAGTTGAAAACTAACTCTCAACCACCTTGATGGCCTTAATTTAACAGAAAAAATCATCTACCTCAACCCCCAATTCAATTTAGAAACCCTAATTCGACAAGCCTAATTTAATAGAAAAAATCCTAAATTTTGAGCAATAAAAATTATATATCCTTGCATTTAGCTCCTAAAACTATAATTGCAGGGTCATGAATCACTTATCCCTCAAATTAAATGGAAATCTCATCATTCACAATTCGAACTTTAACTGGTTTCGAGCTTATAAATACTTGACCAACTAAAAACAGACCAAATTTATATTCAAAAGAGAAAAAGATGTAATTTCACGCTAAAAACATACCAAAACAGAGAGAGAGAGAGAGAGAGAGAGAGAGAGAGAGAATGCAACCAGATTATCATAAATTTATATATTGCAGACCCGAAAAAGGGCCACACCATAGAAAACCAATCATCTCAAAAGAAAGCAATTATAATGAATGTATTGCCTATTTCATCAGAATTTATTACAAAAAAATTACATCAACAGCAACCAAACCACTTTTAACATTGTTGAAATAAGCTAATTGGTAGTTTATTACAAGAAGTAACATCACCAATGAAAAACAGAGGAACTAATTTACCCCATCCTTCCTAAGGAAAAAAATAATCTGACCCCCATCAACCAAGATTTCATTTCATGATCACAAGTACGCCCAAAAATGATTCTGAGCCAAGGAGAATGTTAAAAGACCAAGCAGCTGAGATATTTTATAACACAAGGCAAAATAATATCTGCAACATCATGCATCCCCTTAAAATCCTCTATCAAGCATTTCAATTTACCCCACAAACCTCCTACAGCTCAATGAGAACAAAAGCCCCAAATTTACAGCAAACAAAACCTAATTCTATAAATTCAAGTTGAAATACAGAGGAATTGGAGGAAGCAACCACATTCGTACTTGATATTGATATGAGAAAGGGAGCTAGCTGAGATAGAGGAGCGCCTGTGAAGTGAAGTTTTGAATCAGAGAGAGTTAGCAGAGCAAGAGAAGCTGACATTACTAAATCTGCATCTAGTTCAACACTAATATGAAATCATCACCTTGTCTCCAAATTAATGGTCCAAATACAAATTAAAAAGATCAAAACCTGCACAGACCATAGCCCAAAATTAAAACCTAAAACTTACAATATAAATTAGAAAACTCAAACCTTGAATAATTAAAATTATCTTTTGGCATAGGGAGAGTGATGCCCATAAGAATGCCCATCACTAAACTTTCTGGCTAAGATGGTTTCAATTTAACAAAATTGAAACCCCAAACTTTCTATTTCAAAGGATTCCCATCACGCACAGATTTGTGCCCACCCATGTTTGGTGCTCATATCTAAGAGAGAGAGAGAGAGAGAGAGAGAGAGAGAGCACGCCAGAGCTATAGAGAAAGAGAATCGAGTGAGACGGAGAGTGAAGGCTGAAACGATTGAGAGAGAGAGAGAGAGAGATAGACGGCAGGGATTGAGCAAAATGGGGGTTTAGATTGGGGCTGAGATTTTTGGTATGGGTTTGGTTTAGAAACGAAGCCTGGGAAGGAAATTGAGAGACCATGAGATATAGAGATGAGAGAGACAATTATGGAGAAGAAAGAGAGAGATACCTGAGAGGAGAGGAGTCGCTGTCTCGTCGTCACAGGAGGAGGAGAGGAAAGAGAGAGAAGAGAAACCTTACCCTAACTCGACTTGAAAAGGAGAGTTTCTGCTTTTTTTATTCTTTTTACCTACAACAACCGATTTATCCGGTAATTAACTCAACGGTGTGGATAACTCCACATCACCAACTATTCATCCAATGGCTTATAACAGTGGGCGCATCCATGCGCCACGCCCACCGTAGAATTTTCCCTTCTTTTGACCCCTTTCCTTGACTATCAAGGAAATTAATTTCTAAAAAGAATTAGATTAGTATGTATATATAAAAGTAGTTCTAGAGAGATTTGGTGACATGGTCGGCTGTCTAAAATATTTGACAATGACTGTATAATTAGTTTGTATATTTTCTTTTTCTTTTCAGATTAATTAATTATGTGTGCATTATATTGATTGAAGTGGAGTTTTGAAATTCAAGACTACGAATGTCAAATGCGCTTTTCAAAATTCAAGAGAGAGTTGACATGCGGTAACAAATGGGTAATCATGAATTTGTTAGGCTCCAAGCAATATGTCAACCGAGCACTTACTTGTAAATGGTGAGGCTTTAATGTTCTCTTCCACTTGATTAATTATCATTAATATGATACTTCTTCCACAAGTTTATAAAAGGGGAGATTATTTACAAAGTAAGATTAGATTAATGCTCATCACTAGAACAATTGTAGATGGTAAAATTCTCTCGCCAACATGTTAAATTGAAAAAGTCAAGCTACAATCTATCCACCCATTACACAAAGTAAAGCTCATGTATTCCTTGTTGGATCCCAAATATAAACCCTAACCAAAGAGAATATGTCCTTATTGAGCAAAAACTTCAATATCCCTTTAAATTTGGTCACGTGATGACACGTGACCAATTTTGCTACAAGTTTTGTTGGAATACAATATCATTGACCAAATTAATGCGTAGGCTAAAAGATGAATGACCATATTGATTGATTTGAGAGTCTGAGGATTAAAATAAGGACTTTTAAAAAATTTAGGGACCACCTGTGATAAATACCCTTAAATAGGAGAAAGACTTCTATAAAACAGGGATATCATTATTCTGCTATCCCGGCCAATGACGACATGACATGCGTGATAATACTTCAAAGTAGGATAGCATTATTGGTCAAATGTAGCAAAATAGTGTTATCCCCGTTGTAATTTTTCTCCTTAAATAGATTAATTGGTATTTAATACGTATGCATTTGATTTGTCACCAATAAAGTTCAGTCTCAAGGCTGTCAACTAAGGCCCTGTTTGGTGGGCTGGACTGGATGTGATTTTTTCCATTAAAATGGACATGGGTCCTAGCCATTGTTTGGTGGACTTATAATGTATCATGGACTGGATGTGGTTATTGGACACCAGTCCATAATAGCAAGGGCTCCAGAACCCATTGGTAGACATGGGTTTCGAAGCCAGTCGAGTCGTCTTGCGAGCACGCCTCCTTCTTTGATTTGAGACTTGCTCTGGTTTGGTTTGTTGCCTTCTCTCTCTCTCTCTCTCTCTCTCTCTCTCTCTCTCTCTCTCTCTCTCTCTCTCTCTCTCAGCCATATCTTCGGGTTGACGCAATGGCGCCATTTCACAACCACTCCTATCTCATTTGCGTCTCGCAGATCATCGCATCTTCCAGTCGATCCGACCAAACTTGCGATCTGATTTGAAGGAGGAGCCTTGCGATTCTTGCTGATCTAATCTGATTTGTTCTTGAGATCTTATGGGGGCCTTGCGATTCTTGTTGATCTAATTTGTTCTTGAGATCTTATGATCTAATTTGTTCTTGAGATCTTATGGGGGACTTGCAATTCTTGCTGGTAGATTAGTCAAATTGCATTTTTTAGAATTGTATTCATTGTTTTAATTTTTTTGCTATTTTTGTTCCAGTTCTACAATCTCAACTTGGTGTTTATTGCACCAAACAACTGCTTCAAATCCATTCATATCCTAACCAGTCCAATGTAAGAGCACTTCCACCCATTTGCGATGGCAAAGGGCAAGGGCAAGGTAAGGGCTGTTACTATTTACGTGAATAGTGGCAGTCTTTGCAAAAGGCTTGTGGTGTTTTCACCCATTGCCAGGGCAATCCAAGAGCAACCACTATTCACATGAGATATGAGGAGAGGAATTTGTATAGAGTTTTGGTGTGGGAAGTGAAGAATATGACTAAGTATTTATTTTTTAAAAATCTGAAATTTTTTGTATTCTTTTAGATTTTTTTATTTTAAAATTTTCATTGTTGATGTCATTGCAGACGTCAGCAAACCCAGGCAAAAGCCTAAGCTATTCTTGCATTTGGGCCAGCCCAGGCTTGTGGAGCCCACCAACTGCCCTGGCAGCATTTGCTCGCTGGAAACACTTTTTGGGCCTAGGCCCCCCCTTGCTCGAGCAAGGGGTTGCCCGCTGGAATTGCTCTAATACATCCAATTCAGTCCAGTATAGCCTATCAAATGGGCCCTAAAAGGACTTATCAAATACAAATCGCTAGATGGGTGGGATTGTTAATGGGATATCCAGCGAACAGTTTCTTTCTGCGTCAATTTAGAAAAGAGGAAAAGAAAAGCAAGAAAGAAAAGAAAATAGTAAAACAGATGAACAAAGGGCAGGAAAGTGAGAACTATTTGATATCAACTGTGTGCCAAATTGTCTTGTCTTGTGTTGTGAGCATTTCATTTCATTCATTCAATGACTCTGTTATGTTATGGCTTTTGTTATGTAATATATGATTCCTAGCTGGCTACTTGTTGTCAAATCACAATTGCGAGTTTAAGGGCCGCCAAAGCCGATGTTTACGGGTACACCAGAAATTCAATGTTTGCCACTTTCATTTTTCATCTGTGAGTCTTGTGTCCGGCAAACAACCAACTCATATTATATATATGTATAATTGTTCCCTCCATATCTTTGATACCAATTGCCAAGTATCTTCTAATTGGCTAGCTTAGGATCATGAATTTCAACTCAAATGTTGTGACACCATCCACGCACTCTCCCACTATAATTGCCCTATCTATATATCACAAGATCTATGTGGCCATGATGGTGCCATTCTCCTCCCCTTTGCGGTGACAGTGGTTTTATGTTGTATTTTGTTCTGAATTTGTGATGGAGAAGATTATTATACTAGATTATAATGGTTCTAGTCTAATTTTCTCTTTGTTTGTGGTGTTTTGTTTGTTCCTGGCCTTTTCGACCCTTGTTTTCTCTGTTTGTTTGCTTCCCATTTTTTGGGGTTTAAATGAACTTAAATTAATTACGACAAAAAAAAAAAAATCATCTAAGTTCTAACCCGTTTGTTGAACTCACAATATTTTGATGGATCAAGACAACGTCCGTTCTCTACTTATGTTTCTTTTAGTGCTTATATTTTTTATTTATTAAAATGATGTCGTTGCACATCTAATCAAAAATGAGCATCTTATATTCGCGTTGCAATTAAGTGATAATGACTGCCGCTACGATACCATGAAAGAATGCGAAGTTTCATTCCAAAATTAATTGACAATTGAGAAATAGCCCAACTCCCAATAAACTCTTTAACATCCTTACAACTTTGACTAATTTTTTACAGGAATATTATACGCTAACGTCAGAAAGGATACTCATGTTTTTTTTAAAACAAAGGACATCCATCTCCTTCCCAGTGAGTATCTTTGGTTAGAAAAAAAAAAAAAGGGACTAACGACATTTTACTCCATCGAGGTTTATGTGCCGTATTGAAATGGGTTCTGAAATTTCAATTTCATCAATTTGATACCCAACGTTTTTAAATTTAACCAGATTTCGCCATCCATCAACTTCACTGTAAAATTTCCTATTAAATTGAAGATGTGGCAAGTGTGGTACCCACTTTGATGCTGATGTGTGAAAAAAAAAATTTAAAAATCTTTAAAAATTAAAAATTCCTACTCTCTCTTTCTCTCTCCCCCTCTGCCTTCCTCTCCCATCGCCGACCCATCCCCATCATTCGTACAGCAGCCCCCCAGACTTGCCCCAAAGCAAACCCACTCCGGCAACCCAGATCTCGCCGGCGCCGTCACATCAACAGTTTCTCAAACCACCACCCGAAACCTTAGGGTGGGTGCATATACAAATATTAAATGATTAGAATTTTCGTGTAGGAATTCAAATCGCCCGTTTGACACAAGGTCTGAATTTTGAATGCATTAGGTACATGGTTTAATGCCCGTTTAACATCTGCTACATGCTTTCCCTAAATGGAATCCGCGCTAACAATAAAAGAATAAAAAGTAATTAACAACATTTAGACCTTGATTCAATTGGTTAAATAGAAAATACTGTTTTAAGCATAAAGCAAAGCTGTGACACCCTACCAATATGTGGCACTATCTATTAATTTCCAAAACCCATCATGCAAACCACACCAAGTTCATCCCTTCCTTCCTCTAACACAACATGTATGACATTTTTAATTAAATAATTTCTGCTACAATAATTTATTCATAAGAATATGTCTGCCATAGTTACTTGCAAATTAAGGTGAGTGAGTTATCTTCCTTCCTTCTAGCAGGTTAGCAGTTTGTAGTTCAAATAGTTAATATCATTTATCCGGGTCTTATATTCGATTCTTCATTTCTTCAATATCACTTTGTATATAAAAAATTCTTCATTTTAGTAGTATTAAACTATACACAAGAGTCAGAGGAAGTCAATGAACTCTTTCTTTAACAACAATTCTCTGCCACGTTTTAGGTGACTTTTGGGTGGTCGGGTCCTTACTGGCTAAAAGTGCAGTAGAGAGCCCAGCCTTTGGAATACAGTTGGTGCTCATTTTAGGGACATGAGACATCACTGCCTTTGACGAGCATAAAAGATGGATAGATGGATGGATACAGCTAAAGGCCGATCACTTTCCTCCTGCACCATATCTTATATATATATACCTAATTATCTTAATTAGTGCCTTAGTGCTTCTGCAATTTGAAAAGGGTCTCATATATTTTTTACGGGTCTTATTTTATCCATATTGTCAAATGTTACACATATATATATATATAGGCAAATGGTTAATGGCTTCTCTGCTACCACAGATCCATATCTAGTCTAGATATCAGATAAGCATGACCATAAAGTTTGCAGGATGATTCTAATAACTTTGACTATGCCTGTCACTTTGTCTAGATGAGATGAATCAGAAGACTACACAGAGGGAGGACACAGCCTTTTTCTTGATACCGAAAGTGTTTGACATGTCGGGTGTGGTGATCTCCGTCAAGTATCTTGCCAATCATATCTAGATAAGCCTTGGCACATGTCTGATTCTTTGAAAACATATTTGTTAAAAATTGTTGTTAAAAAAATCATCATGATGAATATATATTGAAATTATAACTAAGAAATGTAACTATTTCCCATAAGCATAAAAATAGAATATTGTTAGAGACTAAATTTATTTATCAAAGAAAAAAAAAGAGACACCGAATTTGATTCAGCAAAAAGACGCGACAGTGTTTGATTGATTCAAAAATTAACTAGCAACAAGAAAAAAGAAGAAAAGGAAAGTAGAGGGAGTATAGTATTGTTGAACCATGATGAATGAAGGGAGTAGAGAGAGAGAGAGAGAGAGAGAGAGAGAGAGAGAGAGAGAGAACATAATAGCAGTAATGGACGTAATGGTCCACTGTGTATGACTAGGTAGGGGGCAGCCCACTAGAGAGAGAAGAATGACCATGACCAATTGATCATGATTCACGAGTGACTACTGTTGCCGAAAACTACGGCCCATGGTACCCGGAGCCACAAATCTGATCTCATCTTATATATATATGGTGGTGGTGGTGGCCGTGGCCGTGACGGTAGATGGTTTATCAGGAGGAAGAGTGGCCTTGGATTATATAAAATTAATTTATGTATACATATATACCAAGTGAAAGTGATTAGATGATATGATTGTGGGGGCTGACTTAGTTTTGAGCAAAATGGGGCATGCCACTACTGCCGAGTCAACTTCACGAGGACTCCAAATTCGAATTACTCTACCCAAAAGATCGGCCCCGAGGAAATGTAGGTTGATGGACACTATAAATATGAGGAGAGGCCAACCCACTTGTTAGAGCTCGTCTCAAAATCACAAAACAAGTTTTAAGCAAGCGAGGGCCTCTGATTTCACAAAAACATATACCTAGCTAGCTAGTTCTATTAAGTCAGCAAAAATATACATACATATAACACAAAGAGAGGAAGAGAGAGTGTATAGTCAGTCTATAGAGAAGAGATACAGAAAGTTGACGAGAAACAAAAATGAAATTGAGAGGAGATTCCATGTCTGAGGCTGAGGCTGTGGTGGAGGATATGTCTGTTGATTGGAGAGGCAGACCCTGCAAGCCTACCAAGCACGGTGGAATGAGGGCCGCTGTTTTTGTCCTTGGTCTCTCTCTTCTCTCTCTTCTCTCTCATGTTTGTTTATTTCATATTTTGCACCATATTCATATGATCTTGAATGCATATCTTATTTTGCTCACCTCTTCGCATTCAGTATGTATGTACTACTATTTGTTACTATATCAACTGTGAATATGGTAATACATGAACTTTATATGATGGATGCAATCAACAGTGAGTTCCCTAAACCACATGCATTCTTGCTGGTTTATAACAGAAAGAGAGATGATAAAATAACACATGTTCTATCTTGTTGGTGGATGATATATTTATATTTATATATGTTATATATTTATGCAGGTCTCCAAGGTTTTGAGATGATGGCAATAGCCGCTGTTGGGAACAATCTGATTACCTATGTATTAAATGAGATGCACTTTTCACTGTCAAAGTCTGCAAACATTGTCACAAACTTTATAGGGACAGTCTTCCTCCTCTCCCTCTTTGGTGGGTACCTCTCAGATTCCTATCTTGGGAGCTTCTGGACCATGATCATCTTTGGCTTTGTGGAGTTGTCTGTAAGTCGATTTTTTTCTTTTTTGCTTTTACTGCGCGCAATCTTTGATCATGATGATTTCAAGCACTATCTTGCAATTTGCATATTCAAGATTCTCTGTCTCTCTCCTGAAATCTAGGTTTATCTTATTAAATTCTGAAAACTAATCTTACTGTAACACTAAATCAATAAAGCTTC
Source organism: Prunus avium (assembly GCF_965620075.1). Lineage (NCBI taxonomy): Eukaryota > Viridiplantae > Streptophyta > Magnoliopsida > Rosales > Rosaceae > Prunus > Prunus avium. The sequence goes on from NC_142291.1 coordinate 249,655, forward strand.
AAAAGTGGCTGATTCTTATCATTTCATTTGCTATACACAACAACAGAGATGTATGTTTTACATGATGGTTTCTAGCAACACAACAGCCCATTGTTTTGCAGCCCAAAGAGGAAAAGGCATATTCTGTGTGAAATAATAGTATAATTATGAGAATTAGATTTCTTTTTTCTTTTCTTTTTTTCTATTTCCCTTGCATGAACCATAATAATATTTGGTGTAAAATTGCTTGCAGGGTTTTATATTACTCTGTGTTCAAGCCCATCTCCCAGAATTAAGGCCACCCCCTTGCAAGATTATGTCCCATGAGTACTGTCCTGAGGCAAAGGGGTACAAGGCTCTGATATTCTTTGCTGCAATATATCTGGTGGCCTTAGGAAGTGGTTGTCTAAAACCAAACATAATCTCTCATGGGGCTGACCAATTCAGGAGGGATGATTCCAAGCAATCCAAGAAGTTATCGTCTTACTTCAATTGCGCCTACTTCGCCTTCTGCATCGGAGAACTTATTGCATTGACTGTTCTTGTTTGGGTCCAAACACACTCTGGAATGGATGTTGGCTTTGGAGTGTCTGCAGCTGCCATGGCAATGGGATTAATTTGCTTGACTTTCGGTACACCTCTCTACAGGAACAAGCCCCCTCGCGGAAGTATTTTCACTCCAATTGCTCAGGTAAGCTTTCACTTGCCTTTCTCCTTTAATCTCTTTCTCTACAGAGTTTTATTATAAATGCCTTTTTCTACTTTTAGCCTTTGGAAATTGAGGAGCCTTTAGGCTATATGCTAGCTTTTGTGTCAGTTATAAGCTTAATTCAACTCCAGTAAAGGAAGTTCTTTTTCTCGTTTGGTGTATGAGTGTGTGGGTGTGTGTTTCTGTAATGTTTTAGAGACTTTCTTGTAGCTCAATTTGCTGTTATATATTTTAATTATTCCTGGCACCCCACCCCCTATGAAAATACCCCGACCGACCATACTTAAAATAATTATCAAAGTGCGCATGATCAATGTCTCTTTCTGATCCTTCAATTAATTTATTCATGTTTCTGTTGATCATCAGGTCTTTGTTGCTGCGTTTACAAAGAGAAAGCAAATCTGTCCTTCCAATACAGAAATGCTTCATGGAAACCAAAACAATGTGCCAAACCACCTCTTCGTTCCAATGTCGCCTAACATCAGCCCTCTCCTCCATACTGAAAAGTTCAGGTGGGTTTGCTTTGCTTGCATGATTTAAAAGCAACGAATTAAACTAGAGTTGGATTCTTTTCTTTTTGTCTCAGAATCTGATACTAATTTTGTGCCCTCTGCATTAATCAAGGAGAAAAAGGTTTGAATTTGAAATGTCAATGTCAACTTCTTTACATGGGAATACACATGTATTAGCATTATCACACTTTTGATAGGAAAAGTTTGTTGTTCTTAATTTTATGGGTTCTATTCTATCTAGTGAGTACTGAACTGACTGTGGTTACTCAAACTGCAGATTCCTAGACAAGGCATGCATCAAAATTGAAGATGGAACTCAGAGGAACGAAAGTCCCTGGAGATTATGCACCGTGGCTCAAGTGGAGCAAGTCAAAATAATCATCTCTGTGGTGCCCATTTTTGCTTGTACCATCATCTTCAACACCATTTTAGCTCAACTCCAGACATTCTCAGTCCAGCAAGCAACTGCCATGAACACTAGGATCACAAGAGGCTTCAAAATTCCCCCAGCTTCACTTCAAGCCATCCCTTACATTATGCTTATATTTGTTGTCCCTCTCTATGAAATTGTCTTTGTACCTGCTGCACGAAAACTCACTGGAAGGGACTCTGGGATCTCACCTTTGCAAAGAGTTGGCACTGGCCTCTTTATTGCTACGTTTTCCATGGTCTCGGCTGCACTAATTGAGCAAAAGAGAAGAAACTTGGCCTTGTCTTCGAACGAATCGCTTTCCATCTTTTGGATTGCACCCCAGTTTCTCATCTTTGGCCTCTCAGAGATGTTCACCGCAGTGGGACTTATAGAGTTCTTCTACAAGCAGTCGTTGGAAGGGATGCAATCCTTTCTAACTGCCATGACATACTGTTCATACTCATTTGGCTTCTATTTGAGCTCCATCCTTGTTTCTCTGGTGAACAAGCTCACCTCAACTTCTTCAAGGGGAGGCTGGCTTAGTGACAATGATCTCAACAGGGATAGGCTAGACCGTTTCTATTGGTTGCTTGCTGCCCTCAGCCTCATCAACTTCTTCAATTACCTTTTCTGGTCAAATTGGTATTCTTACAACCCGTCTTTATCACTCCCTTCATCACCAAAACAGTCCTACGGAAAAGACTTGGAAAGCAATAACTTCAACCCTTCAAAGCATGTTGAAGCTCACAATATTAAAACTTGAAGCTGACGCCGTTCATCTCTCTTATAAATTTTTCTTGACCTAGCTAGACCCCTCTTTTGCTTATTAGTGCTCTTAGATATGTACAAAAATTAAAAGGCAAATCTCCTCAAGTAAATGGTACCTCTAGATAGATACCCTTAATTAGTGCATGCTAGGTTGTTAATTAATATATATATTATGACTGTGTAAGACGGACCAGTCTAGAGAGAGTCAGCCAAGTCTTGGAATTGATATTGCCAAGAATGTGTGAGGAAAATAGGTCTAAACCCATCAACCACAAGGTTCAATGAACCCTCCTGCTTCTCTCCACCTTTTTCTTCAATGCTTCTTTCTGTTGATCATGTGAAGGGGAGGGGTCTAAATGTTTCTTTTGGGAGGAAAAAGTAGGATGTAAGTGGTGGGGTTTGTTGCTTTATGCTTTGGTTAGTTAAAAGAAGAGTCTTTTTTTCACAAAAGCAAAGCTAATCTAGCTATGGTGATGTAACTCATACATATTCATGGATGGATGTGTTAGATATGTATATATTATTATTGCTTGTAACTTGTAAGCATTTTCATAAGCTTAAAAATGGAAAACACTTTTGACTCTTTCTGGGGTCCTAGGGATAATGTGTTTGCTGTGCTCTTGTCTCTTTCTCTATCACTTTCACCTTAAGAATGAAACATGTCTCATACATGTCTTGTGTTGGAAATTCATTATTATCTTCCTACCACTACTGGCTTTGAGAGACGGAGTGTAGTATTTCAACATGATTTTAACTTTTTATGTTTCATTAAAGACTCTAAGGGTCCCCATGAGTAGCCATCTTTACCAGCAAACTTGTCCCCCATGCTTACTTACTGCTTACCCCTCTCCAAATGTTATGAGTAAATCATGGGTTAAGCAAGTAGATCATCATCGCTCTGATGATATTGATAGCTTAGCGGTGATTACCAACTGGTGATTCAGATTCAGCCTAGGGGTTTACCGACATGCAACTGGTGATTCGTATTTGACTCCAATAACTGTGACCAACTTACTTTTTTTTCTGTCCCGTTATACCCTAAATTAATATTCCACATAAGGGCTGAATGATACATACATATATTATTTTCCTAATAAAGTTTCGATTTCCAAAGCATTCAAAGACATTTCATGTTCTATTTACACTTGAGTACTCGTGTGATTCATTAACAGGGACGCCTAGCTAGCTTAACTAACACATTACTGACCAATGGAGAATCCAAGAACTTTTCTTTGTCAGGGTGGAAAAATATATCAGCTGGCTACGTACCTCAAACTCTTTGGGGCATTTCTTCGAGCAGCTTGCCTTCGTCATAACAAGAAGCATATCAATGCATCAACCTTTCATTCACAGCGAAATAGAGTAAACCAAAGATTACTTTTGAGTGTCCACAGAATCACATTACCCACATGGGTTCTGAAATCATTTATGAGCCTGATCGTCCATGTTATTCAAATGGGCTTCAAAATAAGCAGGCCGAGCCCATTTCAGTATAAACTTTTTTTCTTTTCGTTATCAAGCTCATTTCAGTTGCAACTTTCCCGCTCGAAAAACCACCCTAGGCCTAGAGCTGAAGAAATTTTAGTATTGCTACGGCACAGCATCCTCCCTTAGGAAACTCTCTGTCTCTCTCGAAACCCCTTCTAATGGCACAGAGTTTTTCTTTGCCATCAATAATCATCTTTATTTTTGTACTAAAACTTTGGGATGTGATTATGTTAAGGGGTTAACAAATTAGTAATTTTTTTAAAATACAAGCGATAGTCAAGGGAGAGGGGATTTCTCACACACACAATACCAAGGTGTTATGAGGGTTCGAACATGAGACCACTGATCCATAAGTCAAATCAATGCCCTTTTCCATTGGAATAGACTCTGTTGGCAACAAATTAGTATCTTTGTTACTATAATTACTGTAAAATTGTCATTCATTATGTTTATGATATAGTGATTTTAAGGATTGTACTCAAGTTCGAGTCACCCTCTTTGGTAGTGTAGATAATTTAGGGTAGTTTAGATTATCACTTGTATAAAAAAAAAATATCTTCATTAATTGAGAGGAAAAAAAAAACAAGTCAAACAATAAATTAAACATATGCGTGGTAGAAAAGTTTTGATAAATATAATCGTAATATTTCGTAATATTTATGTAATATATATAAATAAAAACTTTAAGTCTCACGTAATTTTTGATATGACCCGTTATATGATTCGAAATCCGCACATAAAAAACACGACACGAACCCGCACAATAAAAATTTGGGTCATTTTCGAGTCAACCTGTCATGACCCATTTGGGTTTCAGGTCAACCCACCAACCCACTAAAGCATATGTTTAACCCGTTTATTAAACGCGTTGTGTCAACCCATGTAATACCTACCAACCCGCTCAAAAATGAAAGGAAATGGAGACTTTAGCACACACACAAGAGATTGCCACTTTCATTCCTCTCCAACACCTTATCCATCATGTTGCAGACAACTTTGTGATTATATGCTACACCATTTGATATTTATAATGTTTCCACAAGTTGTTTTTCAAAGAAGTATAATTTTTTTTTTTTGGTCTAGACAAAGAAGTATAATTTCACATGTATATAATTTGATATTAATATTTATAACAATTATATGCATAACTATTTTAGTAAATGTTTCTTTACGCATCATAACCAATTCTCACATTATTGTGATCATAGAAAAATTCTTTGCTTTTTCCAATCAACAAAACAAAACAAAAAAAATACTCATGTCTAATTTTCTTTTCTTTTCTCTTAAGCCCTCATATCATCATCATCAATCTCACTCTCTCTATGGTTTCTCCTACTAAAAAACAATTGATGGAGTTGGTTCAAAACTGAATCCCACTGGTTACTAGTTGCTACCATTTTTTATTAAACAAATTATTAACAAGGTAACCTGTTTAAGATGACCCGAACCCGACACAACACGTTTATTAAATGGGTCGGGTTCGAGTTCGGGTTGAGTATTCTTGACATGTTTATTATCCCGACACACATGAACCCGACACGATACGACCCATTACCAACTCTATGCGTGATAAGAAAAAGCATCTTGCATAGCCAAAAATGAGTGCAGAGAGACTAGTCCTTAATGAAAAGAGTTGAAATCATACAACCTAGTAAATTTTCTATTTTTTCTCTTGGTTTTTGGAGAAGAAGAAATGACCTAAACATAATATGCTTGGGTTCCTGCCGAGAAGGATTTTGATCTCACGTTTATTGTGTGCTTCACCTACCAATCATGTCAATTAAAATTTCGTAGTGCCAGATGGTAAACCTGAATCAAAATTACAGTTGAGAGAGAGAGAGAGAGAGAGAGAGAGAGAGAATTGAGTATGATTCCCACGATAAAAGAAAGTGGCAAGAGTAGCAGCAAGCATAGAGCCTCTGAATTAGGCATCTAAACACCCCAAAATAAGGTCCATGTCCCAATCCAATCCAACACTTGAAATTAATCTTTCAAATAATATCGAGTGTCCTGCAATCTGCATGCTAATTAACATAACATGTGCTCTTAAACTTGTCTATCTACACCTCTATTTCTCTCTTTTCTCACACATACATATACACTAGTTGTACACACTCGCACAAACAAAATATCAAAACCTTATATATGTGTACTATATTATATATACCTTGCTCTAGGGAGAGAATTCCCAATACACACGTAAAAAATATATGGTGCTTTTGAGGACACCCAAACAAAATGGAGGAAGTTCTCTTCTGTTAATGCAGACAATTTGTTGAACCATGAAAAGCACATGATTAAACTGCCAACCCTAACCATCCAAAGTTATCCTTCTAATAAAGAGATGGATTACAGAGGCCGCTGGTCATGAGAGAAATATAATACCAGATTAAGAAAAATGCACTTAAGGTCAAGGACTTCTCTCATCCTTCCATGTTAAGCGCTTCCCCTCACGATCGCGCGCGATAGATACTTTCTTAAGGTAATTATGAACTTTTCTTGTTTTCTTTTGAATTTTATAGCAAGTCTTTTGCTTTTTCTAACGAAGGTACGTAATAACTCATGTGATCCATATAATTTTGCTCAGAGTCCTACATATACATGTAGCTAGATATTCTACAAGACGAACAGATGATATCATATGGGTTACCAATCACCTGTCTGAGCTGACTTCTGCACTCCCATGTATTTTGTTGAATATAGCTAGTGCAGATCATTATAAAGATAGATAGACTAGTTTAATTATAAGCTTAGCAAAATGATACATGGCATGTGATCTACTTAATTGACTCTCGTCCATCCAGTTTCAATTGGATCTTTTTATGCCTGAAAACTAGTGGCTAAGACATATTGTTGTACTGGTTTGACATTAATTTGCTTAATTGTATGGAATGAGCGTGTCATTAATTTTACTTGTTCAAGTTAACGCCGAGAAAAGCAAAGAGGGTGCTAGTAAGGGAGTTTGCGTCAAAAAATTTAATAGGTTTCAAATCAACATCCCATTTTTTGTCACATGACCTGTATTTGAAGATGAAGAAACACCACCTTTCTTGGTAATAATATTAATGGCTGTGGGGGATTGAAAGCTTAGATAAATGAATACTTGCCACTTATATGTAGTGTAGATCAGAAGAAGATTGCAAAACATGTCCAGCTCCTAGCCTAGTTCTAGTCCTATAGGATTGCTACGTACATAATTTCAGACATTAATGTTAATTAAACAGCATTAGACTGACGATGTGATAACATTAAAAAATTAATCATCTCAGATCAATTGCATATATTTTTCTTCTTCAATCTCTCCATGATCAAGCCTTTTGTGTTGTTATCCAAAAATATGATCATGTTCTTGTATAGGGCCCTAATTAGAAACAGGTGGGTGATATCAGGAAAGAAGCTGATTGCGGGAATATTTCGTTATTTGATGCTGTGTGCAGGGCGGCTGTGGCGACTTGAAAACGACCGCGACTATTCAGGCAGGAAGAAAATTATCATGAGGGGAAAGCAGGTTTCAGGAAGAGCCATGTTGGTGCTATGTCTTGCAAGTTTTCTTGCAGGATCACTGTTTTGTGCTAGCCGCATGACATGGACCACTCAACCATCTTCTGATCCGAACAAAGAAGCTCATCAATTTCCCATCATTTCCAACAAGTTGAAGAAGCTAGAGGCTTCTGTCAAACAAGATTGTGATCACAAGCGGGTAAGTATTATTACTCTCATCAATTAGTCAACAATATACGTTACATATCTATATAGCTGTTATTCATTTTTCAATATCATGAGACAGTTCACGTGTAAGTTAACACATGCAATTTCGATATCCATCATATGATCAATTGGGAAGTTGATTGTGCATCTTGTTTTCATTCAATGTGACATCTTGCTTATTTATTTTGAGCACTGGCTAGCTACTAGTATCAATCAATTTTTAACATTAATTTTCTTCTTCTTTCCCCTTTTTGAATCAGAAATTGGTTGAAGGAAAATCAGAAGAAGACATGATGGGGGAGGTGACAAAAACCCATCAAGCTATCCAGTAAACTCTATACAACAATATTTTCTCTCTCTCTCTCTCTCTCCATACATTCGTTATAGTTTATTAATCTTATTAACTTTTCTGCTCTTGTTTATAAATGATATTGAAAAAACAGATCACTGGATAAAACAATTTCAAGGTTGGAAATGGAATTAGCAGCAGCAAGAGCAAACAAAAGATTAGATGGACAAGTTAAGTTAGACGGAGCATCAAACAATGCCAGTCCTCCTAAACAAAAAGCTTTTGTTGTCATTGGAATCAACACAGCTTTTAGCAGCATGAAACGACGAAAAACAGTTCGAGAAACGTGGATGCCTAAAGGTGGTTGTTATAACTTTCCAAAGAAAGAACATATCAATGTTAATGGAATGGAATTATAATTTATATATGCGGTGGGTGCAGGAGGTGAGCTAAAGAAGCTGGAGAAGGAGAAAGGGATTGTTATAAGGTTCGTGATAGGGCAGAGTGCCACGCCGGGGGGCATGCTAGATAGAGCAATTGAAGCAGAAGAGGCAGAGCACAAGGACTTCCTCAGGCTCAACCACGTGGAGGGCTACCATGAGCTCTCCACCAAGACCCGCTTGTATTTCTCCACTGCCATCTCCATTTGGGATGCTGACTTTTATGTTAAGGTCGACGATGATGTCCATGTTAATCTCGGTATGTTGTAAATAGTTTTGCTAGCTACAAGCCTACAACTAAATTCAGTCAAGAAATTCAAAAGAATATTAATTGGGTTTGAACTCTGATTTGGTGCAGGTATGCTAGTGAGTGCACTTGCAAGCCACCGGTCCAAACCCAGAATTTATATTGGTTGCATGAAGTCAGGCCCAGTTCTTTTTCACAAGTGAGAATATTTTTCACTTCTTCTTCTCTTCCTTCCAAAGAATTAAGAGTCTAGCTAAATGAGATTAATGAAGAAAACAAGAATGTAATATTACAAATTGTGGGTGCAGAGGGGTAAAATATCACGAGCCAGAGCATTGGAAATTTGGTGAAGAAGGAAACAAGTATTTCAGGCATGCCACTGGCCAAATCTATGCTATCTCAAAGGACCTGGCTGCCTACATCTCCATCAATTTGTGAGCACATTTTAATCACTCACTTTGTTTTATCTTTTTTCTTTCTTTGGTTGGGTTCCTATTAAGTTATTAACATTAAACATATGTATTTTCAGGCCCATACTGCATAGGTATGCCAATGAGGATGTATCATTGGGTGCCTGGCTCATTGGGCTTGAAGTTGAACACGTGGATGACCGTTCAATGTGTTGTGGGACCCCTACAGGTATTCTTTTGACATAAATATTTAATAATTTTGTGTGGATGGATTATGGTCGAAATGAAAAACTACCCTATATCCCTTGATTGGTGTCCATTATGGTGAATTACTCAAGTAAAAGGGATGATTAATGATGTTGTTAGTGATGCGACGATAGTTGAGTTTGTGTTATGTGTATATATGTACAGAATGCGAAAGGAGGGCAGAAGAAGGTAATGTATGCGTGGCTTCATTCGATTGGAAGTGCAGCGGGATATGTGATTCTGTGGAGAGGATGAAAGACGTGCATAACTTGTGCGGGGAGGGAAATGGTGCTGTTTGGAACGTTGATCTTTGATTTCAATACCTATTAATATTATATATATATATATATATATATATATATGTATGGTCTACTCTAGAGACTAGAGATGAAAATAGAGAGAGAGAGAGAGAGAGTGATAGTCGCCAACTTTATTGGTTTTTTTGAAAGATTTTGTGTACCTCTTTTGTCTTGTTTGTTTTACATTTTAGTGACTCTAATGTTATAATGGAATAAATATAAGGGATATGCATTGCAATATTCTTATGTTAGTTTTTATTTATTTTTAAATAAATACTGCTTGGCTTGGCTTGGCTCCTAAGAGCATCTTCAACTGATATGTCAAATTGTCGCATTGACATGAAATGACAAAAATTGAAGGTTAAAGTTGTTCCAACCGAGTAGTCAAATTCTACATAAATTTGAAAGCTAGAAGAGATATGTCAAAAATAACATATCAAAAAGCTTGATGTCAAATATTATTTTAATATTTTCTTAGTCCAAACCCCACTATCATTTACTCTCTTTTAAAACTTTATGTATTATATAAGCCCCATTTGTTTTAAAAAATATAATAAAATAATATGATATTTGGCATTTCCGATGGAATTAATTTTTTTCCAAAATGTCAAATTGCCACATAAGTCATCAAATTCAAATTTAACATTTTACATTCGACATCCACCCTGGAGATGCTCTAATAGTAAATTAGTAATAGATAAAGTGTTTTTATTTAAGCAAATTTAAATATTGTGAATGAAACTTTGATTTGCCTGTAAACAGAAAATAAATCCTGAGTCGCTCAATAATTGGAAAGAAGAAAGAAGCTTGGATTCGACCAAAAAAAAGGAAAAAAAGAAAGACGCTTGGAGAAAGAAAAGCAAACAAGAGATAAAACCAAAATAATTACTCATCATTGCTATAGCCTATAGGGTGGTCAGGGTGGTGGTGGGCTCACATTAATACATGTGTAGGGCCGAAAAGGAACAAAAGGCTTTTGCAAAGAAGAGTTTATTGGTCCAAGAATACCGATGACCGAAGACCGAAGACCGACTTTTGTTTTCCCATAGAAATTAAATACGAATTATAAATATGAATTAAAAAGAAAAGAAAAAGAAAAGTGGGAAAGTAGGAATAGAAAAGGAAACAGAAGGCGAAGAAAAATGAGGAACCGCCATACGAAACCTTGGGATTTTAGAATTTCTCCATCTCTCCTTCTCTCCTCCTCCTTATAAATAAGACTAGTAAATAAAAAAGTAAGAAATAGCAAAGCAAAAACGCAGCAGTTGAAGAAATATTTACAAGAAGAAGCGCTTCCCCTTCCCCCCTTGTTTATAATAAAAAGATTGTAAGACTGATTTATTATTAGCGACCGATTTCCCTCTCCTCTCCTCTCGTCTCTCTTCTTATTTATTTATTTATTTGTGAATGTGTGTGAAGAAGTTTTGAGAGAGAGAGTTTTGAATTTAAAACACAACAGCAGAAGCAGAAGCAGCAGCAAATCAGTAACAAAATTAAACAAAGCACCAAATACGAAACCAGATCTACTATGGTCATGACCGAGAGACCTTCCAAGCGGCTCAGGAGGAGGGTGACCGCTGATCTCCCGGACTTTTTCACCTTCCCTCAGCCCCACAGCGAACTCGTTCCCCCACAGCCTTTCCGTGAGAACGTCCGCAGCTTCCTCATTCGTCACGCGCACGTCACGTGCCCATCCTCCTCGTTGTTCCCGTCCTTGGTCACCTCACAGATCTCGCTCCGGGTCGGGCATCCGGGCGACCCGACCGCCGTTCTTCCCTTGGACGTCGTCGAGGAGGACGTCACCCGCTCCAGACGATCCGTCTACTGCGACCAGTGCCGAGTCGTTGGTGAGTCCACTCACCCACTCTCTCTCTCTCTCTCTCTCTCTCTCTCTCTCATAGACGTAGACATACGTACATTCAGATGGATGCTTTGCTTTACTCTCTCTCGCTTTTTTGTTTTTGTTCGTAGAATATGTATTTTTATTTTGAGCTTTGGATAATGTTTTACGTTTGCTTTCTTTGACAAAAATTTTACGTTTGCTTCCTTTGACAAAAATACAAACAATAGGTTGGAGTGGGCATCCGGTGTGCAAAAAACGCTACCATTTCATAATAAGAAGGGGCGCTGGGACTTGCGAGACTGAGATTCCCTTGCAGCAGCAGCAACAACAATACAACAACAACAACAAAAGTAACAACTGGTGCAATTCTATGAGTGCGACAATGGAGGAGACGGATGATGTTGAAGAATGGGCGTATCTTCAACTTCATGATAATACTCATCTTCTCCATGCCGTCATTCACTCCAATGGCTTTGCCCACCTTCTAACCCTCAACGGCAGACAAGGAGGCTCCACCCTTCTCTCTGGCCGTCACATTTTGGACTTGTGGGATAGGCTCTGTCAAACCCTCTCTGTCAGGTCCATAATTCCTTCCTTCCTTGCCTTTACTTCAAGTCATTGTCAAAATTATAATCATTCTCATTTTTATAATTATTTTTTATTGAGACATAAATGGGAAGCGATACTGAATTGCATTACATGTTTTGAACTTGAACAATGAACAGGAAAGTTAGTGTGATGGATGTTTCGAAGAAGTATGGGATGGAGTATCGATTGTTGCACACAATCATCAACGGCCGTTCTTGGTATGGAGATTGGGGCTATGAATTTGGTGCTGGGAGCTATGCTCTCACTCAAGATTCTTACCACAAAGCAGTGGATACCCTGTCCAGCTTGCCTTTGCACCCATTTCTATTCCAACCAAGGAGACCCCGGACTCGCGTGCAGTCTGTTGTTGCTTTTTATCAATCTTTATCCGATACCCAACTCCCAACAATCAAGGATCTTTTTACATACATGTTGAGTCTAATCCATAGATCCCGCAAGCCCACATCATGTAAGAAACCCCAGCATCAAACTTCCAATGCTTTATGTGCGTGGACGGCCAATGACGTTGAACATGTGCAACAAGCTATGATCAAGCTACTGCTTGCAGCAGTTGGTGTTGGAGAGGATAGCTGGGTGTCAAAGCGTGCCCTCAGGGCCGCATTGTACAAGAGTTCCTCTCTGGAGCTTCTTGATTACAGCCTTAAACACCTGGGAGGGAAGTTGGCAGCCAATGGTATGGTAGTTAAGGCCCGGTGCAGTCCCGCGTCAACTGATGTAGAATACAGGTAAAGAGACCAGCATTGTTTGGTTCACTTGCTTTTGTCTACTTATACATGCTTTGAGTCCTGACACTCATTATGGTAACAGGCTTGTGCCATTGATTATTGGGAACGTTGATGGATCCGAGGATTTGAATTATCCATCGGAAGAGCAAATCCTATGTGACCTCAAATTTTTATATGATTCCATTATCCACCCTGACACCATGCTAAGCTATACACCTCAAGTGATGAGAGAACGTGTTATTGACGCAGCAACTAAGCTTCTCGATTGCAAGCAATTTGTGAAGGACTGCATGCCTGATAAAATGGCAGCGGAAAGCTCCTTTGGCATTCGCCTCTGGTGTCATGTGGAGCTTTCAGATGAACCCAAAGATGATTTTATCCTGCCTCCAGAACTGATTGTCTTGCCCTTGAATGCAACTGTTGCTGACCTTAAAAGGGAAGCTACCATAGCCTTCCAGGAAGTATATGCCATGTTTAAGAGGTTTGAAGTTGAGGAATTGCTTGAATATGGCTCTATAAATGATTCATTTACAGTGAAACTTCTGGTTGGAACATGTGGCTCGATTCGTTTAAAAGGGAGATGCCCTGCAAAACATGGGCTTAACCGTTTCCGGATGGAGAGAGGACTTGAAAGCTGGACCGTTGATTGCACATGTGGGGCCAAGGATGATGATGGGGAGAGGATGTTAGCTTGTGATACATGTGGTGTTTGGCAGCACACAAGGTGTGCCGGGATTCATAGCTCTGATGCTATCCCCGCCAGGTTTGTTTGCATGAGATGTGTAAGCTCATACCGCGAGAAAAGCCAAAACACCAATGATCCTGCCAAGGAAGCTAATATTAGTGCCCCTTTCTCCAACACAACTTGCAGAGCTAAGGCATCTGCAACTGATAGTCCCAGCGTTGCATCTAACATGAACATGGCATTTAGTGTACTTTGATTGCAATATTAACCTTATGTACAGTTGACATTTGGTAGGTTTTTGAAGGGGGCAGATTTTTTCACATTTTGGGAGTTCCTTGCGAACTTTGCCTCCCATCGCCTCATTTTGAGAGGAGTTTTTTTTTCTTTTTTGTTTGTATATAGCTCAATGAAAAAGAAAAAACAAATATTTATTGTGTTACTAAAATTTTCAGTCATGGTTTATAAAATGGCAACTGATCTCGAAAATTGCAATAGGTACAGAATTACCTCTTCATTGCCCTACTCCTTGATCAGAATTCTTACCTGTATCCTCGGGCTGCGTTAAGAAAACATTTCTAGCTTCTAAATTAGTGACATGGGGTTCTGTCCTAGAAAGAGAAAGGTGTTTAACGGCTGTGCACAGACCAGTATACTTGGTAACAACTTGTTTGTACACACTCAGCAACCTCTCCACATCTCCAATTGTCAAATCCCCAGCCTCTTTGTCCATATAAGGGTAATTTGACGCACCTGTAGTTTTCAATAGAATGTTTAGATGGAATATAACAACCAAAAGTATAACAAACGAATATTTCTAATGGTTGGTACATTTATCTGCACAGTTTTGGATGGAATATAACAACCAAATAATTTTATCCCCTTCTATCCGCATACCTAACTCCTATTATTTAAATTTCATATTAAAAAAAATTATTATTTAAAAACAAGAGAGAGGGAAAGAACAATTGAAGTTGCACATTATGTCTCTTTAAGGGGACAACTCGATGGCTAAAGTCATGCGGTTCTCTCACAACGGTTGGTATTGGTTGCATGTATTGTACTATGTAATTTAGAAAGGAAAGAAAAAATTATACAATATAAGCTTGTGATTTGATGATGTTCAATCACAATGCATTATCTAAGTAATCCTACACCAATTAAAGTTATCAGGCGGATTCAAACACCACAACTAAGGACTGAAGAAAGGGTAACCTTTAGGAAAATTAACAATATAGTTTGAAACTTACCACTTTTTTCTTTATCATGTGATCTTGCTGAAGGGCCAGGATCGGTCTGGCCTTGCAAGGTTGTCCTTTCTTCCAAAGTGGGCGTGGCTTCCTTTTCTGTCTCTTTATTGGTCATTCTTGCTGCTTGCATGCTCTCTTCAAATTCGATTTCATCAATAGAAAGAGATTTAGAATTTAACTCAAAAATAAATGTTTTGGCCGAGACAAGATTGGTGAGGTAATAGGCCGCCTCAGACACAAGTTTTGTCTGCCTCCGATATAACTGAATGAATTTGAGGTTGGAATGCAATTGTGGAGGATTGGCCTGATAGTACAAAGACAAAAGACTTAGTAAAGCACATAGGAAATCAAGCTACAGCTAAGGGGACATTTCTTCTAAGACTTGAAATGATTCATCAACATCAAACACCAAATTCTTAATTAGATAACTCAAAAGCCAAAACAACTGCGAACACCGAAGGCACACAAATATAAATGTAGCTATGAAGGATTCTAACAGACTAAGAATTATTAATTTGTTGATAAGCAATGACTTCTTATTTAACTTCTGGTATAAGAATGCCACAACACATAAGAATGCCACTAATTTTACTAAAGTAATCTACATGATCCTGGACAGTAAGAGAATATTATCCAATGATTTAATCAATTTGTAAGTGGTAAGAAAAACTTTCTGATGTTGCTAAGAAGACAATCAATATTAAGAAAAGATCATATTCTAATGCAAAAAGCAGGACCAAACAAATGAACTAAAGAAAAAGAAAGAAGTTTATATTTCAGGCATGTGAAGGCACAATTATCAAATATAGTATCACATCAAACTGTTAAAAGTTGAAAAGCATAGGAACCATAGCTAAAAACTGGACATGATTAATAGAATGGCTTATTACCAAGGAGAGCTTGCCTTGATCATAACATATATAAGGACAGGAAGAAAGTCATCAGCTCCTGCCAGTACATGATTTTCTGACATTGATGCATTCAACAATAAATTGTTGATGACCTTGCAACAATTCATAACACACAGAAGCTTCTCACGAGGGGCTTTGAAAGCATTAATTTTCAGCAATTCTTTTTCTGCAAGCTGAATAAAAAGAGAATTATGTCCTTGCTGCTTATCAGGAATAAATCAAATATCAGTGTAAAAATGAAAACAAGAAAGGATGACTTAAATTGATAACCAAAAAACAAGAGAGTGAAGCTAACTAAAGCAATTATAAAACACTTTTACGAATCTAGTTCTCTGAATGGCCATTCGTCTTCATTACACCAATCTATTCAACAAACATCTGAGAGGGAGGAGGCTATTATCCAAGATTCTACACAATTATTCAAACCAACGAAGTTCTTTTAAGATTATTTATTATCTCCAACTAAATGTAATCAGATAACTTATTTGTATGCATCCGTGGAACGAAATCATAACATATGTCACTTTTAAATAAATGTATGCTACGTCCTGTTTGTAGTCTATAGATTTTTATCTACTGCTATTGAAATCAATGTACGATGCACTTAAATTCCATTACTTACATAGCC
Source organism: Prunus avium (assembly GCF_965620075.1). Classification (NCBI taxonomy): domain Eukaryota; kingdom Viridiplantae; phylum Streptophyta; class Magnoliopsida; order Rosales; family Rosaceae; genus Prunus; species Prunus avium. The sequence goes on from NC_142291.1 coordinate 265,810, forward strand.
TCTCATGTATGTGGTTTATATATCTATAACATGTGACACACAAAGTGATACAAAAGTACAAAGTGAGAAATCAGCACCCTCCCTCTACAAAGTAATAAGGGGAAGAAAAAAAGAGGAAAGAGCAGTACTATCCTTTTTGCTTATACATAACGAATGGTTGAAATCAAAAGCTGCTACAAGTTTAAACCTAAGCTGCAAACATATACATGTGTTTAACTTTAAATTTTGAATTCCATACTATTACACATTCATTCATATTTTAGATGTGTGCAGGCAGGGAAACAAGGCTGTTGTTTTGGTGTTTTTAGTTCATAAAGGGAATCAGACCTCCTCTGTTAAAATATGAAACAATTTCAGTTCTAAATACTACCATTTCTCAGCAAATGTTGTCTACTGAACACGGTCACTCAAATTGAAAACACAAGGTGAAATAATCAATCTTGAACTGGGAAGAAAGATTATTAAGTTTCACTTTATTCAAGGTTCCAGGTAGCCATAACCATTGAGATAGAAACTATAACTGTGAGCATAAATGACATGTCTCTTATGGTCAATTCACGTTTTCAAGAAAAAGCAAGCAAAACCAAGCATGTGGCTGGAAATCATCACCTTAAAATATAATGACTCTACTATAATGTATTGCATTACATCAATGATAACATAACCATGAAACTAACAGCATTAAATCTAAAATTAAAGGCAATGTACTAAGCATGGTATTAGTATAATTAAATGGAAATAAATATAAACTAACTACCAACACAGTGCCAAAAATAATTTGCACTCCCCAACAGAGTAAATGCAGCAAGCATACCAGCCATGAAGCTTCATTGCGTAGAACTGCTGGAATATCCAAATGCTCAGGCTTCAAGAAGGTCTGCAACAAGTGTATTTTCTGCGAGGTTTCAAGGTCAATCTTTACATCCTCGGGAGTAGAAGAAAAGGTCCGGGAGAACAATTTTGTCATGACATATTTCTCCAAACCCTGCAGTAGCAATTATAGGAAAACACAAATCTAACTGAATATCTCACATAAAAAGTACAAATTGGTGGTACATGCTACATTGTCCTCCCTTAATTTTAATCACATTTGGTTCTTACGCTGTGTTTTTTGTTTGGATAGTAGTTTAACTAGTATGAACTATAAAGGAGGGAAAGGGAATTCAATGATAAAAAAAGGAACTTTCTTTTTTCGGGTGAAGCTAATTGTCAGAATCTTAAGAAAACCAACAAAAACTAAACTAGATCCATCCACAGTGTTTGAAACAAGCATCGAGAAGTTGACAAATAAGAGCAGGCAGCGAGTACCTCCATTGCACAATCAACCTCCTGATCAGTGGCACCTGCCCACAATGGATGATCCCTAATAGCATCTTCCATTGTTGTGTAGAATTCTTGAACCTTTTTGCCGTCATTTTCAGGGTTGGCCGCGTAAAACGAAAATGAGACAATAAAGCTAACGAAGAAAAAAGAAAAGGGATACAGTCTATGAATGAAACCAAACAATACAAATATGTATGAGTATGAATTAGGGTTTGAGCTCTAAAATACCTTTTGATGGATCGGACGAGATCGAGGGAAGCAGGGTTTCGCATTCGATCGAGAAAATCATAGAAGATAGCCGAAGAGGATGAAGATCCCTCCATTCTCTTTGAACTCTTTGATTGATATGAAATTGAGACCAATTTAGAGGAGCACTGCCGCCAACAACACCATCACCGTCAATCTCTGTCTGGAGAATTTGACAGAAACAGAGTATGGAGGTGGAAGAGGGTTGAAGAAGCAGCATAGTATTAGTCGTTAATAAGACCGACAACTGTTTAAGGAGAGAGAAGGAGAAGAAGGAAGAATGGTAGGTTTGGCACGTGACCCCCACGTTTTTATTGCTGGTTGCTTGCTGTTGAGGGTTAAATACTTTGCCTTTTCATCACAAAACGTCATGAGGTTTGTGAAACTATCAGGTTGTGTTATTTATGTTTTTTTTTTTGTCAAGCGTGATTCATAAGGTAATACCTTGCTCATGAATAGTCTAGAATGACGGCTCATGTTCCATCCTAGAATATGTTAAATTGATAATGTGGCACGCATATGGGTCTCATATATCCAATGATATGATGCCACATGGATTAAAAATTAAGAACTTTAAAAAAAAATTAAAAACCAAAAAACAAAAAATAGATCACCACCTCCTTCATTGCACCAGAACCCCACATCCAGCCTCCTCCATATCCCAACCCGCTATACCAAATCAACACCCACAACAGCCAACCTAAACCTTGATATGCCATGAACTCCCCCTCACCCACTGCTCGTCCATTCTCCACCACCAAAGACCAAAATTAGATGTTGTAATTATTTATATAATACAAAAATAGGGTGAAATTACATGAATTCTTGCTGTTGCCTTCTTCGGAGTAGTTGGTGGAGTCGAGGCCTTCATTGGAGGAGATGGTGGTTAGTAACGGCCTAACCTGGAGTGGATTGGGTTTAAAGTGTTGCAATTCACCATTTATGTCTAATTCCGTTAAAATTAAGGGCATTTTTGTCAATTAATTGTAACTAAAAATAATTATAACCAAAAAAAAAAACAGAATTTAAAAAATATAAAAGTTAACCTGATTACACCATAACTTCCACACAAAAAAAGTTAACTTAATTACACTCACCAACCCATCCATGAATGAGAATGCTATAGCTATGCCTATGCGCCTAAATTAAAATTAAAGCCTAAATTAAATCTAATATAATATATATCACAGGTGGTCCAAATGATGGATGAGTTTATGAATTTTTTTTTCTGAAGTTTTGTATAAAAAAATAAAGCTCCCCATGATAGCGAGGGGGAGAATTGGTGTTGAAAAATGGTAGGGAAGGTGTGGTGCAATTAGGTTAACTTTTTTTTTTTTTAAATAAAAAAATTCTGCTTTTTATAATTATTTTTAGTTATAGCAAGTTGATGGAAATGTCATTAAACTTAACGGAAAATTTAACGGTGTTAGACATAGGTGGTGGATTGCAACACTTTACAAAGTTCAGGTTGTTAAAAATAAAAATTCAAAATCCAAGTGGTATTAGCACACATGCCCAAAAATTCAGGTGATATTTATGCAAATTTCACACGTGTGTGTATATATATATATTTATTTATTTATTTATGAGCTTGCAATTGCAATATTTTTTTTTTATGGAGGGCTGTACAAGATGTACCATGGACCGTATTACCGTAGTATTGTATAATCATCTTAATGAGTTATTATGCTTATCAATTAATTAAACCCCAAAAGCAGTTAAACTAAAGCCCTTGCAATGTTTAATGACTCGGAAGTAGAGTGGCAAATATCATCAAATTGGCTTGTGGGTAAAGGTTTCCGTGGTTTTACTTGTGGCCTCTTCAATCTTGTGATGGTATTTCTCGAAAGTCTAAGACCCTTTTGTTTAGGGTCTTGTGTTGCTTTGGTGCTTTTTCTTTCTTGTGCTCTCCCTTTGGGCGTAATTTGTCCCCTGCTCTTGTCATGGTTTGTGTTGTGCTTCTCTCCTCCTTTTTATACCTTATTTTATTGGTTAAAATAAAACATGCATTACTTCCTTCCAAAAGAAAAGAAAGTAGCATATCTACAATGAACTTGAGAGAATATTATTACCTCTTGATTAGGGGTGGGCATCAATCCGGCCGATCCGGTTACACCGGCCGAATCGATTATATTGGTTTGGTTTGGTTTGGTTTTGACCAAAGAAAAAGTCAACAGTTTCAAAAACCGATCCGAACCGGTTTGGTTTGGTTCGGCTGCGGTTTGGGAGTTTTGAAAACTGTCCTAAACCAAACCGGACCGATTATAAATCAATTTATTATTTGTTTAATTTAATTTACATGTGGCAAGGCTTAAGTGGTTAGTTGAAAGTGTACCATGTACCTTAGCACACCTGATTGGACTCCAAAACTAATACTCACAGACTCCATTCTCTCTCTTGAGCCTCTCTCTCTTCTTCCTTCGTTTCAACCCTAGCCGCAACTCCCTCTCATCATCACTCTCTCTCGTCTCTCTGCTCTACACTCCACCTCTACCTCTCCCGCCCCTAGCCGTCAATCGTCGTTCGAGAGGGCAGTAGGTTGTTGCTTCTGGCAGCTAAAAGCAATTTATGTCATCTCGTCGTTGCGGTGGGGAAGGACGTGAAGGAGAGCGAAACGACGCTGCTTTGGGCGGTAAAGAACTTCTCGGGGAAGAAGATATGCCTGCTCACAAGCCTTCCCGCGTGCTTTCACTTTGTGAGTTTTTGATTTTGAATGTTGATTTTCGATCAATGTCTTCTGGTTTATGTTCTGTGAGAGCTTGAGCTTGTGTTTGGCTGCTGAGATAATACAACAAAAGCTAGGGGAGTTGAATTCTGAGTCAATTGTGGAGTAGTTTCCATCTTCAATTTCTAGTTGTAATTTATTTGTCATCAGAGCTTTTAATTATTGTGATTTTGCTATTCTTTGCAGCAGAAGGAAATGGTCCTGCCAGTAAATTGAAACAAGGAGCCATCAATTATGTGTGTTCATCGTCATCTCGTTGATATATGAATTTTCTATTTCAGCTGGACGCTTTGAAACTATTCATACTCGAAGAAGATATTCAGGTATTTTTTATTTTTTCATCTGATTATTTCAATCTGTAAATTAGATTGGGTTCCTTGGATTTTGGTTTCTGTTTGGGTACTGAGAAAGTAGTGGGAAAATGAACTAGATTATCTTATGCATCAATATTGAGTTGTTTGCATAGTTAACGTAGTGTTCCTAATGATTACTATGGTTTTAGGTTTTTGAGCATTTCACTACATTGGTTTCAGAGTTGGAATGGGGGTCGTAGAGGCAATGCAACATTTGGAGTTGTTGAGAACAATTGCTTCACTTAATGGTAGTCATTCTGATGTAAGATTGGGACAATTGCCCATGGAAAATGGAGAGCGCTCTTTCCATTCCCAGTCACCTAAGTTAAAGAGGCGCAGAATCCCTGCAATCTATATCTAAATGTTATGCAGAGAATAATCTTTGGACTCAACAATTTTTACCTGTTTGTTCCTGTTTATGTGACTTTTTGAGTTGATTTGGCATGATCCTTAATGTAGTGAAAATTGGGAATGGATACACCTATGTTTTTTTTTATTGATCCTTGTATTCTACTGCAGTGCAAATGTTTTTGGGGTTTCAACAGAGTCTATGCAGCTTTCATTTGATGCCAGAGGAAATGCATTTATTATTTCTCTTAATGCATCAGAGTGGTCCTCTTTAGTCCAGTAACTCGCCTTCAGTTTGGGTTGGTTTGTTATTGTAGGGCTCAGATTCATCTCTACGTTCCATAAGGAGATAAAATGAGTAATATGCTATGTGTTTATGTTGCTGGACTAGTATTCTTAAGAAACAGAGCTTGTGTCATACAATACTCTTATGAAACTCATTATTGTTGTTTTTATTTGCAGAATGAGAATGTCAGCAGAGGGAGAGAAGTTCTATTTTACTGTTTTGATGTGCAGAATGTTGTGTTGAATCTGATGGGGCTGCTGTTTGGAAGGATTCACTGTTTTTTAAATCATGATTTGTAATAACTATATAATTAAGCACAATAGGATTGTATTTCTTTGAGAATCATGTTCTGTAATAATTATTATTGCTTGCAGCTTGTTTTCTTTCTTCTGTTTTTTCTTTACCTCTTTAGGTTGTATGATTAGTGAATGTTTTATGTGTTTGATATTAGGAAACTTGAGAATGAACATGTTCGGTTACATGGAGAAAATGATGTTTTCTTTTATGCCTAAACCGGCCGAACCAAACCGCACCAAACCGGATATGAATGGTTTGGTTTGGTTTGGTTTTCATTTTGATTTTAGCTCAAACCGAACCACACCGAACCGTAAAACTTTAATTGGTTCAGCTGTGGTTTGAGGATGAAACCGGACCAAACCGGACCGTGCCCACTCCTACTCTTGATACTAGCCATAAGTTTCATTATGAAGCACGCACAAGTTCAAATTTAAAAAAATGGCCAAAAGTCAATTTTGGTCCCTGTAGTTTGGCACTTCAACCACTTTTGACCATGTAGTTTCAATTTTGTCACTTTTGACCCTGCAGTTTCATATTTGGAGCAATTCAAGGACAATATCAAATTTCTGTCAATTTCTTTAACGGATCAACCATGTGCCCCTCACGCGGAGGGGCAATATTGTCAGACAAAAACCCCACACTAAAAGCTGGTCTCTACCTCTTCCCCAGGGCACAAAAATGGGCAACCCAAATCTCAAAATCCTCCCTCCTTCACTATCCCAAATTCCCAGCACCTAACCAATCTCTATTTCCTCCATCCTTTTCTCTCTCCCTACAAATTCAATCCTCCAAATAACCAATTTCTCTTCCTCCTTTCTCATCTCCCTCCACCATTCTCCATCTCACACCCATCACCACCCAGCAAAACTATAACAATTGAAGGAGAAAGTGGCTGCTTTGAAAATAAAGTACAAAAGTGTAAAACCAACTAGTTCTTGTTTCGGTGGTTGGAGGGCTTTGCTGGTGTGTCATGTATTTTTACTTATGGTTTTCTTTGGATTTGGCTTTAGTTGCTATGGCCTAGTGCTTCTGTTTTGTATTTATGCAGGATCGTTATTCCTGTCTTGCTTCCTCCTTTGGTCTTTCTGGGGCTTTTCTAATGAAGTATCTTTCTATAAAATAAAATAATAAAAAATCAAGAATTAAGCATCTTTCTATTATGATTGTTAAATCTGATTGCTATTTCACAATGAACGTTTGAGTGTTTTTTTTAGTCAAATCTGATTGCATTATACCCAAAACAGGGGTCTTACACTTGTAGCAAAAAAAGCATGTCTGATAACAAAAGAATAATTCAAGGCCCGTTACAGTCATAGCAAAAGAAGAAAGTTCACAAAAGCATGCTGAGTGGTGGTGGGTGTGAGGTGGAGAATGGTAGAGGGAGTTGAGAAAGGAGGAAGAGAAATTGGTTTTTTGGAAGATTGAATCTGTAGGGAGCGAGAAAGGGATGGAGGAGATAGAGATTGGTTAATTAGGTAGGTGCTGGGAATTTGGATAGTGAAGGAGGGAGGATTTTAAGATTTTGGTTGCCCATTTTCGTGCCCGGAGGAAGAGGTAGAGACCAGCTTTTAGTGTGGGGTTTTGGTCTGACAATATTGCCCCTCCATGTGAGAGGCACGTGGTTGTTCCGTTAAAGAAATTAACAGAAATTTAATGTTGTCCTTGAATTGCTCCAAATATGAAACTACAGGGTCAAAAGTGACGAAATTGAAACTACATGGTTAAAAGTGGTTGAAGTACCAAATTACAGGGACCAAAAGTGACTTTTGGCCTAAAAAAAATACCAATTTGTAAAAATATATACACACGCAGCCATGGATTGCAATTGTTTTCTATTATATATTGTTGATTAGTGGAAGGACCTTGCATGTTATGTTACATACTTGTCCCATTGCTAAATACGTTTTCAACTCTAATCTTCATTTCTCATCATCATCATTCGGCGACATTGTGAAAACGACCATAACCATTCTATGCTGCCACGACGCTTTTTACAGTTTACCACTATATTTGTTTGGGGATTGATTTTCCTACTCCCTTTAATGTCGGTGGATACGTCTGCTGCTAGCTCCTTAGAGGTTCTTTTCTTTAAATAAGTCTAACAATGCAAGTGCCTGCAGTGAATCCAATTCCAAATATTAAAAAGCCAAGCCAAATATTAAGTACTATTCAAAACGCCACTGTTTATGGGCATAAAAGACTAATTCTACATCACTAGGGATATTATAGAAATTGTCTGAAATATATAGCATTGTAAAAAGAAAACAAGTTGTAAAGAAATAAAATGACCTCAGGCACAGAGAGCTGTAAACGAAACTTAGGGCCATCATAGTGGTAGAGTATTGGCCTGAAAGCATCCTCTTCTAATGGTTTGCACCTTTCCTTCACTCGAATTCTAACCTGAAACCAATTCAACTTCTCAAGTCAAACCTATTTAGTCTCAATTCTACTAGCTGTTGTTACATATATATAACTTATTCAAACCTGAGCTGGAAATCTCGATTCACCTTTGCACTTCTTGTCTTCCCACGCTGTTGGGTCAATGTTTGACCCTCCAAAACTTACAGCCTTTTAAAATTAAAAAAGAAGACAAATGAGTCAATCTATAATTTCTAAAAATATCCAGACACCATAGAGAAAGTAGGCAAACCTGAAATACTCCATGCAGCTGGTGGGCTGTGTAGTTATAAAGAAAAAGGGGTAAGCCTGGGGTTATTGCCCTAACAGAGTCCTTATATTTCTGTGGGAGCCCTGCAAAAATAATAAATCAAATTTGTAACATTTTGCATAACTGCATTCCTTATTCACTTGAAGAAGATAAAGAAAACTCAAGGAATGTTATGTCCATGATCACCTATATATCTAGAGAAAGTAGAAGCACTGTAGAACAAAGATGAATATGGAATCTGGATGGATGCAGACACTGTTAGTAATTAATCAGGTAGACCGTAGAGCGGAGAGAAATTACCGAAGAGTTGGCGATGGAGATCCTCTTGCATAGTCTCATTGTTACACACAAAAATGTAACCACCCAAGACCTCGTTCCTAGGCAGCATTTCAGCCTGAGGCAAACTCTTATGCCACTTATCATGACTAGTGTTACTCTGCTGCTGCTGACCACGTTTCAACTCCTCTAACGATCTCAATTGCAAAGGCATATTAAGATTATTGTTGAAATTAATCTTCCTATAATAACAATAATTATTATTATAATTAAAGTCTTCCTCCTCCTCATCTTCTTGATCAATATCTGCATTTGAGTAATACTCATGTCTTTCTGTCATATTTCTGAATTGATTGTCAAGTGCAAGCCTTGATGCCACTGCCCTCCATGTTTGGTACTGATCATCAGCTGCAGAGCCAGAGCCAGAGCCAGAGCCAGAGGCCATCACTTGATGATGATGATGGAAATTGAATTGATCTTTACCAGCTGACCACTGCCACACAGAGCTTCCAGTACTCATTGATGACATTATTGTGTGAGTAAGAGCAAGAGATGAGGAAGAGGCAAGCAAGAAAGGGATTATACAAATTTGCAATCTTAGCTACTTTTAAATACCAATGAAATGAATGAGTTATTTTTAATTTGGTGGACAATGGACTTTCGGCACTCGTGGGGTCCTTTTATTTTACTTTTTTGTTGTTGTTGTTGTTGCTTTACAGTCTTTTGGCGAGAATTTGAATCAAAATAGTCCGCCATCACTAAAACACTGGAGTATACTGAAAAGGTTGATGAATGATGATTGCTGAATTTGATTTTCAAATGTTGCTCCCTCCATCCCTCCTTTCGTGTGATTGCTAAAACATATGGCAAAGCATTGGGGTCGGCGTTATTCTCCTTTCGTGTGAAGCATGAGACAAGAGACAAGGGCAAGTCTTGTGTTGTTCCTCCCCATGTACATTTAATTTAAATTGTTATTCTATCTAAGAAATGTCACATCGGATGCACCAACCAGCTAATAGCTATACCCTTGTCTTGTTTTGTTGTTAATTTAGTGCAAAGAGTACAAAATTTGTATGCTTTTGTAATGAGTAAAAATGTTTGTCTTATTTGTGTTCTACTTGCTCTTTATCTTTAATGCCACCAGAACCTACCCTCAGTAAATAAATTAATTGGGCCTTGAACTTCTATGCCGAAATTATATATACAACTTTTAGAAAATTATCCACTTTATCGAAAGACTCAAGTTGTAAGGAAACGAGCCAATAATATATATGTCATTCAAAGAGAGAGGAGTACACACATGACACATACATGCATGCAAGATGCAATTTTATAGAGAGAGATTTTCATGCAACGGGGATGATACTTTTTGTTATTCCCGGCCAATAGTGTAATGACATACAGGATAACTTTTTCACATGTCATTGCATTATTGATCAGATATAACAAAATAGTGTTTGTGGGAATCGCTTATCGATCAACCCATATCTCAAAACAAAGAACTCTGAGACCAAAAAATGAATCCGTCTTCGGCCCTCCCTACCGATGGCCCCATCCTCGGCCTCGGTGGCGAGCCAAATCCAACTCCCTTGCTTCAGACACCTGCTCGACCGACCACCCTGGAGGCTCGCATGGAGACTCTACAGCAGGATATGGCAAGAATGCAGGAGCACAACAATGTTCTCGCCTCCAAACTGGATGACACCCAGAGGCAACTGCATCAACAACAAACACTCTCCGCCCAGTTGCAGAACGATCGGGAACCAACCACACAGCTTCGGCAGGAGAAATCGTTTAAAAGCGTACGAAAGCCCACTTTCCAGGATAGAGGGAAGCAGCAGGCCGCGAACGGACCAACTGTCTCCCGAAGACTGTTCGTGCCCACCCCGAAGGAGCGCCATCCCGAATATCGCGTTTATTCTGATTGCCGCGAGAGGATCAACGATCGGCGCAGGGAACGGCAGTCATCGCCCATCCAGGTCCGGGCGAAGCTAGACGATCCACGCCTGGAGGTACTTGGACCAAAATCCCCCTTACGCCAGAGGTATGGCGCGATCGGCCTGGAAGAGACGGACGAATCAGATTATGTTCCAACATCTCCGGGAACCACAATCTCATCAGCGGGGCCCTCTGCGCAACGCCACAGCCACCGATCAAACCAGGACAACGCTCGGCGAAAAGGAAATTACGAGAGAAGCCCCAGCCGAACGGCAGATCAAGGAAGGCGAGGTCACGATACTGACCAACGCACAGGCAACCGAGCGGTCGAGCCCTTTGGTGACGATCTCCCATCTACCGATCCGACTATTCGTCTCCTCCTACAGAAGATGACTCGCATTGAGAAGGAGCAAGACCAGGCTCGGACACCAACATGGGGAACGGTACAGCCAGGGCCGTTCACCAATCGAATCCGGACATTCAGACACGAGAAGGAGGTCCAAGCACTCCGCATATCGTTCTATTCGGGGGTGGAAAATCCCGTTACCCACATTCATACCTTCCAATCAGCTCTGGGTTGCAAAGGACTGACGGACGAAGGCCAATGTTTGCTATTCCCCTCCACCCTGACCGGAGCCGCTCTGAATTGGTTCTATCGGATGGAGCCAGATACGGTTGACACCTTTAATCAGTTGAAGCAAACCTTCCTCAACCATTTTATGATTTAGACCGATCGCCTATATTCTGCCGATGACCTTTACACCGTTCGGCAGCAGGACGATGAGCCATTGCGAGAGTATGCGGCTAGGTTCAGCCATGAGTACTCCAGATGTCCGGAAACTGACGACAGGGCAGTCTTCGGCGCCTTCAAAAGCGGCCTTCGGTCGTCTCAGTTTCGTTATTTGGTCCACAGCAGCAACTGGACCACCTACTCCGAATTAATGAAACAAGCGGCTATCCACGCCAAGGCTGAGCATTTCAACTCCAAGGGATCGGCTTCGACCCCAATAAACAAAACGGCGTTGACCGATCAGCCTCCAACGCAGAACTATGACCGATTCCCGGTCGATCGATCGGCAAACCAGGCCCCCTACCGAACGGCACCCCCTGTCCCTGCTTTTTCCACTCAGCGAAATAAGCGGAAGGACAATTTCCGGGATCGGCAGGACAACAACAAGAAGGGCAACCACAAGGGGAATCGGCCAGACGAAATCTTCACTTTGCTCAACACCACCTATGAGCATGTTCTCCTGACCGAAGGGGATATGATACCGAAGCCGAACAATCGGAAACTCCCTCGCCAGAGCGAAAAAGACACCGGTGTCTTCTGTCGGTACCACCAATACAACGGCCATGATACGGAGTCATGCATCGCGCTGCGCAAAATTGTTGAACGCCTCATCAATGACGGAAAGCTGGATCAGTATTTAAACACCAAGCCAGCAATGGATAACTCATTGAATCGGCAGATCAATATGATCAGTGGAGGAGCGCCTATTGCCGAAACCAGCAACCGATCCGTAAAAAACTACGTTCGTGTCGTACGGCATCCACAGATCCTCAGCGTGGCGGGAGGACGCAATGACAAAATTCAACGAAACGGTTGGGAACCTATCACCTTTTCTGAAGAAGAAGAGCGAGGCATCATCTTCCCCCACTCCGATCCCATGATCATACGGGCTGATATATCGGACTTCGACGTAGGCCGAATCCTCATCGACACCGGCAGTTCGGTCAACGTGCTATTCGCCGACGCCTTCAACGCCCTCGGCGTGGACCCTCGGCATCTGAACAAGGATATCACCCCTCTCCTGAGCTTCTCTGGCGACGTGGTTGAACCAATCGGCAGTGTCCAGCTCCCATTCGCCGTCGGTACCTGTTGCGTAGATACAGCTGCACCAAAATGGATTAAGCTGCATCCTCAACTTGTGATACTCGCAAGTGCACGAACCATTGGTAGTTTAGTGTATGTAAGTGCAAGGTCGATTCCACAGGGATTGGTGATTGAATGATCCAATTTAGTTTCCCTACACAAAACAGAAATGAAAAAGAAAGGAAATAAATAAAACAAGGAAGAAAGAAATAACTAACTCAAGCAGATAAGTTCCCAAGTTCAATTAGATTAACGGATTGATTCTAGCTAAAGTATGATTAAGCCATGGTGTTTGGTCATAACCTTGTGTTCCTAATTCCCTAATTTGATCATTTGTTGTCTAACCTAAAATTAAGCATTAGGAACCCATTAAGCATAGAAGAACAATTTAAACAACCAAGCATGTATCTAATCCCTGTTGTCGAATGTCCATACATACTCTTCCTATTCATAGTTCAATTCGAATTAAAGCATGGTGTCTAGTCTTAATTCAAACCAAGATAGCTAACATGCAAGCCTAAATGGTGATCAATCATTCAAACTAGCATATTAACTTATAAGCATAATGAATAAGAACAAAAATCATAATTGAAACTTGGAAACTAATCAAACTTGAAACTAAAGAAAAGAATTTACATAACAATGAAAATTAAGTAGAACTTGGAAAAACTTAAGGAGAATTTCAGCACAAAGATCTCATTATAACAATTGAAAACTAGAAAGAGAAACTAAGAGAATTTGAGGGAGAGAAGGGAAGGGAGCTCTAGAGAAGTGTTTGAGAGCTCCCCCCCTTGGGGTGTGATTACAAGCTTAGAGAACTTCCCTATTTATAGGCCTAGGGGAAGTGAAAATCTGAATTATACAATTGAATTTTCTAAACACACTAACTTTACCTAACACACAACACTTAATTCACCAACTTAACCTAACACACAATTGCATTTGAAAACAATTCTTCTTGTCATTAAGCTTAGTGTTGCATCATCCACTTCAACTTCAATTAATTCATTTGGCTGCTGCAAAATTCCACTCAAAAATAGGTATTGAATATGCTTCACCAAACTTTCCCACAATCAACAACACATCATCATGCATATGTCATGCATGACAATGCATTGCAGCCAGCTTGTAGGCTCATTTTGGGCTTGTGGCTCCAATCTGAAAAATCTGGACAAATATGGATCTTGAAGCTCTTTGAATTATCTTTCCAAGCATATGCAGCCCAACTCAAGGAAAAATCGGGAAGGCCTTCAAATGTGATATTTGGCCCAGTAACGCAGATGCTGCCGAATTTGACCTTAAGTTGCCAAAACATGTATAACTTTCTCTAGAAGACTCGGAATCATGAACCGTAAAATTATACAGAAACTAGACTTCTGTATCTTTCCAATGATATATGGCTCATCATCTGGTTCTTCTTGAGCAAGTACAGTCCAATCCGTGAAGTTGACTGATCTGCAGACACCGTTTTGAGCTAACTTGTCTCCAAAATGCAATTAGTGAGTCCTTAAGTTTATTACATTGAAACAAACACAAAACTTATTAAAAGCATAAGTTTAACTCAAAAACATAACCAAATCATAAATTAGAAGGGTACAAAATGATATGTAAATATGCACCGATCAGTACCATCCCCAGACGAACGGTCCTCTACACTCATTTTTTAGTGGTCGACTGCCCAACGGCATACAACGCTATCATCGGCAGGACGGCGCTCACAAAAATGAAGGCCATGCTGTCACCACACATGCTCCTCCTCAAGTTTCCCACACACGCTGGCGTCGGCCAAGTGCGAGGGGACCAATTGAGTGCACGGACGTGTTACGTTTCGGCAACCAAGGAATCGGCAAGGGCTGCGCTTCGCGAAACATACTCGGTCGCCACCAGCTTGGGCGTACCGAACGGCATGGGGGCGGACAAACCAGATGACCCCCGAGATGAGGCTGTAACCCCGCAAGCGCAACCCGCCGAAGATTTAGAATCAGTCACCCTCTCCGAAGCACAACCGGACAGACAAGTTCGAATCGGTACAACCTTGAGTCCGGCACTGAGGGCCGATTTTATCACCTTCCTGCGCACCAATGCAGAAGTCTTTGCCTGGTCATACGACGATATGCCCGGTATCGCCCCGAGCGTCATCAGTCACAAGCTCAGCATCTGCCCCACTTTCAAACCCATCCGGCAGAAACGGCGGGCCTACGATGCCGAACGGTATGAAGCAATGAGGCTCGAAGTGGACAAACTAAGGACCATTGGCTTCATCCAGGAAATAACTTACCCAATTTGGCTGGCAAATTCGGTTTTAGTCAAAAAATCAAACGGCGCCTGGAGAATGTGTCAGGACTATACCGATTTAAACAAGGCTTGCCCAAAGGACAGCTTTCCTCTGCCACGAATCGATCAGATGGTGGATGCCACGGCAGGCCATGAACTTCTCAGCTTCATGGATGCATACTCAGGCTACAACCAGATATTCATGAGCCCTACCGATCGGGAACACACGGCATTCATCACCGACAAGGGACTTTACTGCTACAAAGTCATGCCGTTCGGCCTGAAGAACGCTGGGGCGACATACCAGCGATTGGTCAACAAAATTTTTTCCGACCTCATTGGCACCTCGATGGAAGTCTACGTGGACGACATGCTGGTCAAAAGTCGAACGGCCGATTCTCATCTCCACAACCTCTCGCTCATGTTCGGCGTCTTGAAAAAGTACAATATGCGCCTCAACCCGAGCAAGTGTGCCTTCGGCGTTTCCTCGGGCAAATTTCTCGGCTTCATGATCAGCCAACGAGGAATCGAGGCCAACCCTGAAAAAATCAAGGCATTACTCGACATGCAGGTTCCAAAGACACAGAAGGAAATTCAGAGTCTGACTGGGCGCGTCGCCGCTCTGGCCCGGTTCATCTCCAAGGCTACCGATCGGTGCGCTCCATTCTTCAAGGCCCTCAAAGGAAGCAAACGACAGATTGTCTGGACTGCCGAATGCGATCGCGCCTTCCAGGATCTCAAGGCCTACATGAGCAGAGCACCCTTATTATCCACTCCTCTTCCCGGCGAAAAACTCATCCTCTACCTTTCGGTTTCGGCAACGGCACTTAGTTCTGTGCTCATTCGCAAGCCGAACGGCATCGAACTCCCCATTTTCTACACTAGCCATGCCTTGCAAGACGCTGAGATTCGGTACCCCGAGCTGGAAAAACTCGCCTACGCTCTCGTCCTTTCAGCACGCAAGCTTCGGCCATATTTTCAGGCTCACAGCGTTACCATCCTCACCAATCAGCCTCTGCGCCAGATACTCCAGAGACCGGAGACATCTGGTCGGCTAGTCAAATGGGCCATCGAGCTCGGCGAATTCGACATCCACTACCACCCTCGTCCCGCCGAGAAAGGACAGGCTGTAGCCGACTTCATCTCCGAGTTGACCACATCCGAAGGGCCAGTTCCGAAGGACGCCGCCTCCGATTCATCTACGACGGTACCAGTCGCCCACCCGACCGAGGGAATCTTTAATCCGTCGATTCCACTTTGGACTCTCTACGTGGACGGCTCGTCCAACCGACAGGGCAGCGGAGCCGGCTTGGTACTCAAGACCCCTGACCAGACAACCATCGAATATGCCATCCGATTCCAATTCCGGACTTCCAACAACGAAGCCGAATATGAAGCTCTGTTGGCAGGCCTTCGGCTCGCTAAAGAAATGGGCGCTCAGCAACTCAGGATCTGTAGCGACTCACAACTTGTCGTGAACCAGATACTGACTGAATTTGAAGCCAAGGACACTTCGATGGTTGCCTACTTGACACACGCTCGCCGATTGCTGCACCACTTCACTGCGTACCAAGTTCAACAGATCCCCAGATCCGAGAACAGCCACGCCGATGCTCTCTCACGTCTTGCATCGGCGATCGACGACAACATAGGGCGCCATGTGCCGATCGAGGTCCTCACTCGACGCAGTACCACCGACCTCGAAGTACATGCCGTTCGGCAGGATCCCAGTTGGATGGATCCTATCCACGCCTACCTCGCCAACGGCACGTTGCCTGACAACAAATCTGAAGCAACGACTATCCGCCGCCGATCGGCACGATACCTCCTTCTGAATCAGATTCTCTATCGGCGTGGTCACTCCTTACCATTGCTTCGGTGCATGACCCCGCAGCAGGGAAACTACGTCCTACGAGAGATTCACGAGGGGGCCTGTGGGAACCATTCTGGGGCTAGATCATTGGCTTTCAAGACCATTCGGCAAGGGTACTACTGGCCGACTCTCCATGCCGATGCCACCACCCTGGTCCAGAAGTGCGATCAATGCCAGCGTTTCGGCTCCGTTCCAAAGCTGCCTGCCGAACCACTCTCTCCGATTGTTAGCCCATGGCCCTTTGCCCAATGGGGTTTAGACCTCATCGGCCCTATGCCCCAGGGCAAGGGACAGGTCAAATTCGCCATCGTCGCCGTCGACTACTTTACCAAGTGGACCGAGGCCGAAGCTTTGGCAACAATCACTGCAGCCAGGGTTGAACATTTCGTATGGAAGAATATCATTTGTCGATTCGGCCTCCCGAACGCAATAATCACCGACAACGGAAAACAATTCGACTCCTCTCAGTTCCGGCACCTATGCCACCGATTTGGCATCAACCTGTTCTTCGCCTCCCCAGCACATCCACAGTCGAACGGCCAAGTCGAAGCCATCAACAAGATCATCAAGAAGACGCTGAAGAAAAAGCTTGGGACAGCTAAAGGAGCATGGCCCGATCTCCTTCCGGAAGCGCTATGGGCCATCAATACCTCCTACCGACGGTCGACTGGCGAGACGCCATTTTCCCTTGCCTTCGGTTCCGAAGCCGTTGTTCCAGTCGAGATCAACGCACCCTCGTGCCGAACGGCATCTTACGAGCCAGAGCAAAACGAAGCCCAGCTCACTCTCAACCTGGACCTCATTGAGGAACACCGTTCCCAGGCTCAGCTTCGGAATGCCGCCTACAAACAACGGACTTCCCGCTACTACGACTCGCGCGTCAGACGCCGATCGTTTAAAGTAGGGGACTGGGTACTACGCAAAATCTCCCTCGCCACCAAGGACTCCAACGACGGCACCCTTGGTCCATCTTGGGAAGGTCCCTACGAAGTTGTCACCATCTGCCGCCCAGGCACTTACCGTTTGCGTGGTACCGATGGTCAAACCCTCGGCCACCCTTGGAATGTAGAACATCTCAAATATTACTACAAGTGAACGCCCCTTCGGTCATCACCTCTGTACACAAAGGTCATACCTTCGGTCGTCACCTTCGGTCATCCACTTTTGTAATCGGTTTAATTTGGAACTCCCTATTCTATACATACGGCACTACCATTCAGCAATATTATATCAAACATATTCTACATACGACATGCACACATACAGAATTAAGGGACATAACACATTAACCCGAAACAAACTTCACATTGATAAATAAAATACCACAGAAGGGCCATTTGTCTTTACACGCCGCCTTTCGGCATGTTCAAAATAATTACAAGCAACTTCTAAGGGGCTTGGCGTTCGGCATCATCGGCTGCACCTTCACATCCAGGACCGGCATTTGCATCCTCGGCATTGGTCGAAGCTTCGGCATCCGGCGCACCACTTGCATTGGGCACAGGGAGGTTCTCTTCCTCCTCACTACTGGATTCGGTGTCATCGGTCTCCTCGGCCTCGGCATCCTCGCCCTTGTAGGCCTCCACCATCTCTTCGGTCACCCCTTCCGGCAGCGGTGGTGGATCCCGGAGGAAGTTCAGGTTCAGCTTCTTGTCAGCATTGTACCGTTTGACTCGATAGAGAAAGTCGTCACATTGCTCCATGACCTCTCTATCCACCAAACGCGTAAACTCCTCCGACGATCGGTAGTCCGCAACGGCCTTCGCCTTCTCCTCTACCAGCTCCCTGGCATGCGACCGCTCGGCCGCATCCATTGCCACCTCTACCGCTGCCTTCGCCTCATGGGCAGCCACCACGTCCAGCTCGGTCGCCGCCAGCTTCGACGTCAGCTCAGCAATTTTGGCCGCATTCTCCTCGGCACGCTGGTCCGCCTCCTGCAGCATCTTTCCGGCATCAGCGATCTTCGAACGGCCCTCTTCAAACCTCTTTTGGTACCGTTCGGCAGCATTCACAGCTCGCTTCGCGCAGAGCCACATGTCCATATTAGCCTGCCACATCAACGGACACATTAATACATGCCGAATCAAAGTATCCTTAAGAAGCTACAAATCCTACACTTACCGCTGCTTGGAGACGGAAGGCCCGACCGGTTTGTTCACGCAGCGTCTTCGTTGACATTTGCTCCAGTTCAGCCAGCTCCATCTGGGCACCGTCAATCATACAGTTGATGAACGGCACAGCATTCCGAGGACACGCGATGTTAACCGGTCCCTCCTCCCCCTCCACCTCATCATTAGGGATCAGCACCGATGTCCCCTCGTTCGGGCCCCTTGGCCGCTTCGGCAACGGCGTCACATCGATGGGACCCTCGATCTGCCGTTTGCCCGTCATTTGGAGGTGGGCCTCCCGAATGACCTCTGCCTCCGCCGCCCTCTTCTCCCTGCGGCGGTCAGCCACCGTCTGCTCATCAGCCGACGCCCCTCCCGCTGGCCCTGCCGTCCTTCTCTTCTTCGGCCCGGGGGACTGAACCTTCTTCGACTTTGGCGCCCCTTGCCCCTCCAGACGCCTCCTCGTCGCCTCGCTCATAGGCCTCCCTCCTGCCACTGCAAAACAGAAAAAGCACGAAGTCAGAAAGGAAACGGCAGCATGGGGAACTCGAAAACACCGACCCTGCCGAACGGCATCTCTTACTTTCCCTTTTTTCTTCTTCCTCTTCCTCCTTCACCCTCCGATCGTGTTCGGCCCTACCGATCAGGCCTGCCTTGAACAGATTCCGGAAGTAGAGCAGCTCCTTACAAAACCGATCTTCTTCGGCAATCTTCGCTCTCACCCTCTCGATTGCTTCAATCTCTCTGATCGGTGCGGCCGGCCGTTTCAAGGACACTGAAACCAAAATACCAACGGTCAGTAAAAAATAAAAATAAAATTAAATTAAATTAAAAAAAAAAAAAAACCACTATTAACCCTGCCGAACGGCAGGTTCTACCCTACCGACTGTCTGGAAGGACGTAGGAATCCTCCTCTCAACGATAGCTCCGGGTGCCGATTCCCAATCACCGGAGACAATCACTCGACGCTTGCGCCACGTCTTTTGAGAGCTCGGCACCCCCACCACAAAGTGCCCACGCTGCCCTGCCGAGAGACAGTTGGACTGAACCCACCCTCCATGATCGGCACTCTTCGCCCTCGTCACACTGTACAGCTGGGCGAACTGTTCGTAGCTTGGCTCCCCCTCACCGGCCAAGCTGAACGCTGTGATCGTCCCGAGCAGCGTAATCCAAAAATTTGGGTTATACTGCCCTAGCGCATAACCGATCGCCGCCAGGATCTTCTGCACCGAATGCTTTAACGGTAGCCGAAGGCCATGCTTAAACACATCCGTGAAGAAGACCACCCCCTTGTCATTATCACTAAGCGACTCTAAGGGCTCCGGAATTCGCATCCCTACCGATTCCGGAATGTTGTACTCCGACCGAATCTTCGCCAACTCGGATTCGGTCAGTGTGTTCGGCTCTAAGTCATCTACTCCGAACACAGGTTCCGTCAGCTTCGCCATCGGGATCCGTTGCCTACCCCTGACGACCCTTAGCACCCCTTCCCCTGGAACGGCAACAGAGACACCACCCCCATCGGCCTCACGACCCGAAGTCGAAGGCTCATCACCCCCAGGCACCCTCGTTGAAGTACCCCCAGCCTCGGCACGCTCTCCTGCCCTCTCCACTATCTCACAGCTCGAAGAGCTCGCAGATTCAGAACTCCCACTCTCTTCGGCAGAACTCCCCGAGGACGACTCATCCTCGTATGCCCTCGGACTACGCCTACGCTCGGATTCGGTATCTGACATCTACAAACAACACACGAACGTACACTAAGGGCTGTGCTAAAATCCAAATCCTATTCTACCTCCTAAAAACACTACGTTCATACGTGTTCGGCGCCAATCTGTTGGCACTAAAAACTGAACAGATGGAGATGAGTGCAACTTACAAATGGGATGGACGATCGAGAGATCGATTGAGTATTGGATGCCGATTCTTCCTGTCCTTGGATGCTGATCCTGAATAGAAAGAGGTCGAGATTCGTAAGGTCTATGGAACCGGTGTGGAACCAGCCTAAGACCCTCCGATGCTGAAGTAAGTTTGTTGTTTTAAGAGCTCTTGCTGTTGACCATATAGAAGTATAAAAGTCAAGCTGAAAAGTCTTACCCCTGTATTGTAGTGGGAGGGGCATATTTATAGAGGGCATTTAGTATGCTCTTAGTGCTCATTTTCGATGTGGGACTCGTGGGAGGGCCCTATGAGGTTGACACGAGTCCTTAGATATTTCAGGCGGGTGCTTCGAGGTTGATTCTGCAGAATCGGTAGGGGATACCGATTGTAGGCTGTGTCCGGCTTGTAATGATCTTTTGCTGCTTTGAGACAATATCATCAGTAGCCTATGCCGATTGTCCGAGGCCTTGGGTGCTTGGGCGAGTTTATGAGATCCACGTGTCGTTGTACGAGCGGAGGGTCAGATATGGTACAAACAGTGTTATTCCCGTTACAAAAAAGTTTTTATGCTTGTGTTGGCTGTGCTATGCAAAACAGTTTGAGAAAGTTAGACAATTGCTAGCTTAGCTAGATTTCCAGAAACTACATACTTAAACAAATAATTAATTAAGAAATTGACCAAACATCCATATATCAAAAGCAACAGTAACTGGTTGCACCCAGGCATTAGATAATATACAACATCTGTTTAGTCAAGTACTATAGCTGTCATCAAATTTTAATGTTCAATCAAAACTACGTAAGAGTTAAGCCACTTTGCCTTTAGCTCACACAAGATTCTATATCTCGTCGTGTGGAGTTGTAGTTATTGTTGTTACATGTTAATTATACACGTGGATATGTGACAATATATATATGAATGCCTGCAATGAGTTGGATATCTTCCATGTTGAATATTATATATATGATCAATTTTATTTTATGTTAACTTTGAGTCTTTTTCTTAATCGAAGTTTAAACTTGAGTTAAGTACTTTAATTTGCATTAATACTCCTTAATATTTAAAATCGCCCAATCACACCATCTAGAAGCCACAACAGCTTTGTCATTTCTGGAGACATTAACTAACTATATAATATAATGATGGAGGATCGAAAGATAAACTAATTGGCCTTGACCTCTTATATTATTGGAGAAGTGAGAATAAATAAGACGATAGAGTATTAGAGAAGATTTTATTTATTTTTTTGGTTTTATATGATTTATAATTACTATTTTTCCCTTACCATATTAACTTACAGAATTTTTTTCGAAATTTTCGGATTTTTGAATTTTGAATTTGATTCGGGTGTGTCGAAATCGGTTACCATATTCCACATGCTTCATGTCATAATGACAGGAAACATTTAGACATCAAAAAGTGAAATTCATACGAACCCTTTTGAATTTGAGGACATCTCTCTGAGATTATCTCCACCATTTTAAATATTAAAACGTTTTTCTCAATTATTATTCAATTTACGGTATAATACTTTCTTTGATATATGTAATGGAGGAAATGACCAAACCAAACCGGCCGCATCGTTTGGTTCAGTTGTGCTATTAGTTTATGACCTAAACCGAACCAACCAATTTAGATTGTCATGTCTTATTGAGGGTAAGTGTATGGTTTGCAGTTTAAATTGAACCAAACCGACCATGATCACCCTCATAGGCGGAGCCAATTAAGGCCTACAAGGGTCACTTGACCCTTCTAACCCTTTGATAATTTGTTTTTGAATGTGTTGCATTTGATTGAATTACTTTCTATATTACATGACTAACGTTTCTCATCTTTTGAGTTTACTAACTTTCTCATTTTCTTTGTTTACTATTTAAATCCTATGACAATTAAAGTACACTACAAAATCCCTCTTGGCTTTAGTAGTATCTTTTTTCTACCACATAAACACCTCTTAATTCCTAAAACTTCTCATGATTTCTTTAATCGAATGAGTCAATCAATTAGGCAAAATTCTCACTCTCGCTATTTAAGGTTGACCCTCATTGATAAAATTTCTGACTCCGCCACCCCTAATTCTTTGTTCATGGTGCTGAAGACAGAGAATATAGCCTTATTGCATTCAAGCAAAGAACATGACATGATCATGATATCGATGGATTGAATATGAAAATGCATGAACCATACGAAAAATGGAGTTTCCATGAAATATCTATGATACACGGAGTCATATACTGAGCTATCATGCATGTGGCATACTTACTATAGCTAGCTAAGCCGAAGCCTAAGCCTACACTCGTGGTTGTTCATCTCATCTCTCATGGCTTGATTAGATTGTACGTCAAAGAAAATCACTCCAAATAGAGCCTCAGAGATCCTTCAATATATAATGATAAGCAGAGGGTAGACCCGTATCGAAAGGATAATAAACCACAAAAACAAAAACAAAAAACAGAAAGGAAGAGTGCAATTGAATCAAGCGACTTAATCTGAAGGCTTTGAAGGTGATCCCCCCCACATCACGATTCACATGTGCCATCGAGCCCCAGCTATGGCGACTGCATCTCCAACTGTTTGATATTATTAAGATTTAAGATCAAAACCCAAAATTATGAAAGCTAATAATAATGCATATAAAATTGCGGCCGTCCAATCAAACGCGAAAATCCCAAGAAGGTTTAGTAGCTGTTTTTCCAAGCCTTGCTTTGGAGACAATCAAGTATCTCATAATTATATTACTTTTTATTTTCTCGGGATCGTTTCTTGCTTTAAATACTTCCTCTATACTAATTACAAACCAAATAACAAGAGCTGCTCCAAAGTCACTGTGGAGCGCGTGATGGAATGTATTATATAATATATATATGATCAAATTCAAGGGTTCAGATTTTGATGAGGGCCATTGGCTTAGGTCTCACATTTTCAACCAACTATTATATCTACAATTTCTAGCAATGTGGTAACCTTAATTCAAATTATGACATTTTCAATCATTTATAAGTAGGTTCCTACACGCTTTGATTTTCGAATACCTTGTAGGGAAATTTATTAGAATTGCTTAATTTAGTAAGAGAGAGTTTATTTTGAACCGACGAACTAAATCTTTATTATTGTGGCTCTTTGGTCATTTTTAGAACGAATTATCTCTATGTATTTGACTATTTTCAACTCTAAAATCAACTGTTGGATTTGATTTTCCTTTGCTCTTCTTCTTTCTCTCTCCTTTTCCTCAATACTTCAATCTGACAACAAATCACCATGTAGTAGTTGTTGAAATATGATTCAATTGATAACTAACTAGTAAGTAGAGTGATCCCAAATATATGGTAGTGAGACATGGTCACATATGACAAGGTCCCAAGGGTAATGAGAATTAATGTGTAAGAAAAATAATAGGAGATGGAGGAAGGAAGACAATCCTTTAGTGTTATTGACTAACTGATTGGAGAGTGGAACCACTCTCCATAGAAGCAGGTGATGAAGAAGGCAGGGAGGGTAAATTATAGGACAAAAGCCATATAGTCTCATTCCATAGACTTGCTTTTTACGAAAGCTTTAACCATCCCCGTCGGCGTAGTCACCGGCCGTCAACCTTTTCCCCTAAATCAAAGCCCCCCCGTTGACAATCATCATGATATTTAAGCCCCATGACACCATCTCCACGTAAAATTTGATTCATTGCTCAAACTCAACACACACACATACAGAGAGAGAGAGAGAGAGAGAGAGAGAGAGAGAGAGAGAGAGAGAGAGAGAGAGAGAAGAGCAAAGCTAGCTAACTTAATTGTTAGTGCAATATTGCTGTAGATATATACATATTGAGAGTGCAACATATATATTCGAAAGAGATTGGTGATTAACTAGGGATATGGCTAATTCATCGACTGGGGGTGTGCCTCCGGGGTTTCGATTCCATCCGACAGACGAAGAGCTGCTTCACTACTATTTGAAGAAGAAGGTGTCGTTTCAGAAGTTTGACATGGAGGTCATTAGAGAGGTGGACTTGAATAAGATGGAACCTTGGGAGTTGCAAGGTATGTAAACTTGTCAATTAATTTTCTTGTTTGCAGTACCGTTATATCTTGAGCTTAATTATAATCTAGTTTTGCCAAGAGCTTCATATGTAGTGTGCTAGGAACGGGATTGGAATGATTGATCTTTCCTTCAAGGATTGTCTTTACTCGATCTTAATTGGTTTTGGTTAGAATTTTTTTTTAATATGTCGAATATATATGTAATATATAGACACACACATACCAAGAATTTAACATATAATTGATCAAATATATCAGCAAATTTGTTATTTTTTTTCTTCACATTATTCTAGAATAGATCGAGTAAAATTGATAAAATATAATGATTTGTACAAGTTTCTCAATTCCATAAAAATAAAGTTGCTCAATTTGCCATATCAAAATGAATTGGTCGAACTATCTACGTAAGATTCAAGATTTTTCTATGTAAATCTTTCCCTGTCCTTATTTAGCTGCTCTTTCTTCAAGATACGGCTATAGCTTTCTCGTGTAGTGAGTCGAGTCAACCAATTGACCAGGGTATGCACATTCTCTCTCTGTGCCACATAAAAAGTTTGTGATAAAATTAGCTAAGAACAATTAATGGCGGGGCATTTCTTTGAGGCCCTTGTTTATATACTAATGAAGCGACTTCAACACATTAATCTGCAATATGCTCCTATGTTATACTTTAACTATTTGTTTAGTTTCTCCTAATACAATCTGATATACCTCTCTAATTATTTCATTAATTTTGGTGTGTTTATGTATGTATGTATGTACGTATAGAGAGATGTAGGATCGGATCGACACCACAAAATGAGTGGTACTTTTTCAGCCACAAGGACAGGAAGTACCCAACAGGGTCTCGGACAAATAGGGCGACAAATGCTGGGTTTTGGAAGGCAACAGGGCGGGACAAGTGCATCCGAAACACCTTCAAGAAGATTGGCATGAGAAAA
Source organism: Prunus avium (assembly GCF_965620075.1). Taxonomy (NCBI): domain Eukaryota; kingdom Viridiplantae; phylum Streptophyta; class Magnoliopsida; order Rosales; family Rosaceae; genus Prunus; species Prunus avium. The sequence continues at coordinate 291,255 of NC_142291.1, forward strand.
ACCCTTGTTTTCTACAGAGGGAGAGCTCCCCATGGCCAAAAGACCGACTGGATTATGCATGAGTATCGCCTTGAAGATGGTGATGATCCTCAAGGAAACTTATCTAGTGTAAGTCTTTAAAACATTAACTAAATGAGAGAGATTTTAATTTGCAAGCACAAATATATATAACCTTATAAAAATGCAGGAAGATGGGTGGGTGATCTGCAGGGTATTCAAGAAGAAGAACTTATTCAAGGTTGGGAATGAAGGAGGAAGCTCGAGCATGAACTCATCGGATCATCAACAGCTCAACAACACATCAAGCACCAACCAAGCTCGCTCCTTCATGCATACCCACAGAGACAACCAATACTTGCTACGCCAACAACACAGCCAAGCCTTCGAACTAAACAACCCAAACCTTCACTACGCCCACCTCCAACCACCCCCTCAGTACTCTCTTTTCCAACCCCAAGCCCTAATCGCAACCCACAAGCCCCTCGCCGGCTACGACTACACTCAGCTCCCTTCCGACGACTCCCCGGGCCACGGCATGGTGAAGCAGCTCATGACAAACCCTAGAGACTGTGAGAGTGGCAGTGAGAACCTCCGGTACCAAGGGTGTGAGCCGGGGTTGGAAGTTGGGACGTGCGAACCAAATCAAGCACCAATGGTTGCAGGTGGAGGTGGAAGTGATGGTGGAAGAGATCATCATGATCAGGGCGGCATGAATGAATGGGCGATGCTCGACCGCCTTGTTACGTCTCATCTCGGAAATGATCAAGACTCGTCGTCGAAAGGAGCAAGGTATGATCAGGATGCAAATGCTGCTGCATCCTCCGTCACCCAAATTAATAACCACCTGTCTTTGCGTGGAGAGATGGATTTTTGGGGCTATGGAAAATAGTAATAACGGCCGCAAGTGTTGTTGGGAATCTTATTATTAGAAAGATGGGTTAGAGAGTTACCCATGGCAACTAAGAATGGCTCTAACCCTATCTATATATTAATATTGTGAGTATATCAAGCGAAAATATACCAAATTACTCGATAGCGATTGAAGGAATATATTATGAATATATAGTTGTTCCTTTTAGCTAGACGTTTTTCTGATTCTTAATTAAGTGTAAATTTTGAATTAATTATTTAATATAATACTCAATTGTACTTGATTGAAATGACACGTTTTTCCTACATGAAAATGATCAGCACACCCAATCCATCGCAGCTCTTATTAGCTTGCAACGGTACACTGTCCTTTCCACAAGGTACAAAATCAAAGGAATCAAGTTTATACGATAAGACAATTGCAGTCCTCCAAAACTGTATGTATTATAATTATGTTAGACAATTATAACAGTGTACGTACGTACATATGTTCTTAAACAATTACAATACAAAAGTGTATGCATATATATGACGTTAATTACAAAAGTTATTTACTCAAATGGTTCTCAAACTTATACATGATTTACATTTTGGTTTATAAACTAAATTATTCGTTTAAATGGTCCACCAACTCTTTATAAACTAAATTAACCACACGGTCAACTTAACGGAATGATGAAATTGGACGATATTGTAAACGTAAGGGTGTAAATTGATAAAATTAATAACCTGAGGTCGATATTAAGAACCACCCCAAATATATAGAGTGTTTTTTGACATTAGCCCAATAAAATAATATTCACCCTTAAAACCAACGACATGTAGCGTTGGGTTTGTTTGTAAGATTGAAAGCCAGGAAACGGCGGGTCGTGTTGTGCGCCAATATAAAACTCATTTGCCCCCTCTCGAAATTAAACCAAAAGCAACAAAGCGCTGCATTCTCTGATTTCAGATTTTGAGAGACAAGTTCGGACTTCGGGTTCGGAGGTCTTTAGGTTCAGCAGAGATGATGAAGGTTTTGCGCCTCTTGTCCTCCTACAGGTACCAACTCTCTTTTCTTTCTTTTCTCTTTTTCATTTTACTTTGAAAAGAAAAAACCCATTGTTTATTTTCCTTAAACCCTGAAAAATCTACCTTGTCGAGTAACTGAGCTTGAATCGTATGAATCTGGCTGCTAAGAAATGAAAGATTTCCTTTTTATCAGTCAGTCGATGTAAGTTTCCTGTATAATATAGGTGTGTTGGAAATAAAGGTTGAAACTTTGAGTTGCAAACTTGCAATCTTTTGTTTTGTCAATCTTTTGTCTATATATATATTATTTGTATTATAATAATATGTTATGTTGAAATTCTGATTTTCATTATATGGTACCCATAAACATTGAACTTTTACTCTGTTCTAACACACCTGATAGACACCCACACTCGCATGAATTGGCCATTTGATTGATTTCGTCTTATTTCCTACTTGACTGTTCATTTGTTACTCTTGGAAGAATTAACAAGAAAGAAGATGACCTGAAAGGCCGAAATTCTTCCATGTTTAGCTCTATAGGCACTATCAGCTTCCAATTTTGGAGCATTATCCTAAAATTGCTGAAACCCGGTTCTTGTAATGGGTCCAACCTTTTTCTTATGGTCCTAATTTTAGGTGAAAATGATGTTATACTTGTTTCTTAAGAAGGTAAATTTTATCAATTTTTGAATGGTTTTTCATCGAATTGGCTAACTCTAACAACACTTCAAACGCTCCCCGTTCCTAGGATTTATCTTCGTAACCTCGTGTCGTCTCTTAGTATTTTTCTGATTTTCTTTGTTGAAAAAGGAACCAGTTCTCCACTAGAGGTGCTTTATCAATGCATGCTCATACACATAGCACCAGCTTTTCAACTGCCAGTAAGAGTTTTTCTGTTAAAGGTAACTTGTTTAAACAATCAATTTTAATTTTTATCTCTTACATCTTTCTTTCCTGTTAGATAAAGTTTACTCTGCTTATCTGTGTTCTTTTGTTTCTGAACCTGCAGGAACTAGTGCTGATTATGTACATGCTCCTTTTCATATCTACAAAGGAAGAGCTGCACTCTCTTTCAGTCCTGTTCTCCCAACATTCACCAAATTGGAAGTGTGCATCTTTACTTTTTCATTCATAATTTCATTGAGCTCCTTCTTATGAAGGGATTCAAGGATGTATCTCCTCATTCATCTCTTTATATATTGCGTAGTCTGGAGGTCTCGTAGTTGGTCGGCGTGGTGTTGTCATGTTGAAGTTCACTCCTGCCATTGGCGAGCGCAAGTATGACTGGGAAAAGAGACAGGTAGTTTCCATAGCGGTTCTTATTTACATTGTCTTGATTTTCATTTTGTTTACTTTACAAATAACTAAGTAATCTCAATGACATTCGTTAGGTGTTTGCTTTATCAGCAACGGAGGTTGGCTCTCTGATAAGCTTGGGTCCCAACGATTCTTGTGAATTTTTTCATGATCCCTCAATGCAATCAAGGTTGATTTTCTGACATGCTACTTTTGTGGAAACATGTGTAACAAGGGTGTTTTCTGTTTTTTCTTACCTCATGGAAAGAACTGCATTTTGATAAAACAATTTTCAGAGGGCATCATTTTTTGTTTCATTGTGAAAGCATCGCTTGTTTTTGTTTTCTTTAAAATTGTTTATTATTTTCGGGAAATAGATAGTAATTGGCTTTAATGAGCAATTCATGTTACAGTAATGCTGGTCAAGTGAGGAAGAGCTTATCAATTAAGTCTCATGCAGATGGCAGTGGCTACATGGTTTCTTTGAGTAAGTGCACTATATCTTCTTGTATTCCCTTGTGTACTTAAATGAATGTGAAGTTCTTACTAAGTGAATTATCTGCTTGTATTTACATTTTCTTGAAAAAAAATTGAGTTTGCGATTTATCAAGTGTTGTTTTAAATTTGAGCAAGTGATTTGAAGTTTCGATGCGTTGAGTAAAGATTCCGTGTGCTTTTAGTTACTAAACCTTGGTCTAAAGTTGTACTTTTGCTTCATTTAGTCATGCGGCTATAGAGATATATGGGATTGATGCTATCTACATTTGACATTGTGCCCCCAATTTTTGGTGACAGCTGTTGTAAACAACCTCCTCAAAACCAAAGAGAATTTCATAGTTCCTGTCACAGCTGCTGAATTTGCTGTTATGAAGACTGCTTGCAGTGTATGACATGACTATGAATATAAAGTTTCCTATAACTGGGATAATAATTAGGGATATGCATTTTGATGTATTGATTTAATTCTTGTGCTTGTAATAAAAACAAATATTTCTTGTGCAGTTTGCGCTGCCCCACATCATGGGTTGGGATAGGTTGATGAGCAATATGCCGACAGGTGTAGGTGTAGGACGGCAACAATCAAAAGTGGTTCCACAACTTTTGGATGAGTGGGATAGATGAAGTCCACCTGTAGTCTCTCATCTATGTCAAGCTTAAGAAACTTGGACTTGCAAACTTTTGTTCCTAGTACCGTGGACTTGCAAGATTGTGTGCTTTAGCATGGACTTATCGTGTATAGTGTATTTTGATCTGTTGCCAAAAGCTTATTTGACCTGGTGTAGACATTTTTGGCTTAAGATGCTCAAGTGACTATTTTCAGCATGTTCTATATTCAAGATAAAACTGGTGGGTTTGAGCTGATTTATGGGGATGTTTTGCTTGCAGCCTTAGAAATGAAAGGTTCTGATTAATGAATAGATTTGATTAGTGACTAATTATATAAATTGGGCCAAGATTAATTATTTTTTGATATGAAATTCGTATACCTAGCTGATTAGACTGTTACTTTGGGGATGTTCGTTTTAGTAGCACCAAACCAATTGTTATACAAGAATTGGTTTGGTGCGTGCAGTCTTAAAAAGTGAATCATAAATGTCTTTTTATGAATGAAAAATATGACCAAAATGAGTGCCAAGCCTATGGAGTTGTAACGCCACATTTACACCTCCGTTGGGCGGATTCTGCTCCCGTGGAAAAGATATTTTGGGATGTACCAAGAGCAAGTGTGCATCTTAATTTAACATCTCTATCGGCAGAGCCAGCAGCTGATAAAGAAAGAGAGACAAAAACTTGCATGTAAATAAACAAATAATGTGTTTATGAAAAATATACCATTTGAATTCCTTAAAATGAATTTACATCTTCCAGGGAAATTCTAATTATTTTTTTTTAATTTTTATAAAGAGCGATAGTATTTTATATCTTCAGCCTTGCGACGTGGGGCAGTTGAATTTGTAAAAAAGAAGTCTTCCTTATAAAGAAAAGAACGCCTCGAGTGAGTGTTTGCTTATTGTTCCTCTCCCGCCTTGAACTTGAACGTTGCGCTAAAAACCCTGAGAATATCATCGCCGACAGACAGACAGGCAGACAGCATCCGAAAACTGAAAACCCCTTCTTACTTCTTACTTGTAGCCCTTAGCCCACTCACAAGAACACGATAACCAGCTAGAATATGGACACGTGGCAGATCCTTCACATCCCAGACAACCCCCCAATCGCTCCCGACCAACAACCCACAGTGGATGTAATTGCTTCACTCATCGACCCAGAATTTGCTAACACTCTTGTAAGGTGCTGCTTGCCTTCTTCTTCTTCTTCTTCTTTTGCTACCATTACTCTGTTTTTGTTTTTGTTTTTCTTTATATTTTCGATTAACATGATCATATTGGTTTGTTTTGTTTTACTGGGTATGTCGTAATTGTGTTTCTGCCTTCCAATTCTTTCTCTTTTTGAAGAAATTGATGCGAAAAAGTAATTAAATTTGTGTAGGCGTTTGAATCAAATGTCACCACTGGAAAATCTCCGCCACGTGAAGCGGGTGAAGAAGAAATTTGTTGAAGGAGGTCTGTATCTGTCTGTCCTACCTTACTTTATTTTGTATTGTTAAACCCTAAACCCTACCTAACTTTAATATGTTGAAGATTGTTGATTACCAACTAGCTCTTGGTCTAGTGGTACTTCTTCCAAGTGTTGGAAGAGGTCCAAGTTCGAATCCTCTCATCCCCAATTGATCAAAAAAAGAAAAAAGAAAGAAGATTGGTGATTACAAATAAATGATACTTTTATGCCAAGACGATATTTACCTGACATGGTGACTCCACGTTGATCTTACTATCTTATCTTTACGGTGTTGACTATCAGTTTACCTTACAGGAAAAACTCAATTATCTGTGATCCTATGTCTAGCTTCTGAAAATGGTAATCAGTTGGAGAGCATGCAGAATGATGTACAGGAGCTAATGAATTCCTACAAGTTGAGTCCTTTTATCACAAAAGTGGGTCTTTCTTTTGCCATTTTAATCTTGTTTAATTAGTGCTTCTTATATATATAACTATATGATACATTTTAAAGACTACTGTCGTGCTACTGTAATATTTGATGTCTTAGTTGCATAAGGGGATTATTTTAATTATATCAGTATTTAAATCCTAATGTTTCTCTTGTTATATGGTATTAAAATATTGCACTATCAATAATCTTGCATTACACTGATTGTTCTCTATAATCTTACTATTGAGTGGAATCATTTTAATTGCATTCTATTGAATTCCGAGATTTTTCTTGGACTTTGTTTTACTTAATACTTCACTTTCACGCAATTGCACTTAGACCTTGCCTTGTAATACAATGCTGCCCTTTATTAAAAAGTTTTATGATCCCTTCCACATGAACTTACTATCCCATTTTGAATATTGCATTTGATTTGCATGAGTTTTGTTATTATTTTCTGAAAACCTACTCTTTTTCTGGTAGTCTCCAAACATGCTCTTGTGTTTGTTTACTTTGGCTCTAGACAAGACTGTCATGTTTTATACATGTCAATCAACTCAATTTTAGGTCTGCAAGTATGCTGCATTATCAAAAGAAGAGTGGGAAGAACAATGCAAGCTATGGCCAACATCTTATCATCCACCAACCTAGTAAGCTCTTGTTTTGTTTATCCAAGTGTTTTTCCTTTTTAACACTAATTTACTTCTTAGTAATGTCTTTCTTTGTGGATTAGTGAGCTCTATCATTGATGTTCAGGAGTATTTAGTTTTTCCTTTCTAAGTTTAGGGTGATGAGGAGGTAAAAAATATCTCAGTAAGGATGAACAATAGTCCTAGAATTTGTTCCTGAACATATATGATGGAACAAGGTGATGTGATACCTTGCCAAAGTGCTATTTACAGTAATATAATTCATGTTGCCTAACATTAATTATATTAATAATATATGACGAAAATGGAACCTGACAATGAGTTGCATTTACAAGTGTAAGGTGTCATATTGGATGGTTGTAAAAATTCTTTTCTATTTGCACCTTTGCAGTGTGGGTTTTGTTACTTCTTCTTTTTCCCTGTAGCTACTGGTTCTGCAATTCTCCAACACATGTCAAATAATTATTTGTTTAATATTATCTTAACTCTTGTTTGTTTGTCCTTTACCTTTTAAATACAGTAATATTGATGGCATTACTGGATTCAGTGAAGAGGACTCACAATCAGTGTTCAAATTCATGAAGTATGCTATTCAGTTGGCAAAGTCTAGCGATAATTTGGTAACTATTTTATTTTCTTTGTGTTGCCTCTCTCTCTCTCTCTCTCTCTCTCTATGATTATCTAATCTCATATCAGCATTGTGACTTTCAGAAGTACATGTCAACCTTTGCTCATAGGCTTTCAAATATTCAAAATGATGCTAATATTTTGAAAGTATTGTTAAGAATCCGAAATGAATTGGGAGGGTCAGGGTGGTGCTATGTATGTTTATCTCTTCTAGCCTTATTATTTATTTATTTTTCGGCCAGCACCCTGTTGTATCCTTGTTAGTGCTGCTCAACACACATGGATCAGCATCAGTTTGAGTATAAAATTGTCAACAAATGAGGAAATATTGACTTTTCCTTTAAGAAAGATGATAAATGATTGTAAAGGAGTTGGTCATAATCTTCATTCTTGAAATTTGTTCAGAGGTGCAGGCTAAGTTTTTTATGGAAACTTCTTTCTGGTAGGGATTGGGTTGCAGACAGCAACTTCTTAAAGCTAATGCAAGGCTTAGAATTCTCGATGTAGGATTTATGTTTTCAACACGTCTCCTCACGTGTGGTTCGCCTGAGCCAAACACATGGGTCAATTATATTGGGTGATGTAGTGCACGTGTGGCAAAACTGGGTCTAACACATGGATGGATTGCCTGCTACGCTATCACGTTAAAGTTATGGCATCCAACCCAGCCAAAGAGTTTTTTCTGTGTAATGCAAGGCTTAAATTCTCAATGTAGGATTGACCCTTAATTGAAACCTTCACTCTATCTGCAGGTAGTCAATGCTGCGGTTATAGTGGATCCTTCAGTTAAACAGGTAATCACTACTGCATGTGATCAAACTTGCTCTTCGTATAGTCCCACAAACAAGATCACCCTTGAAACCAGCTGCTGTGAAAAGCTAGAAGCTTTTATTTCCCATAGTGATTCAGATGGCGTATTGAACCATGAAACTGTGCATTCAAATAGTTTTCCAGACAAATCAAAACAATTATGTACCGGTGTATCATGTTTATATCCTTGGCAATGGGCTGATCAACAATCAGACATGAGTTCGTGTTATTGGCACCCTTTACGTCATGCTGCCATTGTTGCTATTGAATCTTCTGCTGCCAGAGACAGATATCTTTTCCCCAGTTTGGGAAAAATCCAAGACAAGTCTTTTGAAATGGACCGCATGCAGTCTTCTTCTGCAGGCTCTCTAGCAAAAAGACAAAAGACAAATTCTACAAATGTGAGTTGTTTCTTTGTGCTTCAAATTGAGCCATTTTGGGGAGAGCACTAAATGAGGGTGAGGGAGGGATTGTCTAGCGTCCACTCATTTCCAGTAATTTAGCAGTTCTTTTTTTCTCGGTAGGGGACCTATTGCTTTGAATATGAAACTTGTGAAATGTGAAGTATATCATTGTCACACAATCATTAAAACAGTATAACTGTAATTTCACAATAACATTGTCTTTGAACAATCGAAGTTCTTGGGTTGGGTGACTTGTATTCAAATTAATATTTAAGAATCTTATTATCTATTCAGGTTCATAGTGACGACAATCTGGACGCTAATGGTGAAGGTTCCAGTTCTTTATCAGCCAGGCCTTATCTATGTACAGGTTTTGACATGTACCTTGTTTGGGAGCCATGCATAATGTAAGTTCATGAATAGTATACTCACTAGATTTCTACTGTGTCCATGAATTTGTTAGTTTTCCTGATAGTAGCCTTTCTTTGAACTTTTTATGCTTGTGGTGTGTATGGTCCAAATGATAATTATGGTTCCATACTGAAACTTTGTATGGCCTGCATCACAATGAAACTGTTTCTCCTTATTATTATTTGTTCTTTAACTCTTCCACTGCCTTTACATGCTTGCTGATAGGAACTTGAACCTAGTTGACATCTTAAATTTTGTTAATTATACTTCTTTCTTAATCTTGTAGTTATTCCAAAATCTTGTGAGACTGAAATTTGGACCGTTCATCCTTTCATTTCTCTCCTCACTAAGATCTTTCAAAGGTCTGGAAATGTAGGCATGATTTGACGTCGTATCCATAGGTTATTTCATCTTTTCCATATGTAGGCATGATCATTTCGGTTCTGTCATCCTGACCTCTTCCATTGGTAAAATCTATCTTTTGTTGTCTGTCAAATAAATGCAAATTTATATGTAATTCGCATTATAAATCTGTCTTGCATCCTCTGTACACACTAGATAATGTGTGAAAAGGATTGTTTTATAGAAATCTTGCATTGGCTGATACACACTGTATGCAATTGAAATGTCCACTATGAAACTCTCTCTCTCTCTCTCTCTCTCTCTCTCTCTCTCTCTCTCTCTCTCTCTCTCTCTCTCTCTCTGTGGAAACTGGAAACCTGAGTTTGTGTTGTTTGTTTTAAACTAGTTTTATTATGTTCAATATTCTGATATTATATTCTTATTAAAGGTGTGCAATGGCACTTGTCCATCAGAGAATTAGGCGTATATTCTTTGCTTTCCCAAACCCAAATGCAGGGGCATTGGGTAGTGTTCACAGACTACAAGGGGAAAGAAGCTTAAATCATCACTATGCTGTATTCAGAGTGTTAGTGCCTCAACAAATCCTTAGTAGGGAGGGATGAAACTTCAATTACCAAATGAGTACAAATGAAATGAGAATATTGGTGTGATTGTTCTCCATCAGCTTCATTTGTGGACTAGACTAAGACATTGTTTTACCAGGAAGACAACTCAACTCAACTCAACTAGGTTACTGACTGACTGACTGGTTAGCCATTACCCATTTAGCCAAGAACGCAAGCAATCCAAGGCTTCCATGCTTCAAGCTCAAGAAGATTTCATTTGCCTATCCCCCTCGACCTTTGTGACTCTATTTGTCATGCAATGTTTTATCAATTAAGAGGATCATAAGTGCTGCAAACTACATGGGCACATTAATAATTTTGTTCACCATTCAATCTCCAAAGTAGCTATGGTTTGAAAGTAATATCCAAGTTGTTGAAAGAGTTGAAGTGAAAAACAGTGTGATGCCCAACACTGTTATTTTGATAAAGCATGTAGGATCCACAAAGTCCTTTTCAAGAACTGGTTGATTGCAATCTAAGAGCATCTTGCAAAATGTTAAATTCGAATTTGATGGCTTATGTGGCAATTTGACACTTTGGAAAAAGTTTAAGGCTTATTTATGTACATGCCCCCTTTGCTTTCAAACTTGTCTCAAATTACCACATGGGCTTTGAAACGTCTCAAAATACCTCCTACACTTTTAAAAACCGTCTCACGTTACCCATTCCGTCAGTATTATAGACGTTCCGTTACGTGCTTTGGGCTCCACTTCATTTTAATCCTTAACATTGGAGAATAAGGGTTTTTTCAACTTTAGAAAAGGGGAAAGGGGGTATTTGGGTGAGAATGGGAAATTTGGAGAAGGCGGCTAGGGCTTATCAAAATCTGAGGTGGGGTTCAAATTTTGGGAGAATTTGGAGAAGAAATCATTGTTTGGGCTGGGTTGCTGCTACTGCAGCTTGTAATCTATACCCAGTTCCTAATCCTTCGCCTTGAAGATACAAACTAACTACAAAGAACAATGATATATTTATATATCCCATTTGAAATAGATGAAAGCACATCAAGATACAAGCTCATGTCACCACTCCCTTTCATAAAGGCTTCTTCTTCTTCTATTGCTGTTGCTGCTTTGATGGAGAGATTCTGCCATCATCAATGCTTTCGGTTGAAGTAACTCCATTAATCTGATCCAACCCCTCCTCACCACCCCCAACCTTTGAGTCCACTTCCTCTTCAAAGGATTCCTGCTCTTGTTCCCTCTCCGGTGAGAATTCCTTCTTTTCAATCTTGCAGCTCTCCCACATCTTATATTCAACTTCTATAGAGTCATCCTCTTTCTCTTTGCTCTCATCTTCTTTTGGTTTCCCATCCAAATTTCCCCTTCTCACCCAAATACCCCCTTTCCCCTTTTCTGAAGCTGAAAAAACCCTTATTCTCCAATGTTAAGGATTAAAACGAAATGGGGCCCAAAACACATAACGGAACGTCTATAATACTAACGGAATGGATAACGTGAGACGATTTTTAAAAGTGTGGGGTATTTTGAGACATTTCAAAGCCCAGGTGGTAATCTGAGACAAGTTTGAAAGCACAAAGGGCATGTACATAAATAAACCAAAATTTAACTCCACTTGAAATCCCAAATATCATACTATTTTATTATATTTTAAAAAGTAAATGGGGTCTATATGATGCATAAAGTTTTAAAAGTGACTAAATGATAGTGGGGTCTATGACCAAAAAAATATCATGCTTTTTGATATGTTATTTTGGACATGTCTCTTCTAGCCTTCAAATTTATGTAGGATTTGACTACTCGGTTAAAACAATTTTAACCTTCAATTTTTGTCATTTCATATTCATGTGACAATTTGACGTATCAGTTGGAGATGCTCTAAGCAATTTATCTGTTTGTAACAATTGTGTAACACCAACACGTTATTAAGCTTTCTTTTTTCTTTTAAGGTGAATTGGCTTTCTTTAACATTACTTTTATTAAAGTCTGAGTATATAAACCTTTTCTGTTATCAATTAGGGGTTGGGGATTCAAATGTCTCCCAAAATTGAAAAGACAAATATAATCAGACCAAGAGTTACTTGGGACAGTATCACACCTTTATAATAGCAATTGAACTACAATTGCAACTAATCACTTCAGAATGTTTTAATTACCTCGCAACACAATATCATGCATGCTACACGATATCTTTTTTTGTGAGAGGAAAATAATTAGGGAAAAATACAAAAACAACCAGTGACAAAACCCTCCATTTGAAAAATAAAAAACATCCTAGCAATTCCCTAAATTGTAAAAAGAATTTTATATAGCTGGCTGTTTCCACCCCCAACCAGCCAGCCACCAAAGATGCTGAGAATGATGCACAAATATAAACAAAGCGAGAGAGAGGTTACGCATACAACAATACCTAATAGGATGCTTCAATGCATGATACACTATCCCAAAAGACCAAGAATAATACTGAAATGATAGAACACATCCAAAAATCCCAGCAACTACAAATATTATGTAATTGCAAAAGGTTATCGAAACACTCGAACTGAGAAGTTGATAATTTTAAATCTGAATATACATAGCATTGGAACTGTAAAACTATACACCAAATTCCTCAACCATCTATATTTTGAGCACATACCTTCAAATAGATGTAAAAACATCATTGAGAAGGTTAATACTTTGCTTCCATATACTTCTTTCAATCTCTCCCTCTTCCCTCTCCCTCTCCACCCCTTTTCTTCTCTATCTCTCTCCAGAGACCTGTTTCTTGATGACTTATGATTTTCAGCATCTCTAGTCATCATTTCAAGCTCCACTTTAGAAACTGATCAAGTTTGGAATCATATTTATATTACAAGATATTCAACGGATGCACCCAATACCATGACAAATCAATAACCATATCACAAACAGTATTACACAAACAGCCGCATCAATGGCAAGGACGATTCGCACTTGGCGGCACCACTTCTTTCGAATGCTTTGAGAGCCTGACCTAATCCTCATTGAGCCCAAATCTTTTTGTAATGCAATTGAAGAACCTGCTCCAGCATGGCTATTAGAATCTGAATTTGCTGAGTCAATATTGACACCTCTATCCGTAGATTTCCTATGTTCCTCCAACTCAATGTCTCTCATAGCAATAACATGATCTTTCGCCTTCTTCTTATCTTGCTTGTTAGGCTTCCCCAATAAAGGGGCTTTTGTAGAAGTGGCAACTTCAGTTTGTCCGTTTGCACCACTTGGTGATGGAGAAAGACCAGCATGAAGTGACAGGGAAGTTTCAGCTGTCCAATTACTACCACTCTGAGAAACATTCTCCAAGGAGGTGATCAAGCGGTGGATAACAGGAACTAACTGTTCTTGTATGCCAACAGAGCTCATACTCGACAAACTTCCCCTGGAACCCTTCCTGGCTACCTTCTTGAATTCGTCTCTCAAATGCTCTAGAAACTGAAGAACACCAGGGTTTCCCAGACTCTCATCAACAATTGTGAAATAAATATACCCATCTTCAATTAGGAACCCATAAGTCCTTTTGCTCACTGTCTCAAAATACCACCTATGAAAAGGAGGAGTCTTTTCCAAGCACAAATTAGCCAAGTTCTCAATTTCACCATCTCCACCACTGTATACATAAAGGATCCGATTACCCCTTGATACACAACAGTAGTAAACGGTATTTTGAATGGAACCCATATTATACTCAATTGTAGTCTACAACCAATTCTACTGGTGAACTGCCAAGCATCATCAATACCAAACGAACCGTAATTATGTAAACAACAACTCAGATACAAAATCAAAAGCGTCCAAGAAATACAAGAGCAGTTCTTCAGCTAAGCACTCAAAGTCAAGAATGTAAGTCCACCATGCATTGTTTTTCGCTTTTCAGGGGCACCTACAAGAGCAAGAAAAGAAACTACTCTCAGGACCCTAATCTGTAATCAGAACAAAGAGAAATAGACAATCAATGAAAATACAAGAAGATTCCTAACAAACCCACCCACAAAAATTCATCAGTCATTACCTTCAGGCTTCAGCTTAAGTTAAAAGTCAGGAAATTGAAAGTTTCTAATTAAATAACGACATCGCAAAACCAAAAAATACATGCTATGAGACCCACGAAATCAAACGTTCAGTGTAATCAATGAGAAGAAAGGGACCACAAGTTATACCCAATACTAGAGAAAGAAAATCAAAATTTTAGATTGACACAACTACACAGCTTCAGAAAAACACAAAGATCTACGGGAAATATATTGAAAATTGAAGGTCAACGACCAGTCTAGTTCTGTTTGGTATCGATAAATAGTAAGAAGGGAAGAAAAACTCAACTCCCCTCCAACAACTGGTCTGACTTTGGAAGGACTTGTAAGAGAAAAATGCTCTCTCTTTGAACAATTTTCTCATCAACCAAACAGATCGAAAAAAGGTTTATGCCACAGATTTACCTGAAGAAACTCCCCAATAGAAGCCTTGAGCAGGAGCCAGATTATACATGTGAGGACTGGCTCACTGAGGAGAGAGAGGTGGTGTTAAAATGGCAAAGCCTCCAAACAAAGCGATTGTTTGCTTCACATGCGATGCGATGCGAGCAGTACTTCTCTATGCTCTACGTATTCTAGTTGACATTTTGACTTTTCTTTGTTCTCGTTTGGGTCTTCTACTTCAACATACGGACAAAATGGAGGAGCTACTAAACACAAACAAAAGATGAAGATGCGGAGCGATCGATCGGCAAATATTAGTAGGGCCGGCCATGGATTAGTTGGGTTGGGTCGGTTTTGGTCATAATCCGTAACTGAACTCGATATATAGTAGTTTATGATTTCTTGAATCCAAAACTTGCTCATTATTAGGCCAACTCAATCCAACTTTTTTGTGATTGGATTGGGCGGTTCGATCGAGTTAATTCAAAATAAAGCCATTTTAAAATTTTGATTCCAACTAATAACCCAACACATATAAAACGGTTTATGATTTTTGAACCCAAGACTCACTCATTATTAGGCCAACTCAACCCTCTAATGATCGGGTTAGACAGTTCGATCGGGTTTACCCGATATTGTGTCATCCCTTAAATATTTGTATTACTTAAGGCCATCTCCAACCCAATGTGCTAAAACTCAACCATTGTTGCATTATAACTAAACATTTCCTTGAATAAAGTATTGGATTAATTGGATGTTTGTTTTTCCAAACAAAAATAATAATGTGGGCCCTTGTATTGTTAAAGATTGTAAGTGGTTCTTACGTTCAAAATTCTAGGGTTTGGTTTCATTTTTTGTCTGAATTTGGGTTTTTTTTTTCTCCAGTGGTTTGAATTAGGTAGGTGATAAGAATTCCCAAGATTAGTAGAAAACCCTAACCGCCATTAATGTATCATTGTGAACCTTCTAATTTTCTCACGCTTTCTTGAACCTCTTCGAGCAGCCACAACGACCTCATTTACACAAGCAGCCAGGAGTACAAGACCTCTAACATTGGATTGCCCCCAAATTCAACCCCACGGGCCAATCTCCCCCTACACTACACTACACCAAATCATTCTCCAATCGTGTAGATCTCACGTTCGAAATTCTAGAGTTTGGTTTCATTTTTGGTTTGAAAATTAGGGGTTAGGTTTAGAGAAAATGATAAAAAGCTCCCACGAGATGGGAATGGAGGATGTGGAACGATGAGAAATGAAGACTAGGAAATTCATTTTCTTCCATTTCCCATGTTTGGGAAATAAGAAGCTCCTACTAGCTAATAAATAGTTAATGAAATGAACAATTTTACTTTTTCAATAGTTGTAAGATAGAACATCCTCTCAAGTCATTAGATAGAAGAATTGTCATCGATGGTTATAATACATGTGTTTATTCACAGAGTATGATAGTCAAAGCAAATGATCACCAAAATTCCTATTTAAAAATTTGTCAATTAATGTGTTAGCTGACGAAGTAACAGTGTAACTTCAAACTAAACGTAAATACTATTTCACTTCGTGTCGTCATTTTTTTTCTTTCATGAGAGCTACATATCTCCTTTTATACAATTCACACTTTATTACACTATACTAAAGATATGTTACTAGTCACATTTCTTTTTAAAAAGCTGATTTTTAAGCTAAAGACCGAAAAAAAAGGAGATTCAAAGAAAAAAAGTAGTAAAATGGTGTTTGTTGTAAAAGTGTGGATGTTGTTCAATTGGACCTAGAAGAAGACTCTTGTTAGGTCATCCCCAATGGGGAGCCTTAATTGGCAAAAGAAACTTTTTTATCCCGAGCTAATAACACAATGACACTTGAAAAGATTATTCCACGTGTCATTACGTTTTAGGTTAAGAATAACAAAAAGTGCTATACCCGTTGCTACGTTATATGTTAAGAATAGCAAAAAGTGTTATACCTGTTGCATTAGAGTGTCTCCACCACCTTGGAGCTCAAAAATATAGAAGCCAAGTGTAAAAGGGATCCCCAATAGAAGAGTTTTTGGGGCCCCTATATCATAAAACTTGCCGGAGCTAGTTCTAAATATATGGAGTCGTATAGAGCCTTAGAGCCCAAGCGGGCCCCACTGTTTTCTGGCATCCCTATTAGTATTTGGGAGCATTTTTGCTCACCACTTTAACCATAGGTGTACCCTCACCACCATCCTCAATGCTTGACACGCGTCCATAGATGTAATCAAGATTTCATAAATACAAAGCAAAAGTTAACTATGGTTATGTCTATGGACACATGTCAAGCATTAAGGATGGTGGTGAGGGTACACCTATGGTTAAAGTGGTGAGCAAATATGCACCCGCTAGTATTTATGTTCCAACAGTTCCTTTTTTTTTTATAAAACTTATGTTCGCTGTTTCCTTCATCTTTTTTTCCCGTTTGTTTTTTCAAAGTTTGTTTTTCTAATCGTGTCCAAATTTCGATTTTTTTAAGTAGAAATGTTCATTAAAACAAATAACATAACATAAACATACATTAAAATAAAATAATTTAACAACCACAAAATTATTGCTAACACCTGTAATGCACCAGAAAGATGATTATCAGAAGAAAAGGCCTTGCAAGATACTAGTTGCATGACTCATACATCACTCTCATGGCTCATGCCAAGTAAATAGTAACCCTTCATTACAATCACATCTTAATTCTCAAACTCCACTAATCACCACATAAAAGTGGATATTGTTCATAATATTCATTGGGAAAATGAGAACTGGATGCCTGTCAGATTCAGGCAAGTGATAAACTCACCTACAAGCAACCAAACGTTCTCATCAAGGCAAGACCGACACCAGATCAATAGGAAAACCATTCATCAAAGCTTTTCTTTTCCCATCTGAAACACCAATGTACTTGTTTGTAAATTATACAGGAACTCCATCGATTGTTCTTAGCAACTCCTTGCTGATGAGCAAGCCTTCATCTTCTTGGATGTTAATATCAAAATTTCTTGAATGTTTCAGTTTAGCTGCTTCTTGCCTTTATATAGAAGAATTCGACCAAATACTCTCTCAAAATATGGCAGTTTAGAAGCTTTTACACTAAACGCTGTGTCTCACTTGGATACTATACAAGTATGCAGAATTCTTGATGGTACTGTCAGCTTTGATGCCTCAATTTAACTCAAGCTGTGTGGATAGACAGACAGAGAACCAAAGAGATGTCATTAGCTGAAAATTTATCATATTGAATAAAATTAGTACAGGCATTTAGAGATCTGTGAGGTCAGCTGTTCAAGGAGACTATTTAGATGATCCTGAAAAGTCGTTTAGGAGTTTAATGGCTAAAAACCCAGATTCTTTTTATCTGGTGCTCTTCCTAAAGCTGTGGTGGAAGCGACCTCATTGAATAAAGTCAAATTTGGAGATACAACAGATTAATTACTCTAGTACTTTCTGTACTACTTGAAAGTGCAAATGATAGGCATTTGTTAAACAAATTCACAAATGAGAATTAAGACAAGATGTTGTGTCTCATAACCTTAAAGGTAATAAATAAAACATAGGAAAAGGCACAATCCATCGCAATAATGATATCCAGTGGAAATGTGATAATCAAATTATGAGAATTGCATTTATATAATAGCAAAAGAAAAACTTCTTTAACAAATTCTTTTGAAAACGGGGGCAAAAATATGAGGGAAAAAAAGAATCAGCTAAGCGAATGATAAAAAAATAACAAATTACCAGAAGATCCACGAGTATGCTCATGCAACTCAGTTGCATTTCCTACATCCCTCAATTCTCGCTTACAATCAACCCATTGAGAACTTCTTGGATCTTCTTTGGAACTGTGTAGGACAGTTCTAGGTTCCTTATTCCTCAACCCGGACTCTGTAGCTTCTGTTTCTTCACACGCTTGAGGCATCTGTGGAAGGGGTGTTACAAAATTATTCTCTACAATAGAAGATTCATGACTCGACTCCACCGGTACATCAGGCGATTCATTTTGAGATTTATGAGACGAAAGGAGGGATAAGCGGCAGAGTGGACAGGTGCTGTGGGTGGAAAGCCAGCTATCAATGCAATCAATATGAAATGTATGGGCACAGGCTGGTATTTGTTGAAGCCTATCCTCTGCTTGATAGTCACCCAGGCATACTGAGCATCTGCAGAAAAACAAAACATGCCTCTTTGGTTGAGAGAATGCTAAAAGTTCTAAGGATTTATTTTCATCTAAAAAGAACACACCATCGTGGAAATAATTTTGAAATTATATAGTAAACTATTAGCTGTACTTTGTGCCAAATAAAAATTTATGGACATTAAGACGTGTTAGTTTTAATTTAATATGATTTTGAGAAATTCAACCATATTTGTTTGAAACAATAACGCCATGTCTGAAACAAGAAAAATGATAACATCTTCTGGCCACAACATACAAAGGATTGGTGATCCCACTAAATAGAAAGAAACCCAATCCTTAGTATACATGGAAGTATTATTTTTTTTTTTTTTTGTGGCCAATAAATAGAAAGAAACCCAGATTGATCACTGACATAGAAAGTTTGAAACAAAAACAAAGCTAATACACTTAAGCAGTCATTGCATTCCAATTACACAAAACAAAAGCATCATGATTAACTTAAAAATATCAAACACAGAGGCAAAATGACAGAAAAGAAGGAAAGCCCCACTCACTGTGTATCTCTCACGGAGAAGCTCTCCTTATATACAATAATGGGTAGCATCTCTCTCAGTTCTTTTTTCAAGCCCATTTCAACCTGCAGGTAAACCATTTTAACATTAAAAAAAAATGATATGAGCTCAAAATGCAAACAGATAAACAAACAGTGAAACAGATGGACAGAGAAAATAAATAATTCGTACAGTGGCAATGTCATTGTTAATCTGTGGAGAAGTTGTCATTCTAAGAGATGACCAATTGACCCGTCGAGGGCGAAGATAGAACAAGTAGAAGACGAAGAGGAGGATGAAAGTGAAGAAGATTGGTACACAGAACACGAAGAACTGGTAAATCTTGAATTGACCAGAAGGACTTTCTTTTGACTTACTAGAAGAGTCTGAAGAGTTTAAGCAACATCTCGGATATACATGATTATAAGACATCACCTCAAATCCCCTACAGGCTACAAAAAATGAAATTATTTAGATAAATTTAAGTATTGTCTTGAAAATAAGATCTCAATGAACGGAATCCAGTGAGCAATGAACTGAGAGAGGGGAAGTGTAGTTTGAAGATGCACTTTTTCAACGGCTCAAATCTAAAGGAGATTCCATATTATTGACAAATGATTGAGAAAAATGTAAAAGTTTTGAGGAAGACCCAGATGAGAGAATTTGAGACAGATTTGTTTGATGAAAAGCAGTAGCATATACCACCAAGATGAAAAGATTCTATGTGTATTTAGGATTAGAAGCAAGCACAGAGAGAGAGAGAGAGAGAGAGGAAGCAGAGAAGATTGTAGTGGGAAGAAGTGGTATATAAATTATAATTATAATAAAGTGAAGTAAAAAAGAAGAGTTGGGTGCGGGAATGAGGATCATGAGATGAGACGATTGAGATTAATTATATGTTTACTAATCAGGAATTGGAATTCTCATCAGGAATTGAATTCCGCCTATAGAGAATTCATGTGTTTACTTCACATAAGGAATTGAAAAAGTAAACGGGGCCCACACAAAATTAGGAATTGAATTCCTGATTTTGGAGAAATTCAATTACTGAATGGGAGGTGGTATTCTAATTCCTGGAGAATTCACCCATTAGGAATTCATCTTTTTTACCCATTATATCCTCACACAATTTTCAAAATTCCAAATACACCATCTACTTTAACCAAAAAATGAGGACATTTTAGTAATTAGTACCACTTATACCCCAATTCCTTATGGTTTAGTAAACAACTTCAATAGGAATTCGGAATCTAACTCCCCTCAATTCATATGGTTTAGTAAACAACTTCATTAGGAATCCGGAATCTAATTCTCCTCAATCCAACTACTCCTCAATTCAATTCATCCTCAATTCAATTCCCCCTAATTCAATTCCGGATTAGTAAACATGCCATCAAAGTAGATCACAGGTGCCATGCCAACTTGCCCCAGAACTGCACGTGTCCAAGGCTAGTGCTCCTACCCTGTCAAACAACTTCACTCACACTTACAAATGCTCATCTCATCAATTTTAGCCGTTGGATTCATTAATTAAATAGCCATTACGTGATGTCAAATAGTGATTAAATAATTTTTTTCAATTATTTTGCATTTAGCTGATTTCACAACTGTCATCTTCATTCGAATATAACGTTTACTGTTGCCAACTCCAATGAAAAAGGACCTTTATTTGCAGATTAATGTTCTTATGTTTAAACCTCATGACATTTTAATAATGTATCTGTAAGAAACCCTCCGCTTTATGGCTTGTATTAAAAAAAAAAATTATGTTTAAATTTTTTTTTTCACAAAAATAAAAGAAAAAGAAAGGAGACACATTGACAGACAGCGTTAAATAAATTTGAGCACAAAATGGAAAACCTCAATCAATCTTTCACTTCCTTTTCTGGAATAGCCTAAAAAACACAACGAAAATATATCATTATAACATCCTAAGGTTTTTGAGGTTTCGATAATATAGGTAGAGCATTTGCCAGAACGTCAAGTCAATTACACTGTAAAAATAATAAACTCAAGCAACTTTCTTCCCTCTAATTAAACAACCAATAAAAAAACACAGACAAAAGACAAAAGGAAGAATAAGAACCAGACACTACGTGATCGTGATTTCATCTCCTAACAGCTCCATTACATTTCATCATGAACCAAAAAACCAGGAATAAAATCAATCGTCATTATTGTAATCAATCACAAGCCAAGCTCTAACTTATATAAAAAGTTAGGAGAGAATAAACATCCACCTTTCAGAACTTATACCTACCTGAAAACAGAATCCACAGTGGAAAATACTATATTATACATTGTGTTGTGACCAAAGCATATGTTCTTTCACATTCTCATGCTTGACAAAAACACTGGTTTAGACATATCCAACATGCCAAAATAAAATCATTTACATCCATTAACCACAAAGTGGACAAAAGAATT